>NC_052157.1:148025570-148385810 GCF_902713615.1 Scyliorhinus canicula | reverse complement strand
GGGCTGACACACCCTCCTCAAGCAGCTGAACGCAAACAACATCGTCTGGGGCCAGTGCAGGCAGATCCATGGCATGAACATCATAAGTGATCTTTTGCTGGTCCCTGGATCGCTGCACCTTCTGCAGCACAGTGACATGGTCAAGGTGTGGAACTTGGATGGCTGGAACAGTCGTCCTCAGGTTGCGGTTCATGAACAACTGCGCCGGAGACAAACCGGTCGACAGAGGGGTTGCCCTGTATGCCAATAGCGCCAGGTTGAAATCCGAGGCTGAGTCTGCAGCCTTGCACAGCAACCGCTTAACAATATGGACCCTTTCTCGGCCTTCCCGTTTGATTGCGAGTAATGGGGACTGGATGTGACGTGACTAAAGTGGTAGGATCGTGCAAAGTCGGACCACTCTTGGCTGTAGAAATATGGACCGTTGTCACTCATTACCGTGAGTGGTATCCCATGCCTGGCAAACGTCTCTTTGCAGGCTTTGATGACTGACTTGGACGTGAGGTCCGACAGTTTCACCACTTCCGGGTAGCTGGAGAAGTAGTCGACCAGGAGCATGTAATCACGCCTATTGGCGCGAAAGAGGTCTATCCACACCTTGGACCACGTTGAAGTCACAGTCCCGTGCTGTTGCAGCGTTTCCTTGGGCTGAGCTGGTTGAAACCTCTGGCATGTTGTGCAGTTGAGGACCGTGTTGGAAATGTCCTGGCTGATGCCAGGCCAGTAAACTGCCTGCCGAGCTCTGCGTCGACGTTTCTCGACCCCCAGGTGACCTTCATGGGTCTGTCTGAGTGATGGAACCATCAATTCACTAGACACGTGTTTCCGATATGAATCTAGGCTTTAATCGACTTACTTCAGAGCCAGCCTGTTACCCGTTGATGAACTCTTAGTGAACTCAGGCTGACTCTGGACATGGGTATTTGTACAGCAGCACTAGGGGGAGGAGTCATGGGCGGAGCCAAGGGTGGAGCCCAGTACAAGTTCCTGAGTACTCCCAGAGCTACTCCCCCTAGTGGTAGGATAGCGCTACTGCGCTTACAAAGACAGTGTGAATTATCATATATATATATATGACATTCACCACATTCACCCCCTGCAAAAAAAATCAAGTCCGGCGGGGGTGGTGGCCTACAACGTCAGTCTGTCGGTGGTCGACATTGTCCGTTGTGATCTGCGGAGCAACGGGGTTGCAGCCTCTTGCGGTGGCTGGCATGGGTGTTGTGTGCTGGGGGTACGATGGCGGACTCCCGGGAGGGTTGTATCCAAGCTTCATACTCTCCTGGTTGACCGGGGACTGGGGGGCGCTGGGGCTGGCCGGCGCGGTCTGTGGCGCGGAACTGGTGGAGCGAGCTCATGGGCTAGGGAGCGGCGACGGGGGCGGCAGCATGGGGTTGTAGGGTGAGAGGTCCTTCTGTGGGGTAGAGGGGGCGCTGGATTAGGGCATCCGCGACGATCAGCTCCTTACCCGGTGTGTAGACGAGTTTGAAGTCATATCGGCGGAGACGAAGAAGAATTCGCTGCAGCCGAGGTGTCATGTCATTTAAATCCTTCTGGATTATGTGGACTAAAGGCCTGTGGTCTGTTTCCACCGTGAACTTTGGCAGGCCATATACGTAGTCATGAAACTTGACTATTTGTGTCAGGAGACCCAAGCACTCCTTTTGTATCTGGGCATACCATTGTTCGGTCGGAGCCATGGCCCTGGAGGCATATGCCACTGGAGCCCAGGACGAGGAGTCGTCTTGCTGGAGGAGCAGCGCCCCAATGCCGTCCTGGCTTGCGTCTGTGGATATCTTGGTATCGTTGGTTGGGTCAAAGGATGCCAGTACTGGGGCTGTAGTGAGCTTCGCCTTCAACTCAAGCCACTCCACCTGATGTGCGGGAAGCCACTGGAACACTGTCGACTTTTTTACGAGATGCCATAGGGCCGTGGTGTGGGATGCCATGTTGGGAATGAATTTCCCAAGAAAATTCACCATCCCTGGGAAACGGAGGACTGCCTTTTTGTCCTCTGGGGTCTTCATGGCATTGATTGCCAGCACCTTGTCAGCATCAGGTTGCAGACCCTGCTGTGAAATGTGGTCACCCAGAAACTTGATAGCAGACCTACCAAAGGAGCATTTGCCCCTGTTGAGCTGGAGGCCGTTTTCATGTATCCTCTGGAAAATTTGTTTGAGGCGAGCGATGTGATCCTCGGGCATCGTGGACCAGATGATCACGTCGTCCACATAGACTCGCACCCCCTCGATGCCCTCCATCATTTGCTCCATTATGCGATGAAATACTTCGGAAGCTGATATGATACCAAAAGGCATGCGGTTGTAGCAATACCTGCCGAACGGAGTGTTAAACGTGCACAGCTTCCGACTGGACTCGTCCAGCTGTATCTGCCAGAACCCACGGGAGGCGTCCAGCTTGGTAAAGAATTTGACATGAGCCATCTCACAGGTTAACTCTTCACGCTTTGGGATCAGGTAGAGCTCACGCATGATGTTGCGATTCAGGTCTTTGGGATCAATGCAAATGCGAGTTCACCAGAGGGCTTCATGACGCAGACCATGGAGCTGACCCAGTCTGTTGGTTCCGTGACCTTTGAGATGATACCCTGGTCTTGGAGCTCTCGTAGCTGCATTTTCAGACGATCCTTGAGACCCGGCGTGGTGCATGGATGATTGGGATGGCATTCAGTTTGAGCAATATCTTGTTATGGGAGCGTGCCCATTCCATCAAACACATTATGGTATTGCGTGAGAATGTCGTCTATCTCAGCCTGGAGATTTACATTACGCGAGGCAGTCGCCGGTGTCGAGGACATGGCATGGACGCACTGGACCAGATTTAGGTGCTTGCATGTGCGAGCACCGAGCAGGGATGCCTTGTCAGGCTGGACGATCTTGAATTGTAACGTCGCTTTGATTGCCTTGTGAGATACACCTAGCTGACACGATCCACTGGCAGCTATGGCATTGCCATTGTAGTCAAGGAGCTGGCAGGCTGGTGGAAGAATGCTCGGTTGGTCTCGGATGCTGTCGAGGTCCGACTGTGATATGAGGTTTGCAAATGCGCCAGTGTCCAATTTAAATCGGATGCGAGACTGGTTCACCGTGACGACAGCACACCACTCATCGTCAGGATCCACACTGAAGATAGAAAGGCGGTTTGCAGGCACGGTGGAGGCCAGCTCGCGTGTGGTGATTATGTCCACCCGATATGGAGACTCGAGGCAGTCAGCATCGGGGTCCATTGGGCTGTCGGGATCCGAATCCTGCATGCCTTGTTGTACGCAGCGGACACGTCTGTGCTGCAGCTGGGATTGCTGGCTGTTGGTCGGTGGAGTGGATCTGCATAAGGCCGCGTAATGCCCAGGCTTTCCACACTGTAGGCATCGCCTTCCTTTGGCTGGACATTGCCACTTTAAATGGGTAGAGCCACAATTTGGACACGTCATGATGCTGACGTCAGCGCATTCCATGCGCCATCGCAAGTCCAGGCCAGATGGTGGGGGGTGAATGTAATGCGACATGAATCCAAGATCCCGGTTGAAGCCGCACTCATGCGTGCGGAACTTAGCTATAATTTTTTGCTCGGCAATTCTGCGTTATCGCGTGTCCTGAAGGCCGCCTTGGAGAACGTTTACCCGGAGATCAGAGACTGAACGCCCTTGACTGCTGAAGTGTTCCCCGACTGGAAGGGAACATTCCTGCCTGGTGATTGTCGCACGATGCCCGTTCATTCGTTGTCGCAGTGTCTGCATGGTCCCGCCAATGTACCACGCTTCGGGGCCTCAACCGGGATCTTGGATTCATGTCGCATTACATCCACCCCCCACCATCTGGCCTGGACTTGCAAAATCCCACCAACTGTTCTGGCTTGAGACAATTCACACCTCTTTAACCTGTGATTATCCCTCTCTCTGGATCTGTAATGATTTGATTACCTGCAAATTCTCGCATTCCAAGCATTGTCCGGCATCGCTGACTTTGTCTATATAAATGTTTCTGGATCATACCTCTCCATTCACCTGAAGAAGGAGCTGCACTCCGAAAGCTCGTGTTTGAAACAAACCTGTTGGACTTTAACCTGGTGTTGTAAGACTTCTTACTGTGCTCACCCCAGTCCAACGCCGGCATCTCCACATCATGACTGCACTAGGATGCGGAGATGGGTCAAGAAGGACTGAAAAAGGTTAATCCTTAACCTGAAGCCTCTGTTGGAAGATGTACCGTTCAAAGCTCTCATTCACCTCAGTGTCGCAGTGGTTGTCGAATTTCAGCAGAACCGTCTTGAACTTCGTCTTGTCTTCGCCATCGGCAAACGTGAGCGAGTTATAGATGTGGATGGCATGGTCCCCTGCAGTCGACAGGAACATCGCGATCTTTTGGGCATCCGATGCTGCCTCGAGGTCGGAGGCCTCAATATACAGGAGGAACTTTTGTTTGAAGACTTGCCAGTTGGCGCTGAGGTTGCCAGAGATCCGGAGTTGCGGAGGAGGTTGGATCTTTTCCATGCCGCTGGATGGCTGCGTGCTGGTCATTGCAGATTCACTCAAGGTAGGTTCGTTAGAGTTAATAGCTCTCTGGTACCATGATGTGTTATCTGTGTTGGTCTAACTTTCGACTGCAACTAGATGTAGTAAAACGAGAAACAGGCTTCCGACACAGGAGATGGTCCAACACTGTTTTATTGAACCTGTTGATTGCTGTACATAATCTGCTGTGGGTTGACACTCTATTAAACTAACTGATACTTCCTACTGGCTTGACCAGACTAGCTCTCTATCACATGGTGATGATGTTCATTGGCCTGTGCACTGCGACTATCTCCCTGGCCGTGTCCTGTGAAAGAGGGAGAGCCTTAATGCCCTGTGGGCTTTATAGTGGTGGTGTCCTGTCTGGTGATTGGTTGTTCTGTGTTGTGTGTGTTCATTGGTTATCCTGTGTGTCAATCACTGCCTGTCTGCATCTCATGATATACATGAGTGGATATTATGACAGGTCAAACTCCTGGAACACCTCGTGGACTGCAGCGGTTCAAGATGGTGGCTCACCAACATCTTCAGGGGAAATTAGGGATGGGCAATGAATGCTGGCCTAGCCAGCTGGTTCAGCACAGTGAGCTAAACAGCTGGCTTGTAATGTAGAATAAGGCCAGCAGCGCGGGTTCAATTCCCGTTCCAGCCTCCCCGAGCAGGTGCCGGAATGTGGCGACTAGGGGCTTTTCACAGGAACTTCATTGAAGCCTACTTGTGACAATAAGCGATTATTATTATTATTATTATTATTGATGCTCGCGTCCCAAGAATGAATAATAAAAGAAGATCCATTTACCTCACATCTCTCGGCCTGATCCGTGGGAGCAATAAATAAGCTTTTGCAATATGTGTCTGCACTGCACCAGCTGACTTGTTTTAAAAAAAAAGATTTATTAAACTTTTGTCATTTTATACCAAAATAAACAAAAAATCCAAACTACAACCATAAATGAAAAGAACAAAAACAATAATCCAGTAAACCCCCCCCCCCCCCCCCCCCCCCATTGTAACAGTGACCAAAATACAATATAAACGGTTGCCATCTCTGGTAGAAACCTTCAATTGACCACCTCATGGCGTATTTGATCTTCTTGAGGTGCAGAAACTCCATTAAGCCAAGGCACTGGGTGGCGTCACCAGCTTCCAACTCATCAGGATTCGTCTCCGAGCAACCAACTTGGCGAAGGCCAGGACATCTGCCCCCGCCCACGTCCGTAGTTTCGGCTGGTCCAATACCGCAAAGCCGCCAAAGGACAGGGCTCCAGCTCAATGTTCAGAATCGCCGATATGCTGTAAAAAAAGTGACCCCAAAAACCCACTAGCTTGGGACAGGACCAGAACATGTGAGTGTGACTTGCGGGGCCTCTCAAACAGGCCCCTATCCTCAACCCCCGCAAAGTAACAACTCATTCTGGCCTTGAGTAGGATCAGGCTCAGCCTCCCACAGGATGACGTGGCGTTCACCCTGTGAAGGGCCTCACTCCACACCCCCTCCTCCAACACAGGCCCCAGCTCCTCCTCCTATGTGGCCTTCACCCCTTCTGCCGAAACCAGATCCTCCCCCAACATTCACCAGACGTTCTACTCAGCAGCTGACTTCTTGCCCCAACAAGTTGTAAGCCGTTTAATGAAATGTTATGCAGTGAATTATGCACCAGGAAAATGTTACAACCTGGGAACTACAATGGTTGGTTTTGTTCCTCCTTTTCTCTTCATGAGCTAAATTCATTACATTTCTGGCCAACAATCATCTACATGGTAGGCAAGCCTTTGTAGCTACACTGGCCTGCTTCCCATTTGCTTATTGTCAAAACAACTCGACCATTCTATTAGTCATTGTACAACGTAGTGGTGCAAATTGGCTAGGGTTAAATGTTTTCTTTTAAATGGAACCACACACACGTCATGCTCGATAAAAATATGGTACATCAAATCTAATACAAGCATAAAAAAGTGTAAAATTATTTTTCATAATGTACTATATAATTGCCGCACAGCACCAGGGACCCGGATTCTGTTCCGGCCCAGGGTAGCCTGTGCGGACTCTGCATGTCCTCCCTGTATCTGTGTAGGTTTCCTCCGGGTGATCAGTTTGCCTCCCAGAGTCCAAAGATGTTCAGGTTAACTAGGCTAAGTTGCTCAATCACAATTTCGCAACCTGTTCCAGGAATAAGAAATAGACAAACGTTTGACCTATTCACCATCAGGGTGCAGAAAGATTGCGAGAGAGACAATTTAGTGAGAATCGTAGAACTCACTATGAGAAGGCCTTTCTGCCTCTCGTGTCTGTGTCAAGCTCTCTTCAAGAGTAAATCACCAACTTGCATTTCCCTGCCTATTCTCTGTGGCTGTGCAATTTATTTTCCCTCCTGGTAACTATCCAATTCTCTTTTGAAAGGCATGATTGCATTAATCTCCACCGTACTCTCAGACAGTGCCCTCCGGATCCTAACCACCTCCAGTGCAAAAAACAGATTTTCCTCATGTTGTCTTTGCTTCGTTTGCCAATTGGTGTTCTCTAATTTTCAGCATGGTAGCACAAGTGGCTTCACAGCGCCAGGCTCCCACGTTTGATTCCCTGCTGGGTCACTGTCTGTGAGGAGTCTGCACATTCTCCCCGTGTCTGTGTGGGTTTCCACCGGGTGCTCCGGTTTCCTCCCACAGTCCAAAGATCTGCAGGTTAGGTGGATTGGCCATGATAAATTGCCCCTTAGTGACCAAAAAGGATGGGAGGGGTTATTGGGTTACGGGGATAGGGTGGAAGTGAGGGCTTAAATGGGTCGGTGCAGACTCGATGGGCCAAATGGTCTCCTTCTGCACTGTATGTTCTAGGTTCTAATCTTCCACCAGTGGGATCTGTTCTGTCCAAAAACCACACGATTTTGAACACTTCCAACAAAATCTTCTCTCAACCTTTCTTCTCCATGGAGAACAGCCCCAGGATCTCCAATCTGTCCATGTACCTGAGGTTTCTTGTCCTTGGAACTACTCTCTAGAATTTCTCTTGGCATCCTCTTTAATTTCTTCACATCCTCCCGAAGGTTTGGGGGGGGTGGGGTGTGTGCACACGGCTGGATATAATATTCCAGTTGAGGTTGAGCGAGTGTTTTATACAAGTTTATCACAATCTTCTCGCTTTCGTACTTGACTCCCCCTTCTTTCTAAAGCTCAGGATCCCACATGCTTTATTAATTCATCAATTTCTCAGCCTGTCCTGTTACCATCATCCCTTTATCAACATACATCTCCAAGTCTCTCTGCTTCTGGCCAGCACGCCTTTGTAATTGTGCTCTTCCTTCCTAACACCCCTGTGAGTTCTTCCGACCAAAGTGAACACTTCTCTACATTGAGATTTCATCTGGCACTTGTCCATCCATTCCGCCAAACTGTCTGTGTCCTCTTGGGAGGTGATCACTATTCTCCTCACAGTTCACGGCAGTTCCGGTTTTGGGTTATCCTCATACATTGAAATTCTGCTTGTCATAGCCAACTCTATATTGTCAATATATATCAAGAAAAGCAGAAGTCCTAACGCTGATGCCTGAGAAATTCCACTATAAACCTGCCCCTTTTCTAAAAAACACATCGCTCATCACTGCTTCTGTTTCCTGCCACTCAGCCAATTTGGTATCCATGCTTCCACTGTCTCTTTTATTTCATCAGCTCAAACTTTCCTCACAAGCCTGTCATAGAATTTACAGTACCGAAGGAGGCTATTTGGCCCATCGTGCCTGCACCGGCCCTTTGAAAGAGCACCCTTCTTAAGCCCACGCCTCCACCCTATCCCCGTAACCCCATCTAACCTTTTGGACACTAAGGGGCAATTTATCACGACCAATCCACTTAACCTGCACTTCTTTGGACTGTGGGAGGAAACTGCAGCACCCGGAGGAAACCCACGCAGTCATGGGGTGAATCTGTCATGTGTCACTTAATTGGTACATTAAAATGTGTAATATTATATATCATTTGAACGATGGGTTCTTAATTGATATTGGTGTGGATTAGATCAATCTGAGGGTAAATTCCACAATGCTGACAATTTAGACAAATTCAGGAAGCTGCATTACTTAGGGAATGGCAATATCAATTCCTTTTACTGGATCAATAAGAAAGGACATGCATTTTATATAACACATCACATCTTTCAGAAATGCTCTGCGGCACCTCACATTGAATGATCTGGAATGTTGCATGTCCATAAAGGTGTGTATTTATCGAAACAGAATAAAATAATACCTTGCAGCAGCAGTCAAAAATCCTAAAGATCTGGGAACATCAAACAACCTGGCTCCAAACAGTAATTAGGGAAGTTGTGTCTAGGGTTTAGGTTTGTGGAGATAGCCTGCAGTTGCCACCTCTCTTTCCCCTTATCTTACTTCTCTGTACTAGTTGGATATCTTATAATGTAGTTATCCCAGTGATCAGCGTGCCAGTCCTATTGACATGAACACACTGTCAAAATCACATTTTACCACCATATTAATGTGACTATGGTAGCGAAAGCTGGAATATATCTATGATAATAGATATCATAGGGGCCTCACGGTAGCATGGTGGTTAGCATCAATGCTTCACAGCTCCAGGGTCCCAGGTTCGATTCCCGGCTGGGTCACTGTCTGTGTGGAGTCTGCACGTCCTCCCTGTGTGTGCGTGGGTTTCCTCCGGGTGCTCCGGTTTCCTCCCACAGTCCAAAGATGTGCGGGTTAGGTGGATTGGCCATGCTAAATTGCCCGTAGTGTAAGGTTAATGGGGGGATTGTTGGGTTACGGGTATACAGGTTACGTGGGTTTAAGTAGGGTGATCATTGCTCGGCACAACATCGAGGGCTGAAGGGCCTGTTCTGTGCTGTACTGTTCTATGTTCTATGTTCTATGTTCTATAATCTATGATTAATCTAGGACAAAGGTTCGGCACAACATCGTGGGCCGAAGGGCCTGTTCTGTGCTGTATTTTTCTATGTTTTTCTATAACAGGATGTAGTGTAAATTGGTGAGGGACTTGAGGCCTGAATGCGTCTTCTCCAGGTCAGCAGACAGTCAGTACTTTTCCTTTTCGCTCCTTTTGGCTCCAATCACCCACTCACCAACTATATATATTGACTTGTACGTTAGATACAGCAGGCAACATGTGGAAGAAATCATACAAATTGTGCCTTAGCTGATGTATGACAATAAATAATATTTTTTGTTTTTAAACGCATTTTATTACAAACTTGTATCAAAGTAGGTTACGGCAAATAAGCACCCCGGGAAACATTCTTCCCAACAATCAGCTATACAGTTTGTACAGATTTTTTTCCTTTTTCACTCCCCCCTCTCCCCATCACCCACCCCCCTGCGACGAACAGCTTCTCAAACACGGTCACAAACATCCCCACATCTTTTCTCAAACTCCCCTGCAGAGCCCCTTAACTCATACTTTATCTTCTCTAACCGCAGGAAGTCGTACAGGTCACCCAACCAAGCCCCTACCCCCGGTGGTGATGCCGACCGCCACTCCAGCAAAATTCGTCTCCGTGCAATCAGAGGTGAAGGCCACGACATCGGCCTTCCTCCTCTCCATGAGCTCCAGCTTCTCTGAAACCTCAAATATCGCCACCAAAGGGTCCGGGTCCACTCCCTCCTCCACTATCCTGGGTAAGACCACGAACACTCCTGCCCAGAATCTTCCCAATTTTTCACAACCCCAAAACATGTGCACATGATTCGCTGGCCCCGCCCACACCTCTCACACTCATCTGCTACCCCCTGAAAGAACCCACTCATTCTCGCCCGAGTCATATGCACCCTGTGCACCACCTTAAACTGTATCAGGCTGACCATTGCGCAAGAGGCGGTCCCATTTACCCATCGCAGTGCCTCACTCCATACTCCCCAATTGATCTCCATTCCCAACTCTGCTTCCCATTTCTCCTTGATCTTCACCACCCACTCAACTCCCTGCTCCCCCAGCCACTTATAATATATATCCCCAATTCTTCCCTCCCCTTCCACATCCGGAAGCAACAGTCGCTCCAGCAGGGTGTACCCTGGCAATCTAGGTAACCCCTTCCAGACCTTTCGTGCAAAGTCCCTAACCTGTAGATACCTGAACTCATTACCCCTCGGCAGCTCTACCCTCTCCCTGAGCAACGATAAATAATATTTGGCTGCGTTTCTGAAGGGTAGCATAAAAAGGGTTCCCGCATGCCAAACATACATACACATGTGCTTACTGAGTTTGATTATGACATCAAATCTCAGCATAAATGAGGAATGGCTTCGGAATAGATGGACAATTTTGAAATTCTTGTTTTCCTTTTACATACTGGCCCCGAATTTGCTGGCAGAATGACAGTGAATCCAATGCGCAGGCATTAATATAGTGTGTATACCATCCAGCACTTTGGGGTGAGGAAGGGATACACTGGGAGTTACAAATCACCACATTTCACTGGACAACGCAGCCTGCTATTAGCTTGGTAAAACCTGCAGGATGCCATCAACATTCCTGAGTTTCAAGAAGTTGCTACATATATTAATTATGAATTAAACTTGCAGCAGAAAGTTTGAGCTGGCATTTAGTAAATAGTACTTAGCTTTTAATGGTAAGGCTTATATAAATTCCTGCATTATCGCCCGACTTCTCCAGCCCAGCAACAGAATAATTGAAACTGTCATTCTTGCAGGTAGTAAGTAAATAATTAATTAATTTAACGTTATAAATTATCTCTTTTTCTCTCACTTTTAATCCAACCCGTTTCTCTTTCCCTCTCTTCCATTTCTTTTTTTTTAATAAATCTTTTTTATTGGGTTTTTGAATGAAGAATATTTACCATTATGTACACAAAATAGAATACATATATATATATATACATAGAAGAGAAGGGAACACGCACAAAAAACAAAACAAACAACAACAACAAATAAAAATGTTAGAATAAAATAACTGGTAGGGTAATATGTACTAGCTCAGCAATAGCTCTCTTCTATTTCTGTACCTAATTGGACACTAATTCATCCTATTTAATTCTCTGTCATTCTTCTATTTCTTTCACTATCACTCGATCTAATGAAGTCTCTATGGTCAAAGAGATAGACTGTTGCTCTTGTCCCAGATGCGCTGCTGACATTACTACGCCATTATCAGCTTACAATTCCAACAATCTGCAGTGCAAAATGTTTTAGAGCTGAAGGGTGAGGGAAAATGTCCAATGTAAGGGGCATGCTGGGAGATGCTCCGCTCCTCCTAGTTCTGGGCCAATGTGTGAAAAACAAAATATAGGTTTGTCATTTCCTGTCTGTAGAATCCGCTAAAGCAGCAACATTGACCTAGCAGGTAGAAGACAAAGGTAAGGTTTATTTACGATATACAAGATCTCCACTACCTGAATGGTCTCCCTCCCCAACCTGCACCCATGTTGAGGCTTTTATACTGGTGATCTAATCCGGGTTAAAGGGAATCCCCGACCGCTTGTTACAGGGGGAGCTCGTATTCAGCGGAGGTTGTGGGGAACCTGATAGTCCTGATGCAGTGACTTCCACAAGGGTTATAACAATGTCTATGAAGTGTTGGGCACTGTGGACTTGTGAAGCAGACATATGCCGTGGGGGCACCCCCCGGGGTCCGATTGCCCCACGCCCCCCCCCAGGACCCCGGGGGCCCGCTCGCGCCGCCGATCCCGCCGCCACCAGAGATGGTTCAAACCACGGCGGCGGGAGAGGCCTCCCAGCGGCAGGACTTCGGCCCATCGCGGGCCGGAGAATCGCCGCAGGGGCCTCGCCAATCGGCGGGACGTAATTCCCGCCCCCGCCAATTCCCGGGTGGGGGAGAATTCCGGCCACAGCGGGGGTGGGATTTACTCCGGCCCCGGGCGATTCACCGACCCTGCGGGGGGGTCGGAGAATTTCGCCCCAGGTTCCTGAGGGCCGCAGTATGTGAGGCGAGATTGGGAATAAACTTTCCCAGGAAGTTTACCATGCCCAGGAACTGGAGGACCGGTTTCTTGTCCTCGGGCGTTTTCATGGATGTGATGGTAGCAATCTTGTCCTCATCCGGCCGCACACCCAAATGGGAGATATGATCACCCAGGAATTTAATGTCCGACTGGCCGAAAGAGCATTTGGCCCTATTGAGGCGGAGGCCATGCTCGCGAATGCGCTTGAAGACGCGTTTGAGGCGGCTGATGTGTTCCTGCGGGGTGGTGGACCAGGTTATTATGTCATCGACGTAGATACAGACTCCTTCGATTCCCTCCATCATCTGTTCCATTATTCTGTGGAATACTTCGGACGCCGAGATGATGCCAAATGGCATTCGGTTGTAGCAGTATCTGCCAAAGGACGTGTTGAATGTACACAGCTTTCTGCTTGATTCATCCAGCTGGATTTGCCAGAAGTCTTTTGAGGCATCGAGTTTTGTGAAGAGTTTGGCGTGGGCCATTTCACACGTGAGTTCCTCACGTTTGGGAATCGGGTGTAGTGCTCCCGCATGATATTCCTATTAAGATCTTTATGATCTATGCAGATCCTTAGCTCACCGGACGGTTTCTTCACACAGACCATGGAACTCACCCAGTCGGTCGGTTCCGTGACTCTGGATATGACCCCTTGGTCCTGGAGGTCCTGGAGCTGTTGCTTGAGGCGGTCCTTATGGGGTGCTGGGATTCTGTGAGGTGCGTGTACCACAGGCGTGGTGTTGGGCTTGAGTATAATCTTGTATGTATACGGGAGCATGCCCATGCCCTCGAAGATGTTGTGGTAGTTGTTGCGCCCTGAAGTCGGTGTCAGGAGAGGCAGACACGTCGCTGGGAGAGAAAGAGTGAACCCTCTGCACCAAGTTCAGCAGCTTACATGCCTGCGCACCAAGCAAGGAGGCTTTCGAGGCGGCAACGATCTCAAAAGATAGGACAGCTGTGTGAGTATGGTGTGTCACCTCGAGTTGGCAGGATCCACTGGCAGCGATGGCATTCCCGTTATAGTCAAGCAATTGGCATGCAGATGGCAGGCTGGACACGGAGGCTGTGAAGGTCAGATGACGCAATGAGATTAGCGGAGGCGCCAGTGCCGGGCAGAACCTCACTGGGGACTGGTTGACCATAAGGGTGGCACACCACTCATCATCCAGATCAATGCTGTGTATTGGAATGGGTGTGGTGCTGCGCTTAGGAGACATCCTGTGCTTGGTTATAATGCCAACTTGGAAAGGGGCTTGCAGGTCATTGCTGTCAAAGTCAGAGGACAGGTCTGGAACAGGCTCGTTGATTGTGGGCTGAATGGCCCGGACATCCCTGCGAGGCTGGCTGGATCTCCTGAAACTAGCAGGCTGGGTCGACCTGCATAAAGCAGCATAGTGGCCAAGTTTGCCACACTGCAGACAGTGTTGGGTCTTCGCGGGACATTGCCGCTTTAAGTGGGCGGAGCCACAGTTGCTGCACGCCGTTGCGTCGGCACGTTCGTTGCGGTCCAGCGCGGGAGCCCACGAAAAGCACGCAAAATGGCCACCTTCGTCCAGACTTAGGCCTGGAGAGAGTTGATAACCTGGACCCGTTCTGCCTCGTGGGGAGCTTGCAGGTCATTACTTCAGCGGCCTGGATGTGGGAATATCGCGTGTAGACATGCTCATGGAACACACAGGTCTCTATGGCAGTGGACAGGGTGAGCTGTTTTACTTTAAGCAGCTGCTGGCGAAGGGGCTCAAACTGCACACCAAAAATGATCTGGTCACGCATCATGGAGTCAGAGGTGGACCCGTAGTTGCAGGACTGCGCAAGGACACGGAGGTGGGTGATAAAGGACTGGAAAGGTTCGTCCTTACCCTGTAGGCGCTGCTGAAATACATATCGTTCAAAGCTCTCATTTACCTCGACCTCGCAGTGGCTGTCGAACTTAGGAGGACCGTCTTGAACTTTGATTTATCCTCCCCATCAGCGAAGGTGAGCAAGTTAAAGATGTGGAGGGCATGGCCCCCGGCTGTGGAGAGGAAGAGAGCAATCTTCCGTGCGTCCAAGGCAGCTTCCAGGTCCATGGCCTCGAGGTATAGCTGGAAGCGCTGTTTAAAAATCTTCCAATTGGAGCCCAGGTTCCCGGTAATGCGGAGGGGCGGCGGCAGGCAAACGGAGTCCATACTGCAGGATGGCTGAAGACTGGTGGAAGGCTGATCACTGGTAGGTAGGTCTCAGTAGTACTAACATCCCTCGACTACTGATACCATGAAGTGTTGGGCACTGTGGACTCGTGAAGCAGACATATGCTACCAATACTGAAGAAGGTTCAACACTATTTTATTAACTACTTATAAAATAATAGACATAGTATTACTGTGGGTTTACACGATGCTAGTTTAACTAGAGACCTGTGCCTGTCCGAACCAGTTGAATCTCTCAGCACGTGGTGTGAGTCTGTACTGTACTTGATGAGCTCTTGTGCTTCTGCGAGGCAGCACCCAGAATGAGCGGGAAAAGTGATGCCCTCTGCCTTTATAGTGCGTGTGTTCTAACTGGTGATTGGCTGTGGTGTTTGTGCATGTTGATTGGTCCTAGTGTATGTCCATCAGTGTGTGTCTGCACCATGATATACTGGAGTATATTATGACAGTCTATAAAGAGAATCTATTGCATGCATGAACAATAGCATCACAGAATCAGAATCACAGCATTGTTACGGTACAGAAGGAGGCCATTCTACCCATCCTGTCTGCACCAGCTCTCCAAATGAACATTACGACTTAATACTATTCCCCTGTCTTTTTTCGAGTTCTCCATCTCATTATGTTTCTATTTAAGTAATCATCTAATATCTTCCTGAATGCCGGGCAGCACGGTGGCGCAGTGGGTTAGCCCTGTTGCCTCACGGCGCCGAGGGCCCAGGTTCGATCCCGGCTCTGGGTCACTGTCCGTGTGGAGTTTGCACATTCTCCCCGTGTCTGCGTGGGTTTCGCCCCCACAACCCAGAGATGTGCAGAGTAGGTGGATTGGCCACGTTAAATTGCCACTTATTTGGAAAAAATTAATTGGGTACTCTAAATTTAAAAAAAAAGTTCAACATCTTCCTGAATGCCTTGATTGAATCTGCATCCACCACACTCCCAGGCAGTGCATTCCAGACCCGAACCGCTCGCAGTGTGAAAAAGATTTTTCCCACGTCGCATTTGCTTCTTTCACGAATCATTTTAAATCTGTGCCCTCTCATTTTCGAGCCTTTTACGAGCTGGAATAGTTTCTCCCCGTCTACTGTGCCCAACGCCCTCATGATTTTGAGCACCTCAATCACACCTCCTCTTAGCCTTCTTTTATCCTGAGAGAACAGTCCCAACCTCTCCAATCGATCCTCATAACTGAAGTTTCTCATCCCTGGACCCATTCACGTAAACCTCCTCTGCACTCGCTCTCCCGGCGTTCCCATCATTCCTAAAGTGCGGGCACCCAGAACTGTGAACAATTGCCTGAATGAGGATTGCACAATCAGGATTGAGGGGCTGGTTTAGCACACTGGGCTAAACAGCTGGCTTTTGAAGCAGACCAAGCAGGCCAGCAGCACGGGTTCAATTCCCGTACCAGCCTCCCCGAACAGGCGCCGGAATGTGGCGACTAGGGGCTTTTCACAGTAACTTCATTGAAGCCTACTTGTGACAATAAGCGATTTTCATTTCAGGATTACTTTCTCACAGGCCACTGTTAGTTTGAAGTAAACTCGCACAATGTGGGTTCACAAGCAAGGAACACTGGCAACTGAAAAAGACAGTCCGACAGAAGTGAAAAAATGCTCCCTGTGTGATGCTCGGAGTTAATCCAGTGGGTATCTTTCTGACTGATCAGTTATCACCTGCAGCCTCAGGTGGTTTGTTTCAGCTATGATGTGGTAGGGGCTGCACATTTCACCTCTGCACAACAGCTTTAGGGGGAGGGGAATCAACCAGTGTGTGGCGCTAACAATTGCACACAAAAGACTCAATACGGTACAAGAGAGGCTTTATTACAGTGAGAAGCTATTCCTTCGGCTGCAGCTGTAGAATGGCTTCTCAAGGAAACTTATGAATATTTATACTGCTCCCTGTGGGCGGAGCTAGCCGATAGGGGCTTACCGGAAAACCTGTAATACAGGTACTGTCATACATCCCCGAATGCAAGCACACGCAGTGGTAGAGATCACCACACAGTGTTCCCCCACAAGACTGCAGACCAGTAAATCCCAAAATGTGTGCGTGGTCGTCAGATGAAGGTGAGTTCAGATCAACAGTCAGACTAACGGTTGAATAATCTTCCAATGTTCAGTGTTTCATCTCACAAGTGAAGGAAGGCTCATTCGGATGAGGTGCAAAAGTGTGTCCAGCGCCCATAGGACAGTACCACCCTTACTACTACCATCATCGACAGCAGTACCCTTAAACAAAAACAACTTGCAATTTACATTGCATCTTTAACATAGGCAAATACCTCAAAGCAATTCACAAAGGCTCAACTAAAATAAAATGCATTTTGAGGCAGAGAGGGAGCCCATTACGAGGGATGAGAGGAAAATAGTATTTAAGCAAATTCTACCGAATGAGAGTGAGTTGGAAAGGTGCAGGAATTTAAAGAAAGTATAAATTGCATTTATGTAGCGTCTTTCATGACCACTGGACATCTCAAAGCTGAAGAAGTAGTTTATTTTGAAGCGTAATCACTTGTTATGTAGGGAAACCTGGTAGCCAGGATGCCCTCAGCAAGCTCCCACAATATGGTAATGACCAGATTAATCTGTTTTTCTGATGTTGATTGAGGGATGAATATTGGCCAGGACACAGGGATAACTCTCCTGCTCATCTTCAAAATAGTGCCCTGGGCACATTTACGCTGACGGGAGTGCAGACTGTGATGCGACCATCAATTCACACGAGACGAAGAGTTGAAGTGAACAGTGGTTTTAATCAGCTATAACTGTGCCTGCCTGCGACTGCTCTGCACTGAGAGCCGCCTACAGGGCAGCAGATCTATATACCTCCCCCGAGGGGGCGGAGCCAGGGGCGGAGCCTACAAGAGCACCAACATGATACAATGCTATGGAATGTAATACAATGGTCCATAGGTGGAGTCCACAAGGGCATCAACATAGTACAATGCAATGCAATGGTGAATGGTTGCCTTAATACATTCACCACAGACTGGTCCTGGCTTTAACGTCTCATCTGAAAGACTCTGTCAGTGGACACCTTCTCAATAGTTCAAAAGAGTGTCTGCCTTGAATTATGTGTTGACATCCTGGGGCGGAATAATACGCTCTGCAATCGAGAGCGTTTGACACTTTGCGCACCGTATTATGGGGCATGATGGCATTGGATGCTGTTCACAATGTCATCTCACCAGTTTACGCTATTACTGCACGTGGGCAGATTGAGTCAGGAACCAGCCCGCGTTATTTAAACGAAAACGGAAAATGCTGGACGATCTCGGTAGGTCTGACAGCATCTGCAGAGAGAGAACGGAGCTCACGTTTCGAGCCTGCATGACTCTTTGTCAAAGCTGGAGAGAATTGTGAATTACTTATTGCAGATAACGAGCAATCGAAGGAAGACCTGGTTAACACAGAAAATCAACTTTCATGTATGAAAGAGGAGTTTGTGAATGAAAAAAAGGGAACTCACGAGAACAATTGAGAATTAGTCTGGGAAAATGGAACATTTGACTGAGGACTTGAACTGTCTGAAGGATAAACTTGAAAAAGCAAACTTGGCAAAACTTGGTCTTCAGCTAAAACCTAGTGATCTTCAACCATCAGAAGTTGGTGAAGTATTGTGGAAAATGCCTTGAACAAGAAAAGGTGGTTCTGGTAAATCAGAATTATTGGTCGTATGCAGAATTAAAAAGCAAAACTAATGATCTATCAGAACTTCACCATGAGAAGAACTATGAGATTTGCGAACCTCAAAGCAAAATGGAGAAAAATGAACAAGCCGGAAGGTACGGAGTGTTGCAATTTGAAGGTTGTTCCTGTGAATAAAAATTAATTGTTGAATAGTGATCGAGTTAAGCAAAGAACTGATCCAAGTAATATGGGCAGCACGGTAGCATAGTGGTTACCACAGTTGCTTCACAGCTCCCAGGTTCGATTCCCGGCTGGGTCACTGTCTACGCGGAGTCTGCACGTTCTCCCCGTGTGTGCGTGGGTTTCCTCCGGGTGCTCCGGTTTCCTCCCACAGTCCAAAGATGTGCGGGTTAGGTGGATTGGCCTTGCTAAATTCCCCTTAGTGTCCAAAAAGGTTAAGTGGGGGTTATGGGGATAGGGTAGATACGCGGGCTTGAGTAGGGTGCTCTTTGTAAGGGCCGTGCAGACTCAATGGGCCGAATGGCCTCCTTCTGCACTCTAAATTCTATGAATATTACTGATGTATTACTGAAGACAGACATGGCCAACAAGAAAACAACTAAAGTACTTGCACAACTGGAAATTGCAAATCATCAACCAGGAGTACTGAAATTTCAAAGTGATCTTTATGAGTCAATGACCAGAGGCTGATTTCAAAATGAGACTACACAAGATATAGTAGTTGGAATAAAGGCAAGAGAACAGTTTACCAAGACCTGTTAAACTCTACTGAGAAATGGACTGAGATCATTCAGAAATGGTGCAAAAAAGTTGAAGGGTGAGAACAAACCTTGAAACTTCAAAGAGAGGACGTAATTGACATGGCATCAACAAAATTGAAAATAACTCGTATGAAATGAGACTGGGAGAAACAAAAAGATCACGATGGCCTCCACGATGGGCAGCACGGTAACACAGTGGATAGCACAATTGCTTAACAGATCCAGGGTCCCAGGTTTGATTCAGGCTTGGGTCACGGTCTGTGCGGAGTCTGCACATCCTCCCCGTGTGTGCATGGGTTTCCTCCGGGTGCTCCAGTTTCCTCCCACAGTCCAAAGATGTGCAGGTTAGGTGGATTGGTCAGGATAAATTGCCCCTAGTGTCCAAAATTGCCCTTAGTGTTGGGTGGGGTTACTGGGTTATGGGGATAGGGTGGAGGTGTTGACCTTGGGTAGGGTGCTCTTTCCAAGAGCCGTTCCAGACTCGATGGGCCGAATGGCCTCCTTCTGCACTGTAAATTCTATGATTCTGCACTGAAAATTCTATGAAAGTTAGAACAAACAAAGCAAGAGTACGATACTATTTTGAGTGAACACAAGAAGAATTTAACAACATTCCTGAAACAGCTAAAAGAGATCTTGACAAGAGAAGAAATTAAATGTTAATGCACAAGAGTGACATTTTAATGGTGTTAAATTGAAATGAAAATTTACCACGTGTGAATTTGAAACGTGGGCGTGAGAATGGAACTATGTCTGCAAGTGACGAATAGGACAATTTCGCAGCAGACATTTAAAAAAATAAATTTAAAGTACCCAATTCGCTTTTCCCCATTAAGGGGCAATTTTAGCGTGGCCAATCCACCTACCCTGCACATCTTTGGGTTGTGGGGGCGAAACCCACGCAAACACGGGGAGAATGTGTAAACTCCTCACGGACAGTGACCCAGAGCCGGGATCGAACCTGGGACCTCGGCGCCATGAGAGAGAAGTGCTAACCACTGCACCACCGTGGTGCCCTGCACTGCAAACTTTAATGGAACTTTCTTTTCTGAGTTGAAAACTGGAAATAAGAAGAAACAGAAACACAACACTCGAGCATGATAATGTCACCATGTCGATTCTGATGGTGCTGTTGACGTTGGTTGGGCTGGATTCTCCGTTGGCCGATGCCGGAATCGCGAAATGCAAAATCTTGGCGGGCGCTGGGTTCACGCCAAATCGCAATTTTCAGGTGCCTCGCCAGCGGTGTTAATACGTTCTACTCCGCACATACAGTAAAAACCGTTTGCTAATCATTAGTGGGCCTGACCCAGTATTCTCCGGGACCTCTGTGATTCTCCACCTCCACCGGGGGAATTCCCGACGGCGAAGTCCACTTGTGCTTTCAAAAATCATGAAACCGCTGTTGTGGCTGCTGAGGGGGAGAGAGGGGGTATGGAAAGTGTCCAACATCACCATAGGGGCAGGGAGTAGTGAGGAGTGGCCAGGAGGCGGGCTATGGGGTCAGGGTGGACGGGCATGGAATGCCATTGCCGCAGCCGGCAAGGCAGACATGGAGCTGCGCACGCCGCTGACTGCCCACTGTGAACTTAGTGCCACAGGTCGTATGGGCGTCCCCCAGGCCAACTCCCCAGGTGCCACCTGGCCCCAAACGATTCCAATGAATCCATCAACGGAATGGGCGCACTCCAGCGCAACCAGTGCCATCTTGTTGGTTCAAATGAGTGTGTGAAGGAAGTGCAGTGTGTATATGCGGCTGAAGTTTGCCAGCCTCCTGAGTGTCAATCCCGAACCCGGCGAATCTGGCACCATTTCTCATTGGAATCGATTGTGTTCCACGTGGGTCAGTGCCAGCCTCCTAACGGTCGGTGAATTGGTCCAGGTGCAGCGCCAGTTTTGCTGTCAGAGAACGCCACGAATCCTGTCCCGACATCTACACTTATAAAAATAATAATAATTTTTATTAGCGTCACAAGTAGGCTTACAGTAAAACTGCAATGAAGTTACTGTGAAAAGCCCCTAGTCACCACATTCCGGCGCCTGTTCGGGTACACAGAGGGAGAATTCAGAATTTAAAATTCACCTACCAGCACATGTTTCAGGACTTGTGGGAGGAAACTGTAGCACCTGGAGGAAACCCACGCAGACATGGGGAGAACATGCAGACTCTGCATCTCAGGAACATGGGGCTGGATTTTACGAACCTCCGCTCTAAAATCGTGTTCGGCGTGGGGGTGGAGAATGGCCCCCGTGATCCTCCACGCAAAACTGGCTGAGTTCCCGACGGCGTGGTTCTAACCACGCATCGGCCGTCGGGAAACTCGTGTGGCAGCAGCGGACTCAGTCCACGGTCGCCCTGGTGCGGGGTGGGGGGATCAATCACCGGGGGGTACCTCATGGAGCGATCGGGCGTCAGGGACCCACGGGTGCGCGCGATCTGGGGTGGGGGAGGGGCCTACATTTTTGATGACGGTCCGTGGTGCGAGTCCACCATGTCATCCGGCACGGCCGCCGCGGGCCACTGCCGTGCACATGCGCGGACTCCCGACCGGATGTGAAGGGCCCCGTATCCGCAGCCAGAGCTGCGAGAAGCACTGCGGCACCCTGCCAGCCCCTTGCAGGTAGGAGAATCACTCAGGACTTTCTTAAGGAAAGCCCAGAGTGAAACACCAGCATTTTTACGCTGGCGTGGGGACATAGCCCCATTTTTGGAGAATCCAGCCCAGAGTCTTAGTCTCAGAGAACTTAGTCTCAGGAACAGAGAATGCCAGTGACTGTCCTTGTTTTGGTTAAATCATTTGCAATGATGAGCTTGAATAAAGTGAATGTAACACCAGTGTAAAGAAATCTTCAAAGGGGGAGGTGTTAGGAAAATAAAGGTAGGTTTAAGGGATTTATATTGGGACTGGTAAACTTTAGAAATAAGGTATAGTTTGAAGTGGTTTTAATTTAATGTTTCTGTATCTGGAAGGGTAAAACCTATAGTTAGATTCATGCTGGACAAAGGTGTTTGTGTGTGGGGGTTGGTTAAGTTCCAACTGTGATTCTATTGTGCTCAGAGCATGAAGAATAAATAAAAGGCATAAGTATGTTGATGTTGCCTAACAACTTAGGCCTTGTGAGGTCGAGAAGCTTTTAAGATTCAGTTTTAGCTCAACTTGCAACACCAAGTACTAGAGCATAAATTCCAGGCCAGCAAAGTCAGCCCAAAGGAGTTGAGACTACTACTCCTCCAAATTTGAAAAGAGCAAGATCTGGAAGAGTCATTACGCCTCCAGACTATCTGAATTTGGATTCGGAGAAGGGATGGCATGTAAAGTTACTGTAAATTAATTTGGGCAAATGTGGGGGAGGTGTAGTATTAGAGTATTTAGGACTGCACATGTTAATGTGGAACTTGGAAAGCAGTACTGACCCACGCTGGCCAGCCTTCACAACACACGCTGCACTCAGTTACCTTTAATGCAAAAGGGGAGCCTGCTTGGTCCTCATAATCTCACTCTAATCAGGTACATAGGAAGAGAGGGTAATGCGAATATCAGGTGCGGAATTCAGCCAGTTCCTACGAGCTGTCTTTATCTTTGTGAGAATGGAAGCCCCAACTTCGTACATGTAGTTTGTTGCGAATGGCAATGAGAACAAAATACTAATTGTACTCAGCACTGAGTATTCCTGGGAGATGCTACTCCAGAATACTGGCAGACTCATGGGCTTTTGATGTGTTTTTAACGTGGTGTCAAAGGTCAGGTACAGCAGCGTAGTCTTTTCATTTGGAGCCACCTGTAAATTAATAACTGACTCTGGGGTCTCACTCTCAAAAATAAATGTTTCACTCAACACTTCTCTTTCAAAATCTGAAACTTCTTCTCTAATTTACCAGTACTTCCCTGCATATAGCACACATGGGCTTTGCATCTTTATTTGTATTGGCACAATTTACAAAACCAATCCTCAAGAAATCATCTTTATACTTTGTACCTAGTTAAGTTTCTTCTTTGTCGGCTGTTAGCCAGAGGCTCTGGAGCTCTGTATGGAGCTAACACTAGCACTGTTCTGTCCGGCCCTGGCATCTCCTGAGCAGCTCTCTCCACCAGATTGTCCAGGGCGGGAACAGTGGCACTGTGGTTAACACTGCTGCCTCATAGCTCCAGGGATCCGGGTTCAATTCCGGCCTCGGGTGACTGTCTGCGTGGGTTTCCTCTGTGTGCTCCGGTTTCCTCCCGCAGTTCAAAGCTGTGCAGGTTAGGTAGATTGGCCATGCTAAATTGCCCTTAGTGTCCAAAAGGTTAGGTAGGGTTACTGGGTTAGGGATAGGCTGGAGGCATGAGCTTAAGTAGGGTGCTCTTTTGAAAGGCAGACTCGATGGGACGAAAGGCCTCCCTTCTGCACTGTAGGGATTCTATGATTCAGATGGGAAATCTCGGCCAGTAGGTAATCTGCCTACTTGTGTCTCTGGCCGTCTCTTGTAACAAAACAATTCATCTTCACAGTCCTATCACCTTGCTTGTCAGCAGCTAGAAAATGGAGATTTGACTGCAAAAGCATGTACATATGGGGCGCTTGACGTCAGGTTTACGTGCAGGGTGCGTGACCTGCTCACTGCTGATGCTAATGGCCTAAGATAGCACACAGACTCATTTCCTTCTCAATTAAAAGGCGGTAGTGGCCACCATTCTCAAAAAAGATCCGGTAGCGGCCATTGGGTGCTTCTCCCATGATTGGGACCATTGCAGGATTCCCGGGACCAATTGCTCCATGACTCTCCCAGCACCCATCAGCGACCCACCACAGGTCGTGACCTGCACTTTGAAAAACCCTGGAGTCACATGGGAGTAGTAGTGAATCTGATAGAAGTCAGCATGAAGATGGCACCTAGTCAGGACTGTATCCTATATATATAGAGAGAGCTATAGAACAGTACAGCACAGAACAGGCCCTTCGGCCCTCAATGTTGTGCCGAGCAATGATCACCCTACTCAAACCCACGTATCCACCCTATACCCGTAACCCAACAACCCCCCCTCCCCACCCCAAACTTACTTTTTAGGACCCTACGGGCAATTTAGCATGGCCAATCCACCTAACCCGCACATCTTCGGACTGTGGGAGGAAACCGGAGCACCCGGAGGAAACCCACGCACACACGGGGAGGACGTGCAGACTCCGCACAGACAGTGACCCAGCCGGGAACCGAACCTGGGACCCTGGAGCTGTGAAGCATTTATGCTAACCACCATACTACCGTGCTGCCCCATAGTGATGTGTTATTAGTATAGTGCCTATATAGTGATGTGTTATTAATAAACAGTTACCATTCAACCAAACAAGTTTCTAGACCTCTTCATGAGGCAAGATACAATCTCAAAACACAATGCAAAACAATGGCTGAGCTTTTCTATTTCAGCAGCTTTGCAGTAGTGGCAGAAAGACCAGTTGATGTCTTGCACTTTCCCAATGGGGACATCACTTTGTGTTTTTTGTGCTGATCCAACAACAACAACTGACATTTATATAGTACCTTTAATATAGCAAAATGTCCAGAGGCGCTTCAGTAGCTTCTAAATTTGACGCTAAGTTATAGAAGGAGATATCAGGCTGGATAACCAAAAGGTTTGTCAAAGAGGTATATTTAAGTAGCATTGTAAAGTAGGAGAGAGGTTTACGGAGGGATTTCCAGAGCTTGTGTTCAGAACCCAGACCAGACTCCAACATTTGTCAGAATACTGGGCTTGAACACCAAACACATTCTTAATTCGTAAAACTGTGAAGAAAGGATACTTCGCTCCAAGAGTGATTCCACTGACAAATAGGGATCTGCTATATTAAATCAAACGTTATTATTAACGTAGGATTAAACTGTATTATCACAGAAAATAGTTAAAAATTAACAGTTAAACAGTTCTTCACAATAAAAGGGAACATTAACTTCTAACTGATACCTTCTCTATCTCTAATTAAGCAAAGCCCATCTCAGGTCAAAAGCCACTTATAAATAAAGTTAGCAAACACAGGCTTACTTGCTGTACACTTGAATAGAAATTTCTTGAAAAGACTGCTTGAAGAGAGAGATCATATCGGGAAACAGCCTGCAGACACTTCTATCTATGTCAGACTGCTACTTAACCTGATAGCCATTGGCAAATCTGCTGCTCAGGCTAAAGCTCCTAGCAAAACTAAAAGCTAAACTGCCTGCCACAGACCTGGCTCCTCCCATTAATTACACCATCTTTAGCCCACTCAGATGTCCTGACCGACTTACCGAAGTCTACAAATAATGTCTAAAATTATCTACTCTCCAGGGAATCTTCAGCAATCATACCAAAATTCCAATAGGCCTTATATAGGTAAACACGCACATGTTTGGAATGGATGATCAAACATTTATGACATCTTGATTGCACCTCTTGCAGCCAGAGTCTGGATACCTTAATGTGGAATCTGCAACAGATATGTATATCTGAACTCAGACAAATTGAAGAGATCTCAAAGGTTGCAGGGACAAAGGAGGTTGCACGCATGGGGAGGGAGAAAGGTCACAAGTGGATTTGGAAAACAAATTGACGCAAACTGGGAGCCACTGTAGGTCAGTGAGCATAAGGGTGACAGATGAATGGGACTTTGTGCAAGTTAAGATATAGAACATAGAACAGTACAGCACAGAACAGGCCCTTCGGCCCTCGATGTTGTGCCGAGCCATGATCACCCTACTCAAACCCATGTATCCACCCTATACCCGTAACCCAACAACCCCCCACCCCTTAACCTTACTTTTTTAGGACACTACGGGCAATTTAGCATGGCCAATCCACCTAACCCGCACATCTTTGGACTGTGGGAGGAAACTGGAGCACCCGGAGGAAACCCACGCACACACGGGGAGGACGTGCAGACTCCACACAGACAATGACCCAGCCGGGAACTGAACCTGGGACCCTGGAGCTGTGAAGCATTTATGCTAACCACCATGCTACCGTGCTGCCCACATGGGCGGTAGAATTTTGGATCAGTGCTTTATATAGGTGGAAAATTTGGGGGGAAGTCAGGATAGCTTTGGAATAGACAAGTGTAGATGTAACAAAAACATGGATGAGAGTTTCAGCAGCAGAGATAGGAGTGGAGTGAGGTAATATAAATAATCAGTGTCGGCAATGGTGCAAATGTGTGGTCTGAAGGCTTGTGAGGGTCAAATAAGACATTAAAGTTGTGAATGGTCTGCTTCCTCAGATAGTTGCTCGGGATAGATATGGAATCCAAGACTAGCAAAGAGTGTTTGTGATAGGGGTCAGAAGACTTTCCAATATTTAACTGAAGGAAATTCCTGCTCACCCTCTACTAGGTTTTGGACAAGCAGTATGACAAACCAAGGAAAGTGAAGGGATCAAGCGAGGTGATGGTGAGGTGGAATTGAGTCTTTAGTGTCCATGTGGATCCAGAGGAATGGATTGGACATATAGTGATCTCTGTAAGTTTGATGTCTGCACTTGAAAACCAGAGACTCTAAATTGGGGTAGTTGGAGTGATCAGATCTGTTGAGGGAAGAAAAAAAGAGCATCATTGTTGGTTTTGCAGCTAACTCACATACAAGCATCACATTACAAAAATACTAGAAATATTTGTCAGAGTGTACTTAGTCCGGTTAAATACACCAACTTTGTAACACATCAAAGGAAATTCTATTGTTTGAACCAGTGTGCAAATGATGCACAAAGGTGACGTGGCTGGATAACTAAATGGTATCTGATATGCAAGCCACGAGTACAAAGTACCTATTTGCTGAGTAAAGTGGTTAACCTCAAGTAAACAGCTCAGTTAGAATTCTTTGTGACTATAAAGATTAAGCATCAGGGGCTGGATTCTCCATCCCGCCGCGCCACATTCCTGTTTCAGCATGCCGGCGGGATGCTTCATTACGCCGACTGGTCAATGGGGTTTCCCATTGTGGGGCAGCCTCACGCCGTCGTGAAACCCTTGGGCTGCCGGCAAAACAGAGCATCCTGCCGCCGATGGAGAATCCAGCCCCTGGGCTCCACCAGTGGTATTTTGGTATAACAGAACTGTGGTCGTTTGCGGAAGAAAAATGGTGGCAATTTGGCCCACCCTTTGCTCAAGCAATCCAAAATGAATACTATCGCCTTGCTCTCTTCCCAAAGCTTTGTATCTTCATCTGTTTCAAATGCTTAAGATATTCTACCTTAGTGAACATAGAACAGTACAGCACAGAACAGGCCCTTCGGCCCTCGATGTTGTGCCGAGCAATGATCACCCTACTCAAACCCACGTATCCACCCTATACCCGTAACCCAACAACCCCCCCCCCCTTAACCTTACTTATTAAGGACACTACGGGCAATTTAGCATGGCCAATCCACCTAACCCGCACATCTTTGGACTGTGGGAGGAAACCGGAACACCCGGAGGAAACCCACGCACACACGGGGAGGACGTGCAGACTCCGCACAGACAGTGACCCAGCCGGGAACCGAAGCTGGGACCCTGGAGCTGTGAAGCATTTATGCTAACCACCATGCTACCGTGCTGCCCAGTGGATACAACAGTTTCTGGTGCAACCACTTTCTGACAAAGGATTTCATGCTCAAACAAGTCTTGAGGGGAATAAATCTTTTTCAACCACCCTCCTTATTTCCTCAGTCAAGCTTTTAAATTGATGGTTCCTCGTTACAGACTCCCCACACTTTTTGTCAGATTATATTTGCTGGCGGATAAGGTTCTTCACTGGAGATCAAGCCATTCCCCCTTTGACATCGACACAAGTTCCCTTTACACTGTTTGTACAAAAATACCTGTGCTGCAATCTGAAAAAAAACCCTGCCTTGGTATGATGTTTCCTTTTCCTAATATCTTTTTGAATTAATTTGCCCAATTTTGCACCAACTCATGCAATATTAGTTTTTCCTCTTTATGACCACATCAGAGTAGAAATTGAGACTGAGTTGAGGCTATGCTAAATAATTTTATATAGGACTCTTACAGATAGCAGAGACATCCTATCAGTGGGCTGGATTCTGGATCCTGAAGGTTAAAGTCCAACTCAATGTCCGGTATTTATTATTTAATTCATTACATCTGCTTTCTTTTTAAAAAAATATTTTTATTCTCCATTTTCACATTTTCTTCAGAATTTACCCCCCAACAACAAACAGTAAACGGTAACAAATACAATGTCAATCCCCTTATTAACAACGATCCCATCCTCCCACCAACTCCCAAACAACGGCCCACCTGACAATATAAGCATCAAATAAAACAAAAGCCCCCCAAGGAGGAAAAAAAGGAAAAAAGAAAAGGGAATCAGGAATCGCCTATGGTCACCATTGACATATACAGTCCACCCCCCCCCCCCCAAGTCCCCCCTAATATTCAACGCCATCCAATCCCCGAAAGAGTACCGTGAATGACACAAATGAATTGTAGACACCCCTCCCCACTACCCCTCCCAGACTCCTCCCCTCCACTTCCTCTTGTAAACTCCTCCCCCCAACCTCAGTTCCTTCCCCCAACCTTTCACCCCAGCAAGACTCACCGAAACCTGTTCTACCAGGCTCTGAAAGCTGCAGCCCCTCCCCCCACTTCACTCCCGTTCACTGGCCGGCTTAAACCGACCAGCGTGGAGGCCCCCGCCCGGGTCTCCTTCCCCCTTGCCCGGTCCCAGGAAAGCCCAGAAATCCCCTTTAGCACACAACCCCCGCATATACACCCAAGCCCCAAAGAACCATCATTGCAAATGAAAGTCCCATCTCTTCCCTTGTCCAAATATATATACAGCGTTAACTCATTTAGTACATACACCAACACGCAGTGACAAAATAAAGTTACATGAGGCTACATCGGTACACGACCATTTCTCAATTCTGCCACAGTCCTTCTGCCTTCGCAAACTCCTCTGCCGCTTCCGCCGTCCCAAAATAAAAGTCCTTGGATTTGTAGGTCACCCTCAACTAAGCTGGATACACTATGCCGCACTGCACCTTGCTGATGTACAGTGCCTTCTTCACCCGGCTGAAGGCAGCCCGCCTCCTCGCCAGCTCCACCGTAAAGTCCTGATATATGCGTATACCAGCTCCAGCTCACTGCGCCACACGCTTCTGCTTTGCCCAGCACAGGACTTTCTCCTTCACGCTATACCTACGGAAACACAGAGTTACTACTCTTGGCTGCTCACTCGCCTTTGGTATAGGCCTCCACGACCAATGAGCCCGATCCAGTTCATATCGGGAGGAATTGTCCCCATCCCCCAAAAGCTTTGCCAACATCGTGGCAAAATACTCCGTCGGCCTCGGGCCTTCCACCCCTTCGGGCTGACCTACAATCCTCAGATTATGCCGCCTTGTTCTGTTTTCCAGGTCTTCCATTTTGGCTGGCAGACCCTTGTTGATCTCTATCACCCTTCGCAACCCCTTCCCCATCGAGGTGAGTTAATCACTGTGCTGCAATAATGTCTCTTTCACTTCCTTCAGTGTCTCACCTTGCTCCCGCACCTCCGCCACTGCGCTCAATACTGCCACCCTCACCGGGGCAATCGTCTCCTCCACCAGCACTTTCAATACCGCCCCCATCTCCTTCTTCATCGCTTCCATGTGTTTTGTGAACTGTTTTTCAAGTTCCACGGCCATCACCTTGGTCATTTCTTCTGCTGTGAGCAATGCGGCCTCCCCCTGGTGCTCCAGCCTCCGCTGTCCTTATAGTTCCTGCGCTGACTTTTCCACTCACCGGCGGACTTTCATTAACCCCCTTTTTCACAGCCGTTTTTCTCCCAAACTTGGACATTTCTCCTCCCTGTGCCTTCTTACAGCTTTTTCAGCCTCCGTTGCCCCAGGACCGGGCGTTAAAACTCAAAAATTTCTATTCCCGAGCGGGAGCCCTCCAGTGTGCGGCTGCCTCCTGCCTGCTGTAACCGGAAGCTTTCTATAACATTCTCCTGCTCCATGCGCCATTATCTCACTGAGACCATAGAAGCCCATTGTGGCTTCTTCAGTATTAGCTTCACATTAGAATGATCTAATTCAGACTTGGTCATTTCCCTACTCACTTAAAAAGAATTGTGGTGTATATCTGATGTCGTGCTTGAATTGAGAATATATACTTTACATTCTAATACTGGCTGTGTCGAAAATCGTTTATCCCATCCAGAAGACAGGAAGGAAAATATATATATTGACATCAAACTGGTTACTTTATAAAATTATTTTGTTTTTAAAATGGACAAAGCCCTGACAGGCCTGACTCATACCAAAGAAATTTGCAACCTTCAGAAAACCAGCAGGGACCTCATTATCTTTAAAGAGGCCCTAATGCCCCCTGCAATTGCAGCAAGTTAAAGTCCAAAGAAATGCACCAGCACCTTTTACATTTCTGAGGCAGAGCTGGCCAACAGAGACAGCAAGTCTACAGGGACAAAAGGGACCCCAACTCCTCGACTAAACATCTCAAGATTCCAGATGTGGACAAATATGTCCTTTGTCCAAAACCCAGGAAAGGAAGTGAGAGGTAAGTGACATGACCTCCCCCAAACTGCTCGAACCTGTAATATTGCCATGTGGAACTGAACTACTATTTTACCACCCAACAGGTAGCAGCAGAAGTAGCTCTGCCCAAATAAGTTGCCTGGCCCTTAATTATACTATGTACTACTGGAACATCAGAACTCCTGTGCCTCTAAGACTAATTCATCTCTGTCTGCCTTCTTCCACAGTGGAAGTCTTCGCTTCTGGAAGATGGATCATCCTGCAGTAGTTTCAGTCTATGAATCTTTGAAGGAATCGCCATTAGACTTATAATTCTGGAATCGGGACTCAATCTGAAACTGTAACTCTTACTTTTATTGTGGTCTGGCTCTGTACTCCTTTCTTTCCCTTTTCCCTCTTTTATTGTATGAGTGCCAAAGGGGCTGGTGTTGTGAAACTTCCCGCATTGTACGTGTGTGTAAAATAAACCAAAGCTCTTATGTTACCTGATCTCGAGTTTGCTGTGGGGCTCGGAATAGAGGATCAGATCACTCCAAACTGAAGAGTTGGGGAAAATATGCCAACACTTGTAAAGGGGGGGAATCGAAAATAAAAACACCTTTCTGTTTACGGGTGGGTAGCGAGAGGAGAAAGAAAACCTGGGCTGTTTGAATTAATCCCCCTCCTTTCCGTAACACTTCTTTCACCTATCCAATTGTGCTTTCAGTAATAATCTGCAGTTTATAATCTCTTGCTACTCATTCACCAGTCAGTGGAAACAGTCTTTCAATATTTAACTCCAAACCGTTTCAAAGTTTGAAATACTTTGAACCTTCCCTGCTCTTTGAACAGGTTTGGTTTTGTCAACAGAAACTCCCGAGTTGCTCGGCTAGGCCGCATAAATATCTTACTATGGCCTGGATTTTACCATAGTCAGAGACTGTCATCGTTACAGATGTAAAATTGACAACTTTTGGCGTCCGCTCTTGCATAGTTGAGCACAGAAATCTAGAAGCTGCTGTCAGTGTGTCCCTTCTCCTCCAGCGTGTGCCGTTGAAGACCCCTCGGGTGACCATCTTTAAAAATCACTTGACCAGATGTGAACTTCCCCTTTAACACTGTCAAAAAAAAAATCAACAACAAAGTTGTGCCTTCCTAATGAAGTGTAGCATGTTTTTCAACTCAGCCATAGCTATGGTTGAACAACTTCTCTGGCCCCGAGACTATTTTATATGTGGAATGCCATTAGGATAAATTCCATAGGTTTTAAATACAAGATTTTTAAAGAACGGTTTATGCTATTTCAGCTTCTACCTTGCCCCCATGTTTCTGTTACAACCTTCCTTTGCTGTCTGCAAAATTTATAAAAGGTGGATAATAATCAGTGAATTTTACTTCCTGGTTTGCTAGCTGTGAGAATGCTTCAATATGATTGGCTGCTGAGCCTGCTTGGTGACAGCAGTGTTGTTAGATGTCCAGAGAACCTGGAGTCAGAATCAAAATAACATTGGGAAAGGTGAAATCCATGACAGAGAGATTGATAGGTCTTTGAAGTCAGCTTTCGTGGAGGACAGTGGTGAGTGCTGTCAGTTAGTTACTGACTAATAAATCTAGGCCAAAAGCGAGAGGTGGGGTTTTCTGGGCCCGTTCACCGAAGGCATAAATCCCATTATGGCCACTAACTCTTGTGAGAGAGCCATAACAGGATTTGCAACAGCGAGATCTCAGTTTGAGATATTCCTCGCCCCTTCCAGCGACATAATCAGGTTCATGCCCAGTGAGAGCATGGATTCAATTACCATGATATTGACCAAATTTATATATTCTTCAATGGCTTAACGCCGTTGCTTTTGAGGTCATCAGATGTTGCCCCCCTCCGCTATCTCCCCCACCCTCTGGCGTGATGTCACGCGGGTGGGAATTGCTACTAATTTCCAAAAACAGAATGCCGGGGTCTCGCTGGTGAGTATAGCCCTTGGTTAGTGAAGGGCATTCCCTGGCACAGTCCTCCGGCACCCTGGCACAGCCAACCTGTCAGTGCTAACCTGACAATCTGCTGGCATGGACCACCTGGCAGATAACTTGGTAGCTACAGTATTGCGATTTCCTGCATCATTCACGTTAATTGTATTGCACTTTATGAACTTATTCATCTGACTTCTTACATCTCTGGAGCACACTTCTCTGCTATGAGTATCACACAAAAATGTAACAAACATACCAGCCTAACCTGATATCCTTAATGCCCTGAACCAAAATGTTGAAAGAGGCAGGTTAATGTTTCTTCTGATGATGGAGTCCACTGGAGCTGCCACATGATTGTGCGATGGAGTAACAGAATAGAGCAGAGAAGGTTAAGTGGAGATTCAATGGAGGTGTTCAAAATCAGGCAGGGTTTTGACAGAGTAAATAAGAGGAAACAGTTTCCAGTGACCCAAGGGTCAGTAATCTGAGTTCATAGATTTAAGGTAATTGGTAAAATAACCAGAGGTAAGTCAAGGAGATTTTTTTTTGTTATATCTCAGTGCAGTGTTATGATCCGGAATGCGTGGTCTGTAAGGATGGTTGAAGAAAATTCAACAATAATTTTCAAAGACGATTGGGTAAATACCTGAAGAGGTAAAGTTTGAGGGGGGCTGAGAAAGTGGTTGTAACGAGTTGGAGAACTAGTCGGATAATTGGATAACTCTTTCAAATAGATGGCACAGGCATAATGGGCTAAATGGCCCCTTTGGTCCCATATCAATCTGTTCTTAGGACTGTGGGGTTGGCAAGAACATAGAACATACCGTGCAGAAGGAGGCCATTCGACCCATCGAGTCTGCACCGACCCACTTAAGCCCTCACTTCCACCCTATCCCCATAATCCAATAACCCCTCCTAACATTTTTGGACACTAAGGGCAATTTATCATGGCCAAACCACCTAACCTCCACATCTTTGGACTGTGGGAGGAAACCGGAGCACCCGGAGGAAACCCACACAGACACGGGCAGAATGTGGAGACTCCGCACAGACAGTGACCCAGCGGGAAATTGAACCTGTGACCCTGGCACTGTGAAGCCACAGTGCTATCCACTTGTGCTACCATGCTGCCAGCACTTATTGCCCATCCCTAGTTGTGTTTGAGCAGGTGGTGGTGAACCACCTTGGACTGTTGCAGGCCATGCGGTGTTGGCATACCCACAGCGCTGTTAGGGAAGGAGTTCGGGGAAGGTGTTCCAGATTTCAATCCAGTGACAGTGATGAGCGACTTGAGCAGACCTTGCAGGTGGTGGTGTTTCCATGTGTCTGCTGCCCTTGTTCTAATCTAGGCAGTAGAGGCCATGGGGTTGCAAAGTTCTACGCTTCTAGGTTCATCTCCAAGATTCAGAAGGTGAGTTTGGTGGAGTTGGAAAGATAGGGGCTGGGTTAGGTCTGTGCAACCCATGAAATTGTCCTGAACCAATTCAGGGTCCCCTAATGTATCTGATACCGGGTGCCCTTGTCTAGTAAAATATAGGGACGCTTTGTATGGGTTACCTGCAATGCATGTGTCACCTTGCTAACAGATTATCTTTGAGAATTATTAATATGGAGCATTGACAGAGCTTGATTGAGACATGTATGTAAATGGGGAAGAGTGCAAAAGGTGAGGAATGGAGAAAACAAATAGGTAGTAAAACTTATGTACTGATTCATCTGCAGTTAATGAATCTGTAGGCTGGCAGGCCTGTTGTTTTATTCCATAGGTTTTTGGGAAAAGTCAGAGAGTTAAGCTGGCAATTTAATTTGGTCAAAGACCAACACAAATTTGAATGCGGGGCATACCATACAAATAAAGAACAAATAAAGACTGAAATAAAGATTATTATTATTAAATAAATAAAGATTATTATTATTCTGTGTTTCTGACCCCACCAATAGCACACAATAGGACTAAAGTGTACAAGCAAAACTTACCTTATTTAGTACAAAGTGTGATTGGCCTCCCTTTCTCATTGCTACTATTACTACTAGTCCTGGGGGACAAAGAAAAGAGAAAACTTCCGTTGCTATTATTCATCCCTGCCCTTATTTCTTTCCTATTTTTGTTTCTGGAGATATTTCTTGAAACAAAGGAAAGATGGGGCCCGTCACCAATAATTCTACAATTTGCCTTTATATCTAAGTCAGATGCTGTTGTGTGAAGTAATTTACAATGTAGTCACAAAACTGCTGTGTGGAACATCCTGGGGGATTACTATTGACCAGAAACTGAACATGACCAGCCACGTTAATACTGTGGCTACAAAAGCAGGTCAGAGGCAAAGAATCCTGCACAACTCGACTCCCCAAAGCCTACTCACCGTCTACAAAGTACAAGTCAGGAGGCTGATGGAACACTGTCCAATTAGATGAGTGCAGCGCCAACAACACTCAAGGTGCTTAACACCATCCCAGACAAAGTAGCATTATCTTTTTTTTTTATAAATTTAGAATATCCAATTCATTTTTTCCAATTAAGGGGCAATTTTACGTGGCCAATCCACCTAACATGCACATCTTTGGGTTGTGGGGGTGAAACCCACGCAGACACGGGGAGAATGTGCAAACTCCTCACAGACAGTGACCCAGGGCCGGGATTCGAACCCGGGTCCTCAGCGCCGTAGGCAGCAATGCTAACCACTGTGCCACCGTGCCGCCCAAAGTAGCATTATCAATATCCAGAAATATTCACTCCCTCCACCACCAACAAACAGTGGCAGTAGTTGCTGGATGAGTGGCAGGAACTCATTAAGGCTCCCTAGATAGCATCTTCTAAACCCATGACCACTATGATGTAGATCATTGGGATGCCTTCTGGGTAGGTGGGACCTGTACATGAGGGACGGGTTGCACCTAAACATGAAGGGCACCAATATCCTGGGCGGAAGGTTTGCTAGAGCTCTTCGGGAGGATTTAAACTATTTGGCAGGGAGATGGGGACCAGAGCTACGGATCAGAGGATAGGGTAGCTGTTGAACGGGCAAAAATGTTATGCAGCGAGTCTGTAAGGAAGGATAGACAGTTGATAGGGCAAAGTTGCACTCAGTGGGATGGGTTAAAGTTTGAATGTTTCAATGCGAGCAGTATCAGGAATAAGGGAGATGAACTTAGAGCATGGTCAGTACTTGGAACTATGATGTTGTGGCCATTACAGAGATATGGATTTCACTGGGGCAGGAATGGCTGTTAGATGTTCCGGGGTTTAAGCACTAGCAACAGCGCCGCTCCCGATAGCTCCGGGGAAATACTCGGGGAGTCCGGTAATAGTAGCTTCATTGAAAATCTGGAGGCAGTTTCGCCAACACTTCGGGTTGGGGGCAGGGTCAAGGGAAATGCCGATTCGGGGGAACCACAGATTTGAGCCAGGGAAGTGGGATGGAAGTTTTCGGAAATGGGAAGGGAAGGGGATTAAGACGTTAAAAGATTTGTTTCTTAGGAGTCAGTTTGCAGAGTTGAGGGAGCTGGAAGTGAAGTATGGGCTGGAGCAGGGAGAAATGTTTAGATACATGCAGGTTCGAGATTTTGCGAGGAAAGAGATACTGAGCTTCCCGGAGGAACCGGCGTCCACATTGCTGGAGGAGGTGCTGACGACAAGGGACTGGAAAAGGGGGTAGTGTCAGCGGTGTACGGAGCTATTTTGGACGAGGATAAGGCACCACTGGAAAGGATCAAAGCAAAGTGGGAGGAAGAGTTGGGAGAGAACATAGAACACAGAACATAGAACAGTACAGCACAGAACAGGCCCTTCGGCCCTCGATGTTGTGCCGAGCAATGATCACCCTACTTAAACCCACGTAACCCGTATACCCGTAACCCAACAATCCCCCCATTAACCTTACACTACAGGCAATTTAGCATGGCCAATCCACCTAACCCGCACATCTTTGGACTGTGGGAGGAAACCGGAGCACCCGGAGGAAACCCACGCACACACGGGGAGGACGTGCAGACTCCACACAGACAGTGACCCAGCAGGGAATCGAACCTGGGACCCTGGAGCTGTGAAGCATTGATGCTAACCACCATGCTACCGTGAGGGTTATAGAGGAGGGGGTCTTGTGTGAGGTACTCCAGAGAGTAAATGCCTCCACCTCATGTGCGAGGTTGGGGCTTATACAGCTGATGGTGGTATACAGAGAACACCTCACGAGGGTGAGGATGAGCCGATTCTTTGAAGGAGTAAAAGATGGTGGAGGAACTGAAGGGGAAATGGGAAGAGGAGCGGGGGGAGGAGATCGAGGAGGGGACGTGGGCGGATGCCCTGGAGAGAGTGAATTCCTCCTCTTCCTGTGCGAGGCTTAGCCTCATACAGTTCAAGGTGCTGCATAGGGCCCACATGACTGGGTCGAGGATGAGCAGGTTTTTCGGGGGAGAGGACAGGTGTGCTAGGTGCTCGGGGAGCCCAGCGAACCACGCCCATATGTTTTGGGCGTGCCCAGCGTTGGGGGAGTTTTAGAAGGGGTAGCAAAGACGGTGTCGAGAGTGGTGGGATCCAGGGTTGAGCCAGGCTGGAGACTCGCAATTTTTGGGGTTGCAGTGGAGCCGGGAGTGCAGGAGGCGATAGAGGCCGGTGTTCTGGCCTTTGCGTCCCGAGTAGCCCGGCGGAGGATCTTGCTCCAATGGAAGGATGCGAGGCCCCCAAGCGTGGAGGCCTGGATCTCTGGTATGGCGGGGTTCATTAAATTGGAGAGGGTGAAATTTGCCCTGAGGGGATCAGTACAAGGGTTTTTCAGGCAGTGGCAGCCTTTTCTGGACTTCCTGGCGGAACGGTAGGGAAATAGGCCGATAGCAGCAACAACCCGGGGGGGGGTAAGGATTGGGGGGGAGGGAGAACTGTGCACAGGGGTTGGCGGAGGGTGCTATCTCTCTCTTTTTTTTTCTCTTGTGTTTTTCTCTTCTTTCCTTTTCTTTGTTTTTGTTCTTTCTTTTTGTTTGAAGTTGCTCTCGAAGCTGGGGGGGGGTACTGTTCATGGGGTGTTACCGCGGTTGTATGTTAATAGAGTTAAGAAGTTTATATTTTGTATTTTGTAAAAATTTTAATAAAAATTATTTAAAAAAATAAAGAAGGAGTAAAAGATGTGTGTGAGCATTGCCGGGGGGGGGGGGGGGGGGGGGGGGGGGGGGGGTCGCTCGCTAATCACGTTCAGATGTTTTGATCCTGTCCAAATCTAGAGGATTACTGGAAGGAGGTTTTAGGGTAATTTCCAGGGTGGTGCACATGGAACTGGACCTGGGTTCCCTGGAGGCCATATTCAGGCTGTCAGACCAGCCAGGGTTGGAAACGGGTGCGGAGGCAGATATCATAGCTTTCGCCTCGTTGATCGCCCAAAGGCGGATCCTGCTGGGATGGAGAGCAGCCTCTCCACCCTGTGCCCTGGCGTGGCAGGGGACCTGTTGGAATACTTGACCCTTGAGAAGGTTGAATTTGAACTGAGGGGAAGCTCGGAGGGGTTCTACAAGTCATGGGCATTATTTATTATGCACTTTCAAGAACTGGTTAACATCGAACATTAGTTGGGAGGGGTGGGTGGGAGAGTTGGGGGGAGAGGGGCTGTTTATATTAAGGATTACTATGGGTAATCCCTGATTCCTTTTTCTCATTTGTTTATGTAAACATGCGGGCTGATGTTTGGGGGTTGGTGGGAGGGGGATCGTTGTTATTGTTATGGGGATTGACATATCTGCTGCTGATTATTGTTTATTGTTGGTGGGAGTAAATTCGGGAGAAAATGTGAAAAAGGAGGAGAATAAAAATGACAAAGAGTCATCGGACTCGAAACGTTAGCTCTTTTCTCTCCCTATAGATGCTGCCAGACTTGCTGAGATTTTCCAGCATTTTCCCTTTCGTGTTTAAAAAAAAAGATGTTCCGGAGTTTAGATGTTTCAAGAAAAATAGGGAGGGAAGTAAAAGGGGAGGGGGAGTGGCACTGTTAATTAGAGAGTGCACCACAGCTGCAGAAAAGGAGGTAGTCAAGGAGGGTTTGTCTACTGAGTCAGTATGGGTGGAAGTCAGAAACAGGAAAGGAGCAGTCACTTCATTGGAGATTTCTATAGAGCCCCAATAGCAGCAAACAAATGGAGGAACATATTGGACGGCAGATCTTGGAAAAGTGCAGAAGTAACAGAGTTGTTATCATGGGTGACTTCAACTTCTCTAATATTAACTGGAACCTCCTTAGTGCAAATGGTTTAGATGGAGAAGATTTTGTCAGGTACGTCCAGGAAGGATTCCTTTTTTTCAAATAAATTTAGAGTACCCAATTCATTTTTTCCAATTAAGGGACAATTTAGCATGGCCAATCCACCTACCGTGCACAACTTTGGGTTGTGGGGGTGAAATCCGCGCAAACATGGGGAGAATGTGCAAACTCCACACGGACAGTGACCCAGAGCCGGGATCGAACCTCGGACCTCGGTGCCGTGAGACTGCAGTGCTACTATTGCGCCACCGTGCTGCCCTCAGAAAGGATTCCTGACTCAATATGTAGATAGGCCGACTATTGGGGAGGTCATATTGGATTTTGTGCTTGGCAACAAACCAGGCCAGCTGTCAGATGTCTCGGTGGGACAGCATTTTGGTGACAGTGACCACAACTCCTTGTTCTCCGGGAAATGCACAACAGCAATGTGGGGGTTGTTTCAGGAGCACTTGCTGCGAGTGCTGGATAGTTTTGTCCCACTGAGATGAGGAAGGAATGGTAAGGTGAAGGAGCCTTGGATGACAAGAGAAGTGGAGCGTCTGGTCAAGAGGAAGAAGGAAGCGTCCGTAAGGTTGAGGAAGCAAGGATCTGGCACGGCTCTAGAGGGTTACAAGGTAGCCAGGAAGGAACTGAAAAATGGACTTAGGAGAGCTAGAAGGGGGCATGAAAAAGCCCTGGCGGGAAGGATTAGGGAAAACCCCAAGGCGATCTACACTTATGTGAGAAATAAGAGGATGATCAGAGCGAGAGTAGGGCCGATCAGGGATAGTGGAGGGAACTTGTGCCGAGAGTCTGAAGATGTAGGGGAAGCCCTAAATGAATATTTTGCTTCAGTATTCACAAGAGAGAAAGAGCTTGTTGCTTGTGAGAACAACGTGAACCAGGTTAATAGGCTCGAACAGGTTGATATTAAGAAGGAGGATGTGCTGGAAATTTTGGAAAGCATCAGGATTGATAAGTCCCCTGGGCCAGACGTGATATACCCAAGGCAAGGGAGGAGATCGCTGCGCCATTGGCAATGATCTTTGTGTCTTCACTCTCCTCTGGGGTAGTACGGGATGATTGGAGGGGGGGGCAAATGTTGTTCCCCTATTCAAGAAAGGGAATAGGGAAATCCCTGGGAATTACAGACCAGTCAGTCTTACGTCTTATGTCTGTGGTGAGCAAAATACCAGAAAGGATAGTCAGCATGAATTTGTGAGGGACAGGCCATGCCTCACAAGCATTGTTGAATTCTTTGAGGATGTGACGAGTCACATTGATGAAGGTCTGGCAGTGGAAGTGGTGTATATAGATTTCAGTAAGACATTTGATAAGGTTCCCCATGGTAGGCTTATTCAGAAAGCCAGGAGGCATGGGATACAGGGAAATTTGGCTGTCTGGATAGAAAATTGGCTTGCTGAAAGAAGACAGCGAGTGGTATTGGATGGAAAGTATTCCACCTGGAGGTCGGTGATCAGTGATGTCCCGCAGGGATTTGTTCTGGGATCCCTGCTCTTTGTGGTGTTTAGAAATGACTTGGATGAAGAAGTGGAGGGTGGGTTAGTAAGTTTGCCGATGACACAAAGGTTGGTGGAGTTGTAGATAGTGTTGAGAGTTGTTGCAGGTTACAACAGGACATTGACAGGATGTAGAGCTGGGCTGAGAAGTGGCAGGTGGAGTTCAACCTAGATAAATGTGAAGTGAATCACTTTGGAAGGTCAAATATGAATGCTGAAAACAGGGTAGGAGGCAGGATTCTTAGAGGTGTGGAGGAACAGAGGGATCTTGGGGTCCACGTACATAGATCCCTCAAAGTTGCCACCCAGGTTGATAGGGTTGTTAAGGCGACGTATGGTGTGTTGGTTTCATTAACAGGGGGATTGAGTTTAAGAGCCTCGAGGTTTTGCTGCCGCTTTATAAAACCCTGGTTAGTCCACGCTTGGAATATTGTGTCCAGTTCTGGTCGCCTCATTATAGGAAGGATGTGGATGCTTTGGAGAGGATGCAGAGGAGATTTACCAGGATGCTGCCTGGACTGGAGGGAATGTCTTATGAAGAAAGGTTGAGTGAGCTAGGGCTTTTCTCACTGGAGCGGAGAAGACAGAGAGGTAACTTGATAGAGGTGTACAAGGTGAGGAGAGGCATGGATAGGGTGGATAGCCAGAGACTTTTCCCCAGGGCGGAAATGGCTGTCACGAGGGGACATAATTTTAAAGTGATTGGAGGAAGGTATAGGGGAGATGTCAGAGGTCAGTTCTTTACACAGAGAGTGGTGGGTGCGTGGAATGCACTGCCAGTGGAGGTGGTGGAGACAGAGTCATTAGGGACATTTAAGCGATTATTGGACTCATGGACAGCAGGAAATTCAAGGGGTGTAGGTTAGGTTGATCTGAGATTAGGATAAGTGGTTGGCACAACATTGTGGGCTGAAGGCCCTGTGCTGTGCTGTACTGTTTTATGTTCTATGATATAGAAGGGCAAGGGCAGCACAATAGGAACAGTAGCACCTGGAAGTTCCCCTCCCAAGCCAAACACTATCCTGACTTGGAAATATATCGCTGTTCCTTCACTATCGCTGAGTCAAAATCCTGGTACTGCCTCCCGTACAGCACAATGGGTGTGCCGCATAAACTACAGCGGTTCAAGAAGGCAGCTTGCCACCACCTTCTCAAGGGCAATTAGGGATGGGCAAGAAATGTTGGCCCAGCCAGCGATGCTCATCCTGTACGTGAATGAAGAAAAAGAACATCACAATGGAGCTCCACTATTCCATAACCCTTTATGCCTCCACTGCTTTCCTGTAAGAATACTGACTTTGTGGCAGGAACTTAAATATAAATCAGAATACTGTACTCTGCATTACTACGAAATAATTACATGACCTCGTGCGTTGCCATTTAGCAATAATGAGCTAACCTTTTTTTAAATAAATGTTTTTATTGGGTTTTTGAACAAAGTATATTTACCATTATGTACACAGGTTAAGAGACATATATATATATACACATATATAGAAGAGAAGAGCACACCCAAACATACCAAAGAAAAGAAAATAGTAAATAATTTAAAAAAAACAATAAGAAATAAAATAGAATAACTGGTAGGAAATTCGCCATCCGAGGGTCAGACGACGGCTTCCACAGAACGTGGGAGCCATTCACGCAATTGTTCAGGGACCTGTCTGTGGCCAACGAACAAGCGGAAAAATTGCCAGGTAGCCAAGAATCAGGGGAAAGTTGCCAAAGCATGAGAGGGAGAGATAGACCGGGATTGGGGGGGGGGGGGGGGAACAGCTAAACCTAGGAGGAAAGAAAGGCGAATCACAAGAGGGGGGATGGGGGGGGGGGGGGGAGAGAGGGAAGAGGCAGGGAGGTGGGGGGGAGACAGGGAAACGCGAGCCGGAAGGAAGGCACGGGATACAATAACGAACATGGCATCTCCAAGAGCAGGGAACGAGGAGAATAAAGACGAAAGACGGGAGGAACGGCAGAAGCGGAGGTGAGCGCGAGACGGCAGCGAGATCCGTCCAGGAGAAGCAAGCGATAACACCAACACCAAACCCATTCGAGTATTGCCCACTGTAATTGCTTCTCCGGCACCCAAATGTATATTCACCTCCCCAGTCTCCACCACCACCCCCCCTCCCTCCCCCACCAACAGTCGCCCACTTATGTGTTGTAAATCATTTTGCCAGGTGTACAGAATAATGAGCTAATCGGAATCAAAACTGTCCAGTTAGGAGATTTTCCCTTTCTAACAGCACAGTGGGTGTACCTACACTACTTGTACTGCAGCAATTCAATGTGGCGGTTCACAAGCACCTTCTAAAGGGCAGTTGGGCAGTAAATTCTGGCCTAGCCAGCGATGCCAATATCCTGTGAACGAATTTTTAAAATACAGAAAACGACACTCCTGAGGTAGCCATTCTGTACTCTTTGGTATTAATCGGGGTCTTAACATGATTTATTTTAATCTGGCTACCACTTCACTGCACAGCCTGTTTCTTTCTCTTACATTAAAGCTAAAAAACCTAAGAAGCTTAGTTTGGCACTGGTTTAGCCATTTTAAGATGATGTCTGACTTGGCAGCAATATGTGTGAGGGTGTTGTATTGAATGGGTTCCTACTGTAACAGATTCTATCCGCAATGTTTGTATTTTCAAATATTAAATTGGATGCAAAACAATGTTCAAACACAGCGGTATGTTTTTTTGCTTCCATCTTGTGGTCATTTTGATAACACCTTTATACATTGCAACACATTTTCTCAATTGTTTATGGCCGTATTCAGCGATATATTCTAAAAAGAATGTTACTGACAAAAGGTTGGAAATATTTGTTCTATGTGTATTTCATTGCTGTTTGAATTTCCCTGATGCACAAGTGATTTAGTAGAATAGATATCACTAGTTAAAGGGTTAACAGAATGTTCATTTCCAGTCCAACTATCTGGAACCTTGACATTTGTCCTGATTTATATCAAAGCTGACAGGCAATTGAATTAAAACATTTTTACTGGTCTGGATGTTCTGCATCTGTATATCATTGAATAATTGTGTCTTTAGAAAATTGGTGAATCTTTGTGCTCATCAAGGTTAGTGCTGGGGCATGTGAGAACATTAATCCTCAAATAACAATCACCACTCCCAAGCAATCCCAGATGAAGAACAGGTCCTTGCAAAATGAAGCCCGTTCTACTCTGTCCCATCAATATCTCTTAGTTGCAAAATCAAGAAAGGAAACAGTGCATCATTTTTATTTCTATTTCACACAACTATCTGAATAATATCCACCCTTTGCGTCAAAGTCTTGGCCACTTTTCTGCTGGAGGCAAAATATATTGGAAACTGGCATTTCAACTGTCTGAGGAGAATATGTTGGGTGGGATTCTCCCAGCCCTGGGCCGGTCTGGGGCTGGAGAATCCCCACGACAGGGCCACGCCGCCCCGACGCCGGCACGCAATTCTCCGCAGAGCGGAGAATCGATGCCATTGGCGCTGGCATGGTTGGTGCGGCGCTGGTCGCGGGCCGCTCTATGCGCCCCCCCCCCCCCCACGCTGATTCTCCGAGTCCCGCCGGCGCCATCCACACCTGCTCTGAGCCGGCGGGACCTCGGCGTTGAAGGGTCGGTGGCGGCCTGTGGGGGGGGGGGGGGGGGGGGGGCCTCTAATGTAGCCTGGCCCGCGATCAGGGCCACTGATCGGCGGGCCGGCCTTTCTGGCTGGGGTCCTCCTTTCCTACGCGCCGACCCCAATAGCCCTGCGCCATGTTCCATCGGGGTCGGCGCGGAGAAGGAGGCCACTGCGCATGTGCGGATCCCGCGGTGCACAGTCCGCGCTGGGATTGGCAGCTCGAGCGGCACGAACCGCTCTGGCGTCGTGCTGGCCCCTTGTAGGGGCCAGAATTAGTCCTGGCAGCGGCCCGTTCATGCCGTCGTAAAATGCGACGTTATGTTAGGAACAGGAAGAATTTGCACTTGATCTTGGCCTGCCTGTACTTAACAGCTCAGGGAGGTAACATTTTATCTTTCTTTGAGAGATTTTATTTTTGTAGACATTCATTAAACATTAGAATAGCAAGTTTAATTATAATAAGTCTCACTTTAGAATTAATAGTATTAAATATAATCTAGGCATAATATACTCAGGGTGCATGTTGAGCAGTTTGACATCAACATGATCTGTAGGTCTCTTCATTTTTTGCTCAACATTTATGGGCTCCAATTTTTCTCAGTTCAATGGGACTTCCAGTTGTTTCTGGATGAAAAGTTTAATTAATATAATTGCGACTTCCAATGGCGGCGGGTAGGAGGAAGACGCACGTAGGAGGACCCCCGCCCGAGAATTGATTTTTCGGAGTATTGATGCCCCGTCCCAGGAGCAACTTTTGAGAAAACAAGGGTAGGTAGGAAGGCATAGAGAAGAGACGTGTCCAAAGCTCAAAGAAAAACGGCCGTGAAAAAGGGGGCTAATGAAGGTCCGCTGGTGGGTGGAAAGGTCGGCTCAGGAACTGGAAGGAAGGTGGAGGCGCCGGGTGAGGCCGCACTGCTCACGGCAGAAAGGATGACCGAGGCGATGGCCGTGGAACTTGAAAAACAGTTCACAAAACACATGGAAGCGATGAGGAAGGAGATGGGGGCGGTATTGAAAGTGCTGGTGGAGGAGGCGATTGCCACGGTGAGGGTGGCAGTATTGAGCGCAGTGGTGGAGGTGCGGGAGCAACGTGAGACACTGAAGGAAGTGGAAGAGGCACTAGCGCAACACAGTGATCAACTCACCTCGATGGGGAAGGAGCTGAGGAGGGTGATAGAGACCGACAAGGGTCTGCGAGCCAAATGAAAGACCTGGAAAACAGATCCAGGCGACAGAATCTGAGTATTGTGGGTCTGCCCGAAGGGGTGGGAGGCCCGAGGCCGACGGAGTATTTTGCCACGATGTTGCCGGAGCTATTGGGGGAGGGGGAAGATACCTCTCGATGGTCGTGGAGGCCTATACCAAAGGCGAGTGAGCCACCAAGAGTGGTGACTGTTTGTTTCCGTAGGTACCGCATGAAGGAGAAGGTCCTGTGCTGGGCAAAGCAGAAGCGGGAAGTGCAGTGAGCTGGATCTGGTATACGCATATATCAGGACTTTACGGTGGAGTTGGTGAGGATGCGGGCGGCCTTCGGCCGAGTGAAGACGACACTGTACAACAGCAAGGTGAGGTGCAGCATATTGTATCCAGCTAAGTTGAGGGTGACCTACAAATCCAAAGACTTTTATTTTGAGACGGTGGAAGCGGCGGAGGTGTTTGCTAAGGCAGAAGGGCTGTGGCAGAATTGAGAAATGGGACTGAGGACTGGTCTTGGACTGAGGGTAGGGGGTTGATAGGAGAGTATGTAGCTGTATGTAGCTTTACCTTTTCACTGCATGTTGTTGTATGTACTAAATGAGTCGACACTGTCTATTGGGACAGGTAAGAGTTGGGACTGTCCTTTGCAATGATGGTTCTTCGGGGCTTGTGTATTTATGCTGGGGTTGTGTGTTAAAGGGGATTTATTTGTTTTCCTGAGACTGGGCAAGTGGGAAGGAGAACCGGGCTGGGGCCTCCACACTGGCTGGTTTGAGCCGGCCAGTGAATGGGAGTGAGGTGGGGGGAGGGGCTGCGGCTATCAGAGCCTGGTAGAACAGGTTTCGATGAGCCTAGCTGGTGTGAAAAGTTGGGGAAGGGGCGTATACTGGGTGAGGTTTTTTTGAGAGGAAGTGGAAGGGAGGAGTCTGGGAGGGTGGGTGGGGGGATGTTATAACCTGACTGCTTACCACTAGCTGGGGACTAATGGCAATCCCACAATCCTTAGGGAGTATGAGCTTCCCCAGTGAGGGGGGGCGGAGAAATCATTTGCAGAGTCCCTGCATAAATAGAGCTGGCCAGTGTGGAACCAGCTAGAGAGGAGTGAGCAGCAAGGGAGTACTGCTGTATATGTAATTGTAAATAAAGTTATTGCTTTCTATTCTACAAACTTGTGCTGGATTCTTTGTGGCCCTCACAAAAGGGGGATTTACGAGTCATGGGTCGCATTTATTGTACACTTTCGGGGATTGGATGGCCTTGAATATTAGTGGGGGGTGGACTATATATGTTAATGGTGACATGGATGATTCCTGATTCCTTTTCTAGGTTTTCTTTATTTGATGCTTATATTGTCATGCGGGCTGTTGTGTGGGGATTGGTGGGAGGATGGGATCGTTGTTGTTAATAAATGATTTGACATTGTATTCGTTACTGTTTACTGTTTATTGGTGGGGTAAATTTTGAAGAAAATGTGAAAAAACATTTAAAAAAAAAATTAATATAATTGCTATCCCAAGACATTTACTTGTGCGTATATTTGTAGATTTGTTTTGTGTTTGTTTGAGCTGGACAAGTTTTAAATTGTGGTTAGGCCTATATAACATTGGCTCAATATTGTGGATGGATATTAACTGGATGTCCAAAGATATGCAGGTTAGGTGGATTAACCTTGCTACATAATGATCTTTATTAGTGTCACAAGCAGGCTTACATGAACACTGCAATGAAGTTATTGTGAAAATCCCCTAGTCGCCACATTCCGGTACACAGAGGGAGAATTCAGAATGTCCAATTCACCTAACAAGCACGTCTTTGTGGGACTATTGAAATGAAATGAAATGAAATGAAAATCGCTTATTGTCACGAGTAGGCTTCAATGAAGTTACTGTGAAAAGCCCCTAGTCGCCACATTCCGGCGCCTGTCCGGGGAGGCTGGTACGGGAATCGAACCGTGCTGCTGGCCTGCTTGGTCTGCTTTAAAAGCCAGCGATTAGCCCTGTGATCTAAACCAGCCCCTATTGCCCTCAGTGTCCAAAAAAGATGTGTAAGTTAGGTTAAGGGGTTTTTGGGATAGAGCAGGGGAGTGAGCTTGGGTGGCGTACTCTTTCCGAGAGTCGGTGCGGACTCAATGGGTCAAATGTCCTTCTTCTGAGGAAAGGTTGAGGGAGCTAGGGCTTTTCTCTTTGGAGTAGAGGAGGATGAGAGGCGACTTAATAGTGGTTTACAAGATGATGAGCGGGATAGATAGAGTGGACGTTCAGAGTCTATTTCCTCGGGTGGATGTAGCTGTTACAAAGGGGCATAACTATAAGGTTCAGGGTGGGAGATATAGGAGGGATGTCTGATGTAGGTTCTTTACTCAGAGAGTAGTTAGGGTGTGGAATGGACTGCTGTGATAGTGGAGTCGGACCCTTTAGGAACTTTCAAGCGGTTATTGGATAGGCACATGGAGCACACCAGAATGACAGGGAGTGGGATAGCTTGATCTTGGTTTCGGACAATGCTCGGTACAACGAGGGCCGAAGGGCCTGTTCTGTGCTGTACTGTTCTATGCACTGTATGGATTCTATTATATTTTACATGCAAACTCTATCAGACTTCAGCCAACTGGTTTTGGCCCAAGTTTCCAGCCCCCCCGCCAGATTGTGGCATTCCCATCAGATGGTTACTACCACCCTCACTTTTTCCACCTAATTTGGTAGATGGAAGTACCTGTTCCTGATCATCCTCCTCCACCCCATCAGCAGAGCTGGGGATTCATAAAGTGGGGAATCACAAGTTTTAAACACGAGCCCCATGCAATGCCTGACTTGGCACATCAGGCTCTTGCTTGGGTTGCCCTATCCTTTAAAAAGGATCCAGCTTTAAAAACGAATTATCTCAGGAATTGCCAAGCTTCTTCTCGCCAGGAGAAATGACCATGAGGGGGAGGGGAGGGAGGACCACCGCACGTCGCCAGGCAACAGGAGCTGATTGAAGTCGGGCTTCCGGACGTCATCCGTACGCGGTGACGTCTGAAACGTCACCTCGCCGTCGGGAACGACGTCGGCTTCCCGCGCGTTCGCCTCGCACTCTGCCCGAGCCGGCCGCCATGTTTCCCCGGGCCCTCTGAGGGAGAATCGAAGCGCCCGCCTCGCCTATGGTGCGCGAAGGACTAAACCGCCACCCCCTCGACAACAGCCGGCATCCGACGTCCTATGTTTGTTCGAAAAGCAGCTTATTGATTTGCCTTGGTGCCGTGGCTCAGAGGGCACTGGAGACTGATTAACCACCTCACACACACACACATCTGGCTAAAGGCCATCGGCCTGAACTGCTAACTCTTTCCACAGGTGCTGCCTCAGCCTGCTGTGCATTGTCTGCTTTTAACCTCATTTCTTACTTAGCCCGCTTCCAGGCTGGCAGCAAAATGGAGCTGGCTAAATTTGGCCTCTGGTCTGTACCGACCCTAAGAAAGAGCACCCTACTCAGGCCCCACCCCCTGCCCTATCCCCTGTAACCCCGCCTAACTAAGTGAGATCATGGCCGATCCACCTAACCGTTGGACTGGGGGGGGGGGGGGGGGAAACCGGAGGAAACCCACGCGGACACGGGGAGAACGTGAAAACTCCACACAGACAGCCACCCACCCAAGGTTAGAATCGAATAGGGGTCCCTGGCATCGTGAGGCAGCGGTGCTAACTACTGTGCCACCGTGCCGCCCCAGTTGCCCCTCTAAAGCCCACCAAAAACCTTAAGAAGTTAAAGGGCCCACAACTATGCATTGAGGGGCATTAAGCACCCGTTAATGGGACTACACAAAAAAGCGTCTATATTCTGTTTGTGTTAGCAGGTTGTCTTCCAACTATTAAGAGTTTTCCACACCATCTGTTTGCCCCTTGCCAGGTTGACAGCCTGCCCCCAAGCCTCTGCCATGAAAGCTGGCTCATCGGAGCACAGCAAGGATGAATAAGTGCTGCTTTAGGGGCATAATTCGATGTTTTAGAAATATATGATGGAACATATTAATGGTATGATAATGAAAAATCAACCTTTCAGTTTAAGTTGAGGGTGAGCTATCCAAAATTATAGTGATAGAGCTGGTAGCCTTCTGCACTTTGAGTGTAACTGAAATAGATGACATTCCAGAAACAATTGCAACATCAGATATAATTTAATTCCCTCATGGATTTTTGTGTTAGTTCTTGCCTGAAGTACAACCACTTCAAGTAAAATGTGGACTATAAATGGGAAACATGACAAACACTTAATTATGTAGCCTCTGACATTGAAAGGATATTAGTTATCTCAGCTGGTTTCAAAGATGACTGTGTGATTTGGACCTTGGATTTCACCAAGCATATTTTAGTACTGCTCCATGAGCAGTGAGCTGAAGGTATGTGCTGACAGTGTGATTCACCGTCTTAAGTCAATTTGATCCCAGCAATAATGGGCAGAATGTTGTAACAAATAGCCCATAAACTTTAACTGGTTACAAAATGCTTATGTGGCAGGAGTTACTGTATACCTCTCCACTGCTATTCACCTGAGGAAGGAGCTGCGCTCCGAAAGCTCGTGTTTGAATCAAACCTGTTGGACTTTAACCTGGTGTTGTAAGACTTCTTACTGTGCTATTCTTAATGGGTAAGATTTTCCAAACGGCACCATGTAGATTAAAACTATTTGATTTAAGTTATGAAAATGCATCATCATTAATGATTAATATACTTGTAGGTATCACATATAAAGGTAATTTTGGTAGGTTTGAATCTTTTTGTTTCCAGATACAAGCAATTCCTGCAAAGTTCTATTTTACTCAAAGTATTAATTTTGCTTCGCCATTATTAAAGGAGGTCAAACTTTGACCAACTTTCTACAAGTTAGTAATAATCAGAGTTAACCATGTGTTAAAATGAATGTACATAATAAACCTTTTTATTTATAACTTAATCAATTCAAAAATAAATATACACAATCTTAATGTTACTATTTTCCCATTTGTCGATTTTACTTCATATAGATTGCAAATATATTACTGAAGTGTTACAGGAATTTAACCATGAAGAGGAATATTACAGAAAATTCAACACGTGCTACAGCAGGTACTTTTTCCTAGAGGGAGGGGAGTGGTTTTTTTGGGAGGGTTATCAGACCTGATTGCATTCTGTTAATTTGTATGATGAAAACTTTTATTTATTTACTAATTTCCTCCATATTATGTTCTAATTTCCTGTCTCCATTTTTGGGTTTTCCCTTAAGAGTAGGTAGGGAAGTTATCTGCTGTAAGGAATTTGCCAGCGATGCTCTTTGTGCAGCGATGGGAAAGTTTGTGAGATTTTCTCAGTGATGCCCTGTTGATTTTTCCTGCACTCTTGTGGAGAGTGCTCGTTAATGACTCCTGTGATCCTTACTTGTATGGTCAAAATTGGGAACCGGACATGTAGCAGCCCCAGTGTGAAAGCAACATACCAGTACTCTTTGATACTGGAGTATGTTGGAGGCTTCACTGTTATTATTAACTGTGTATTTCCACCTACATGATATTTTTATATGCATATATTATTCTCATTGCAAGGTTTAAGACAATTCTAATCTTAACATTAGGCCAGGTTTACATTCTCCTTAATTAAAATTACAAACATCACAACAATCAACCGGGTGCTAATGACCACAGAAACCAAGGGGAAAGAGTGCTAATGGCAGTCCCCAGAGAGGACAAAAGATGTGAAAGGTCAAACAGCAGGGAAACTAACATCAGAGGATGAACTGTATAGGGGAAGGTGGAAGCAAAGAGGAGAAAGGTGCAGGAAAAGTGGATAAGATTGGGGGGGGAAATTAAATGTATATTAAGAAAGAAAGGAATGGTAAAAGACAGTTAGACCCATTTGTTTTCATTTCATTTTAACTGTCTTTTACCATTTCTTTCTTTCTTAATATACATTTAATTACCCCCCCCCCCCCCCCAATCTTATCCACCTTTCCTGCACCTTTCTCCTCTTTGTTCATCCTCTGATGTTAGTTTCCCTGCTATGATGTGGAGATGCCGGCATTGGACTGGGGTGAGCACAGTAAGAAGTCTTACAACGCCAGTTAAAGTTACAACACAGGTTAAAGTCCAACATGTTTGTTTCAAACACTAGCTTTCGGAGCACTGCTCCTTCCTCAGGTGAATGAAGAGGTATGTTCCAGAAACATATATATAGACAAATCCAAAGATGCCAGACAATGCTTAGAATGCAAGCATTTGCAGGTAATTAAATCTTTACAGATCCAAAGATAGGGGTAACCCCAGGTTAAAGAGGTATGAATTGTGTGAGTTTCCCTGCTGTTTGACCTTTCACATCTTTTGTCCTCTCTGGGGACTGCCATTAGCACTCTTTCCTCTTGGTTTCTGTGGCCATTAGCACCCGGTTACCCTGGGTTTCTGTGGCTATGACTCATCTTTCATTCTCACTCCACAGTATAAATATTTCCCACTTTGTCTGTTAGCTTTGACAAAGAGTCATCGGACTTGAAGCGTTAGCTCTTTTTTCTCCCGACAGATGCTGCCAGACTTGCTGAGATTTTCCAGCATTTTCTCTTTTGTTTCAGTTGATATGTTGACTGATATCTATGATTCTGTGAGTATGATATGTTGGGTGTTGCTTTATTAGTATGTGGGTCAGCAATTGCGACAGTCCAAGTGTTAATGAGGTGAACTTTCCGGGATCGACTGAACTGGAATTGACTATGTTGTGCCCTGATCAATATGCTTGTGTCACAGCTGAATGGTCTGTCCATGCAAATGCAGTATTCAAATATGCCAATATGTACCAGAAACCAGCAGCTGAAAACTAAAGGGTACAATTGGATTTCTGAGTATCCACCGCAACCAGTAGAAAACATTCAGTCTGAGGTGTTTTTTGCTGTGTTAATAAAATGATGAAATTGAATTTTAAAAGACTTTACATAGCTCCTTTCCTGACCATGGGGTTCAAAGCACTTTACAGCTGATTAAGTGTTTTTGATGTGCAGTCATTAAACTGTAATAAACGTAACCCCCCCAATTAACGCACTGCAAGCTCCTACAGAGAGCAATTAAATGAATGACCACACTCTGGGCCCGATTCTCCAAAAAGAGAACAGAGTCACTTAGTGAGTGCGCTTAGCCGCGTATTTCCCGGCGCCGAGAAACACATGGCTATTCAACACGGCTCGCGTTGTATAAGGGGCCTGAATGGGGAACGTGCGGCTGAGGCCACACATAGCCCCGTCAGTGGGGAGCACTGCTCGCTGCAACTCCCCAGTGTAGTGAGAGATCTCTGAGGCCTCCGGAAACGATCCCCAACCTCCCCACCAGCCCAAATGCACTATGAGAGGGTGCCCGGCCCCCAATGCAGCCCCCCAACACTCATGCCAGGCACGGTAGCACGGGTGGAAAAATTCCAGCTTGGCACTTTGGCAGTGCCAACCTGACACTGAAAATAAAAATGAAATGAAAATCGCTTATTGTCACGAGCAGGCTTCAATTAAGTTACTGTGAAAAGCCCCTAGTCGCCACATTCCGGCGCCTGTCCGGGGAGGCTGGTACGGGAATCGAACCGTGCTGCTGGCCTGCTTGGTCTGCTTTAAAAGCCTGCGATTTAGCCCAGTGAGCTAAACCAGCTCCAGCAAAGGTGACAAGCTGGCACCCCAGGGTGCCAAGCTGACACTGCCAGTGTGCCCAGGTGGCACCAGCAATGCCAAAGACATCACCTTGCCCAAGGGCAATGCACCTGGTGGCCTCTGATCCCCTGGGAGACCCCCACAAGTACTGTTGCATCTGGTCCCTGTTTGTGGGGACCAGTTTTTATTTTCCAAAAAATATACTTTATTCATAAAATCTACAATTAACATTACAGAACATTTCGAATTGATGTGCCTGTATATTTCCATCAGTTACACATTCACTTGTCTTTCTTCCATTCAATTGGGATGACATTACACACATATCCCTCTTTACGTTTCAATTCTTTCTTAAATATTTACATTGTCATGTTTCTTTTATACATTGGAGTGTTAATGACCCATACCGAGGGGTTTTACACTTACCTACCCCTTGATGTACATTTGCTGGTAGGACCTCAAACTTGGGGCAGCTGCCGCCAAGGTGCAATGGAGAAAGACCACTGTGTAAGGTCTTACCAGCAAATGTTTGTGGGGACCAGTGCTGAACTGCGCTGGCCTGAGGTCTCTGAGGTGAACGGGATGAATCCCAAAGCCTCAGGTACCTCGAGAATCTGCACAATAGAGTGAGACTTACTGCCTTGCTCTAATATGCAGATTTGCCAAAAAGTGATCCCGCTCACAATGGGTGGGATTCACATCGCAATGTCTCGCAAGGTCACGTTGGATCTCATGAGGTGTAGCGAGCTGGAGAGATCCCAGGAGCAGGGTGTCCTGGCTTTCATTGGCCACGCTGCGCCATGGTGAGCTGCTTTTCTGGCGCATTGTGGCTGTTGGATCGCGCCCTCTGATTTCAGTGGTTTTTAGCTATGGTATGGGGAAAAAAAAGGTTGCTCCTCGCTTTTGTCTTACATGAGTGACTTTTATTTTTAAATAGTGACCCTTAGTTCTAAATTCTCCCACAAGAAGAAACATACTCTCCACATCCACCCCACCAAGACCCCTCAGGATCTTATTCTTCTAAACTCCAGTGATTTAGACCTGTCCAACCTTTCCTCATAAGACAGCCCGCTCATTCCTGGTATCAGACTATAAACCTTCTCTGAACTTCTTCTGACACATTTACATCTGGAGACCAAGATGTACTCCAGATGTGGTCTCATCAATGCCTTAAACAACTGAAGAATAACTACCCTACTTTTGAAATTTAAAAAAATCATTTATAGGATGTGGTTACTTCATCCAAGTCATTCATATAAATTGTAAAAAGTTGAGGCCAATCCACCGACCTTCACATCTTTGGTTTGTGGAGGTAAGACCCACGCAGACATGGGGAGAACGTGCAAACTCCATGCGGACAATGAATCAGAGCTGGGATTGAACCCAGGTCCTTGGCACTGTGAGGCAGCAGTGCTAACCACTGTGCCACTGTGCCGCCCTGTGAAATGTTCAATATATTCACCTATTCAAAACATGGAGTTCCCCTTTAATTACTTCAAATACTTGGAAACGCTAACAGATAAAAATCTTTTTAATACGAATTTCCAGTGTCTGGAAATGTTGGTGTAACTCTAATCTGGAGTAAAAGGTGAAGTGGGCTTAGACATAAGTATGGAATTTTTAACTACTTTTTACAATCTCTGTAGAAATTAATTCCTAAACAATTGTCACCGTCAAAGGAAATGAAATAAAATAGTAGTAAATTTGCTCAAAGTACTTTCAGTTAGCTATTAAAACAATTGCTTGTTGATAAGTTTCTTTTGAGTGATCTTTGTTCTATTCATTTTGTTTAGTAAGAACATCTTTCAAATCTATTTTAGCCATGTTTCAAAGGTGTCTGCACAATATTAGCCTTTAATTCAGCAGGTTGATTTTTTTTCTGGTATGGAGATACCATTATGTGCTTCAAATGGTATTTTTCAGGATGCCTTCCTGTATTACTGTTTAATCAAAAGAAAAGAACCCGAATGCCATTGACTTCAAACCCGATGGAACATGAACTTGGCTCAAATCACCTTTTTCCAACACCAGAGAGTTTTGATTCACCACCAGCAGGTAATCAAGATAATTCACTTCCATTATTTCATCATTTTGGTACTATATTTTACCTCTTTTTTCATTATGCTCTATTTTCATTATGCTGTTCCCTTTTTTACTTTCTTGCTTCAATGGAAACGTCTACAGATAGTGCAGTAACTGAACAATATCATGCTGGCTTACAGGCCTCTACCACAACTGCTGTGAATGTCGCTGCAGTGCCTTTCCTATTTCTTTCCTAATCAGTGGGAAAATATAAAGGTTCCTTTGGTGGTTAAGTGTGAGAACTCACCTTATTAAGAATCAAGAACACATTTCCACAATGCCATGACTTAGTTGTTCATGGTTTGTAAATCACTGTTGTGTTGACAAACTTTTCAGTGTTGACCATCATACAATATATCACTGCAACACTATTTTAGTTGAACAATACTGTAGGCATATTATTCATTGTCATATTTACATTTGAAAGAAAAGTTTAATGTGTTTATTTAAATTTTAAGGCAACAAAGGATTAACACAAAGCAGAGCACCAGGCAATCAGATAGCAGTGCAAAACAATTACAGGACCCAGTTTCAATATCCAAATGTGAGGAGTAATATGGATAATGCACATAGTGCGACGGCACCAGCACCAAATTTGACAAAATCCACCAGGACTAGGTAGGTTATACAATACCGAACGATATGTTAATTTTGAGGTTATCTTTGTGTTTTGACTGTTTTGGATATAAAATCTATTCAACCAAAACTCCTGAAGAAAAGTATCTGGAGAAGCCTTTGTAAAGAATGATAATCATCTTCAGAATCTTTTGGTTTACTTTTGCTTTTAGTTAAAACAAGAAATATTGGAATAATTTGATTGCTGATAACATTCGGGATGACAGGCAGACTAGCTTGGATTTACTCAGTCTGTTAATATTATATTAGGACCATCACAGCTTTATACAGGAAAATATGGCGCGATTTCATGCATAAAAAAGAGTCCCAATTTGGGCGCACATAGCCGAGTGTTTGGAACCGAGACTGGTCCCGCTATCGAACGGGACTGTTTTTTTGTCCTCAGCAGAGGCTGCACTTATCTCATTTGCAGGAAGATGACTTGTGGATAGGGTGCCATTTATAAATGATCAGAGATCCATACACCGCTATGCCCCCCCCCCCCCCCCCCCCCCCCCCCCCCCCCAACCACCCCTCACCCCACCTCTTATGGGAAGGGCACTCGGGTGAATCCATGACCCCAGTCCTCCCCAATCTGTTAAACTGAAATATGTCCAAAGATGTGCAGGTTAGGTGGATTGGCCATGATACATATCCCCTTAGTGTCCAAGAATATACAGGTTAGGTGGGGTCAGTGGCGTGCAGAGGGGGGGGGGCCGACGGTGCGTTGGCCCCGGGCATCCATTGGATGGGGGCATTCAATTATGCCCCGGGCATCACCAGACCTCTGCACGCCACTGACCGTATCTAAAACAAAACGCCCAAGTTTGCTGCGCGCGATCACAAGATTAAAAGACAAATGAAATGACCGAATCCAATAAATCATTGCAAATGGGATCACCCTTCAAAAAGAATGCACTAAATCATTTCCAAAATGACCATTTTGGAGCGGTGTTGCCAGTTTGTCGCTGGGGAAACAATCCCGAGCCCAAATATGGCAAGAAGCAGCCTTGATGTGCAGTTTCATTGCCCCGACTGAATCAATATGCAGATTACCCAGAGACAGAGCCCAACGACATTTATATAATTGCTCACCCTTCTTGCCTGCCACGTCAGACTGCTGCTATATATTTCACCCTTGCGCATCTTCAAAGCCCTCAGTGTGTGAGCGAGAAGAGAGGGCTCTGCTGCTGCAAAGAGATCTGGATGTCACCAAGACAATCAGCTGGAAAAAAAGAAACTTTTACCCCGGGGGGAGGAGGAGGAAGAGGGGGAGGGGGGAACAGACGACATCCTTCAAAGATATTTCAGTGGGGGACTGTCTGCATCAGCCCCCTATCCCCCAGCTGTTGCTGTTTTATCCATCCTTCCGATCCTCCAGACTTGGGAATATGCTGCTGGCTCTGGGACTGTGCGGCACATTGCCTCTGAGGCTGGAGTCTTCCCTCCGGGAGCAGCAGCAAGTACCCGCTCACATCTGGCCAGAATTTGCGGAGTCCCAGGCTCTGAGCGGCACCGGTAGAATGTTCCTCTTGGACAGTCCCAGGTAGACCTTCCAGATCCCAGTGGCTTGTTCACACTTGTCAACTCGGCTCAGCAGCACCCACCCACACCCCCAGCACAAGGGACAACTTCAGAGGAAGCCTATCTGGCCGAGTGCGTGAGCAGGATGAATCTGAGCTGGTGGACTGGGATAGAGATAGGGGGACTCTGGATGCAGTCTGCTCGCTGGCCAAATGCTCTGGGCAGTCTCCGACCTGATTATGGACATTAACGGCAGCTACATAAGCAATATCGGTTGGCACACCAGAGAGGGACGCTGCAGGAACTGCACACCCCTATGATGAGACCTGGCTCTGTGGACAGCCAACTCCTTCACATTGTCCACTACCCCACCGCGGCCAGCTCGCTGCAACACAACAGCACCGACTGCGGGGAGCAGATCCTGCCCTATGGCGATACCGAGAAAGTGATCATCGGGGCCATCCACTCCATGATCACCCTGCTCACCGTCTCCGGCAACTGCCTGGTCATGATCTCGGTGTGTTTCGTCAAGAAGCTGCGGCAGCCCTCCAACTACCTGATTGTGTCTCTCGCCCTGGCTGACCTGTCCGTGGCTCTGGCCGTCATGCCCTTTGATTTATATTAAAATCGAATAAAGCGTTTATTTCATGTTTCTTCTGTGTTTATATATTCAAAATGTTTTCCTTTCTCATAATATTTCTCAGTATATTAGGCCTTATACTTGGGTCTTTGGGGCATACAATCAAGATTTGCCCTGGGCATCACCAGACCTCTGCACGCCACTGGGTGGGCTTCGGGGATAGGGCAGGAGTATGGGCCTGGGTAGGTCGGTCTGTGCAAACATGATGGGCCGAAAGCCCACCTGCACTGTCGGTACTCTATAGTTCTATGGTAATCTATTAATAGGTACAGAGACCAATCTTTCGTTGTTTATGTACCTCAATCAGAGCTTCCCTATGTCTCCATCTCATTCTCTCAGTTTCTCTGCCCTCCATCCCATTCTCCGAGTTTCACCACCTCTGCCGCATCTGTTGCAATGATGCCACCTTCAAAAATAGTATTTTAGACGTGTCTGCCTTTTTCCTCAACTGAGGATTCACCCTCCTCACTATGGTTGACATTGCACTCAACCCTGTCTGACCCATCACCCACACCTCTGCTCACATCCCTTCCCCTCCTTGCCAGAACCAGGTCCCTCTTGTGCTTACTTTTCACCCACCAGCATTAGCCGGAATTCTCAAGCATTGGAATTCTCATTTCCCATTGGCAGCGTAACCCCCACCGTGGGTTTCCAATGGCGTGGAGTGGCTTCAGTGCGAAATCCCGTTGACAAGTAGTGGGAAGAAAGAATCCCACTGCCAGCGAATTGCGCGTGCAGAGAACACGCAGCTGTGGACCTGGAGAATTCCACTCCTCATCTTCTGAATAGGCGCATTACAGCCTTCTGGACTCAACACTGAGTTAAACAACTTTAGGCTGTGACGTTTCCCTTCCATCTTGACACCCCCCCCCCCCCCCCCCCCCCCCCCCCCTTTGGTACGTTGTTGTTTTTCAATTGCCTTGACCTGCTCCACCAGAACCTCACACTTCCCCCACATGACCACCTGCCTCCTGTTGTTCAGTTTTGCTCCCATTAACACATCTGTTATCTTACCGTTTGCCACTATTAGCACTCTTCATCCCTGAATGGCACCATTAACACACACCCCTTTGGTTTATGTCTATGGCATTTTTGTCAATCTCTCCTTTGCCCTGACCTGTCTTTATTCTTTTATTATGCCCTGCCTCCTCCACTAACCTCTCCGACTGTATAATTTATTACAGTTCTACCTTTCTTCAGTTCTGTAGAAGGGTCATTTGGACTCAAAACATTACCTCTGTTTCTCTCCACACAAACTGCCAAACCTGCTGAGTGTATCCAGCATTTTCTGTTTTATTCCCCTATGTCACCTCGATTCTTATGTCAATTAACTTAAATCTGTGTCCTCTGGTTCTCGACCCTTGCATCAGTGGGAACAATTTCACTATCTGCTTTGATCAGCTTTCATGATTTTGAATACCTCATTAAGTCACCTCTCAAAATTTCTCTAAAAAGAACAACTCAGCTTCTCCACTCTATCCATATAGCAGAAGTTCCTCATCCTTGCAAGGAAATGAAATGAAAATTGCTTATTGTCACAAGTAGACTTCAAATGAAGTTACTGTGAAAAGCCCCTAGTCGCCACATTCTGGCGCCTGTTCGGGGAGGCTGGTACGGTTCTCGTAAATCTTTTCTAAACCCTCTCCCAAGTCTTCATTTCATTCCTAGAGTGAGTGGCTATAATTGGACACAATATTCCAATTAAGGCAGGGCTGGTTTTTATAAATGTTAATCATAACTTCCATGCTTTTGAACTCTATGCCTTTGTTTATAAAGCCAGGATCCCAAATGCCTTTTAATTCAGCAGTGTTTGCAGAGAAACCTCAGATCACTCTGTTCTTGCAGCCCTTTTAGAAATATCTTTTATTTATTGCCTCTCTTCATTGTTTTCTACCAAAATGTATCAATTCATACTTTTCTATATTAAATTTCATCTGCTACTTGCCCACCTATTCCACCAGTCTGCTTGAAGTCTATTACTGTCCTCCTCATGATTTTTGACCTTCCAAGCTATGTCACTGTAAGTTTTGATATTCTGAAATTATGTTTAAGTCATTAATAAATATCAGGAAAAGCAGTGGTCCTAGTAGTATCCCCTAGGGAACCTCACTGTTTCCCTTTCTCCGGACAGAAAAACAACTGTTCATCTATTTTCTGTTTCCTGTCATTCAGCCAGCCTCATATTCATAGACAGGAGGTTGAGAGGTCTGGCAGACTTAAAAGTAGAGGTATGTCTTCAGGGCCGGATGAAATATCTCTCAGGCTGTTAGGGAGGAAATAGCAAGGACTCTGGTAATCATTTTCAATTCCTCTCTGGCCACTGGAGAGGTGCTGGAGGATAACCAATGTGGTACCTTTATTCAAGAAGTGAGGAAGAGATACACCAGGAAACTACAAGCCAGTCAGTCTAACCTCAGTGGTGGGAAAAATACTGGAAGCAATTCTGAGAGACAGAATTTATCTGCATTTGTAGAGGCAGGGATTAATCAAGAACTGTCAACATGGTTTTATTAAAGGACGGCCATGTCTGATCAACTTGATTGTATTTTTCGATAAGGTGACCAAATGTGTAGATGAGGGTAATGTATTTGATGTAGTCTTCTTGGGCTTCAGTAAAGCTTTTAATAAAGACTCACATGGGAGACTGATAGCGAAGGTAATAGCCCATGGGAGCTAAGGAAATTTGGCAAATTGGACCAGCATTGGCTGAGTGGCAGGAAGCAGAGGGTGAAGATCGATGGGTGTTATTCTGACTGGAAACCTGTGTCCATTGGGGCTCCACAGGGTTGAGTGTTGGGGCCTTTGCTGTTTGTGGTTTATATAAATGATTTAGACATTTATGGAGGAGAGTTTATCAGGATGTTCGCAGATCATACAAAAATTGGTGGGGGTGAGTAGTGCGTAGGATAGCCTTAGATTGCAGGAGGATATCAATGGGCTGGGCAGATGGGCAAATGGAATTCAATCTGGATAAGTGTGAGGTGATGCACTTGGGAAGGACAAATGAGGCAATGGAAAACATGATGAATGACAGGAACCTGGGAAGCACAAAGGATCAGAGGGACCTTGGTATGCTTGTATGCCGGTTCCTTCAGGTAGCAGGGCAGGTGGATAAAGTGGCGAAGAAGGCATATGGCCTTTATTAGCTGAGGCATAGAGTTTTAAGAGCAGGGAGGTTATGCTGGCAAAACGTTGGTTAGGCCACAGCTAGAGTATTGTGTGCAGTTCTGGAATCCACATAGAAGGGATATGATAGCACTGGAAAGGGTGCAGAGGAGATTGACCAGGATGTTGCCTGGGTTGAAGAGTTTTAGTTATGAAGAAAGATTGGATATAGTGGGCTTGTTTCCCATCGGGCAGAGGAGGGTGGGGGGGGGGGGGGGGGGGGGGGAACATGATTGAGATGTATAAAATTGTGAGGGGCATAGATAGAGTAGACTGGATGAAACCTTTCCTCTTGGTGGAGGGATCAATGACCAGGGGGCATAGATTTAATGAAAGGGGCAGGAAGTTTAGAGGGGATGTGAGGAAAACCGTTTTCACCCAGATGATGGTGGGATTCCGGACCTTGCTGCCTCTGGTGGTGGAGGCAGAGACCCTCATAACAGTTAAACATTATTTAGATGTGCACTTGCGATACCAAGGCATACAAAGCTATGGGCCACATGCTGGAAAATGGGATTAGAATGGTTGTTTTTGACTGGCACAGGCACGATTGGCCAAAGGGCCTTTTCTGTGCTGTAGATCGCTAACTTTACTGGCAAGTCTTTTCTATGCCTTTTGGAAGTCCATATGAACAACATCAACTGCATTATGCTTTTCAACTCTGTTATATCATCAAAAAACTCTATCAAGTTGGTTAAACAGGATTTGCCTTGAACGATTCCATACTGATTTATTCACCTATATTTGTCCAAGTGACTGTTAATTTTGTGCCAAATTATAATTTCTAAAACCTTTCCCACCATCAAGGTTAAACTGAATGGCCTGGCTGGGTTTATCTTTGCATCCTTTTTAAAACAAAGGAATAACATTTGCAATTCTTCAGTCCTCTGGGAGTACCGCTGTAGCCAAGTACCATTGGAAGGTTATGGCTCATACCTCCACAATTTCTATCCTTGCTTTCTTCAACATCCTGGAATGTATCCCATTGAGTCGTAGTGACTTATCAATTTTAAGCACAGCCAGCCTTACTATTACTTCTGCTTTATCAGTTATTAGCAAATCCAGCATCTAATTTTCTATGATTCTTGATAAAGAAAGTTGCAAAGTACTCAATTACCACCTCAGCTATACCTTCTGTCTTCAGGCAATGATCTCCTTTTTGGTGCCCAATTAGCCTAACCCTCCACTTTTAATATTTATATGTCTGTAGAAGATACTAAAGTTAGCCAAGTGGGATGCATTGCAGGAATAGAAAGAAATATTGCACTGGAAATTTAAACAAGAAATAGAAAGTTCTGGATAGGACGGACATGTATTCACATCATTCATGTTCATGAGAACTAATGATGAAGGGTTTTGCTTATTTCTGTAGTAATTACAGTAAGCCTTTTAAACTGTTTATTTTTCTGGCATTCTGTGCTGCTTTTCTCTTGCTCTTTCCGGCAGTTTCTTTGCCGATTTTACCAATTTTTGTTTGCTTTCTCGTTGCCATTCTCTTTAGTCACATTTTTCTAATGGGTGTGACAACTTTGTCTTCCAATTTGGCTTTGGTGGTCAGGTACATTACCCATTTTGCCGTTTTTCCTCCTGGTGCAAACAGAAGAAAATTTCTCAACAGTACGTGCCTGATAGTGATGTGCAGCAAATGCAGATCAAATTTGACTTGCTGATATCATTCCAGCAACTGTGGAGGATGCGATGTGTCAGTGTAATCTGCATTAAATTTGTTGCTCAATACAGGCTTTCTTACAAATGCCAGCATAATTTGAATGTTGTCAAGCAGGATGCAAAGTTGTACAAATCATAATTGTTCAATGCTCTCAATATTATTTGCTGGCAACCATAGACCTAATAATTTGAAAAGCAGCTAAAGACGGGTCAACAAATTGGAAACGCAGGCAGAAAATTAAGGTTATTCTAATCAGAATCCATAAAAATATGTGCACGTAATGACGTATTGAATGTCAACTTTACTGTCTTTATATTCTCTAGGTATTAACATATAGTTTGAAGAAGAAACATGGACGTGGAAAATATTAGAGCTGGCAGTTATTGATAGAAATGAGTGCAATAGTTTAAATTGCTGTATGCCTAATATTTGAAATATTAATAATTGACTGACTCTAGGAAATAAGATGAATGACTTTGTGAGCCTTTTCTCTCTTCTACATTTTCCCATACTTGAATATTAATTACTCATGCTACTTGTAGCCAACTTCAGCAACACGTACATCAGTATCAACAAGTTCAAGAAAGTAGGAGGTTTTCTCATGGCTCTAACATCAGGGGACAAAGCAATAAAAACAGCTGGAAGTAAGTGAGTTAAAAGTTTATGATAACATTTGAGTGTTAAACACTAATAGGTTGGGGATTGACAAGTTTGTTACTGATTATTGTTTGTTGTTGGTGGGTGTAAATTTGGGAGAAAATGTGAAAAAGAAGAATAAAAAATATTTTAAAAACACTAATAGGAATTTATATTTTCCGATGTAATCAGCAAATGTAATATTGAATATGTACATCTTCCTTACAGATTCATAATACACCATTCTATTATTTGGTTAAAGGATGGGTCCAAAAAATGGAAATGGACTTGATTGCTTTCTGTTAAACTATGGAATTTGTTTTGCAACTGAGAAACATGTGCAAGATGGGGAGAAGGGCTCTCAACAGGAGTCCGGCATGTTCAGGGAATAATGATCTTACCTGCACTTTAGTGAGATACATGTTTCATATGTCAGTGCTTCAGTAAGCATGTCCTCTTTGAGCTCTGTTGCCTGCTGCAAGGTCAAAACAGAGGGAAGACAACATCACCACTGTTTGTGAACGTGACTCCTAAGCAGTGCTACTGTTTTGGCTGCAGCATAACTGCTGGAAGGCAACAGAACAAGGGCAGTGGGGGATACAGCCAATGGCCTTGAAGGCTGACTTCAAGCAGATGTGGTCGTAGAAGACCAGGCTTTTGACTGCATCATTTAGGTATGGGTGGCAGCAGTCGGGGCTGGCAGGCTGACAGGCAACAGCAATGGCCTTATTGGAATGGCTCAGCAATTAGAGGATGCATGCTGTCAGTAAGAGATGACTCGATTGAAACATGTAGGGTGTGATTTCCGTGTTGCACCGGTGCACAGATCTGGGCACGCTGGTTAAATAGCAGTAAAGGCCAATATTGAGATTCGCACATTGCGCAAATCAGTTTGACATTTAACTGGCCCTCTCCTGATGGCAAGTTCCGGATCTCACCCAAATATGGTGAACATATCATTGACACTAGTTTGCATAATTTTCCACCTCATTAGCGAGTTGAAGTCAAATGCTTTGGTGTGCACAAGCACCGGCTCCCCAACGAAGTATCACGCGGGCATCGTTTAGCAATCCTTTTTATAAATGTGAAACTGACGCAATGATTGCTGAAGGGAACTGAGGAGTTGAGTAGCTATTTCCATTTTTCCGACATGCAGCTAGGGGCAGGGTGGAGGAGGTGTTGAGGATCTTTTCTTCTGAGATGCCGTCAAACCGTCTTTAAATATTGTGGATACCCATAACAGGGCAACTACAGCTGCTGCCTGTTTGTCCCACCAAAAACTTCCAGGACAGAGCCCTGCTCTTGGTTCTATGCTGACGGTCACTTTAACTCCCTGATTGTCGGTGCCTCTCCGTCTCCAATTCCTTACAGACATGAAGATGAATGGTGGTGTAGCGAAGGTTCTGCAGAGGATGCTCTTGTAATGCTGATGGCAGCCCAGGCGGTCAGGCGCCAGAGAAGGCAGCAGCTTGATGTAGGCTGGAGGCGGCGCCTCATTCACAGGGGACCGCTGCAAACACTGAAGACCTGCCCGCACATCAGGCCGAGGATAAACTTCAAGGAGGACACCCGCAACGACCCAAGGTGTACAGGCGTGATTGGTCTTTTGAGGAGATGACAAACAGCATGTGCCGCAGGAGACTGCATCTCAATAAAGAGACAGTGCAAGCAGCTGTGCCACGTCCTCGTGGACTTGACACCCTGTGGAGGAGGAGGACACCCATTCCCGGTGGCCGTGGAGGTCACCGCAGCCCTGAACGTCTGTGCCTCCCATTCGTTCTAGGGCTTGAGTGTGGACTTGTGCAACATTTCACAAGCTACAGCCCAGAAGTGCATCCGTGAGGTCGTGGATGCCTGTGCAGCTGACTATATCAAATTTGAGCTGGACCAAGCCCACCAAGTTGCCTGGGCCTCGGGATTCTCCACTATCACACCAGGTCCAAAGGGTAATTGATGGAATGCATGTAGCCTTATGCACACCAGAGCATCAGCCAATGCTCTTCATTAACAGGATGAATGTTGAACTCATGTGAGTCACCAGCTCCGGACCATGCACGTGTGCATGTTTCCCAGGGAGTGTGTATGACAGCTCATCCTGGGACACTCAGAGATCCTCTGTGTCTTTGAGGATCACCCCAGGATGACGGGTTGGCTCTTGGGGGATATGGGGTATGCGCTGAGGTCCTGACTGATGACACCAGTGCGGAGGCCAGAGACCGAGGTGGAGGACCAGGGAGGCCCTCATCATCGCAGGCTTCTCATAGGGTGAGGCTTTGTCTGTCAACTCACCCCTTTCCCCCCCCCAGTCCTCTCTTCCCCCCCTCCTCCTCAAAACTATACTGTTCCACCCTGCAAGGTCAGTGTAACATCACCCCAGGGTAATGGGCCTGTGTTGGCATTGTCAACGGGTCAATATACAAGGCAGGAGAATGATGATCACTCGTTGTTGGTAGCCCTGGTGCTCCTCAGTTTATGCCAAAGTCTGTCTTTCTGCTGACAGCACGCTCACACCCATCCTCTGAACGGGGTCTGCATCTTGGGCGTTTGATCTTGGACCACTGTGCTGGGGTGTGAGGGGGGGGGCGGGAGCAGAGAGGAACAGTGGGTTGGGGTGCAGGTAGGCCCGCTTTGAAGATTACTGAGACAGAAGCTTCAAATGTGTCAGGTGTAACATGTTTTAATAGTGAACATTGGACATTTCCATTCTCCCTAGCTTCAGATTGTGACCAGCCCCCCTCGCCCACTCAGTGATCCTCAATCTTCTTGATCTTATGTGGTCTACTGCTCATTCAGGGGATAGCTGGAGTGAGCACCAGAAACCTCTGCGTAATCTGGCTCTGCCACTCCTGGTGCCTCCCTGTTGTTTGCACCATGGTGTTGACGCCATCGGCGATGCTCCTCAGTGACTGGGGCATGCTCTGCAGTGCCTCGGCAATGCCCACCTCCGTATGGGACATGTCCCTCATTGACTGGGACATGTTGTCAAGGCCCTCAGCCATGGTCGTCACAGACTGAGACATGCCTTCGACGCTACCACTCAAGATGCTGCACTTGTGTTGCAGGCTTTCCACTGCGGTTGCCACCCTAACAGTGTGGGCCTTGGTGCCATGCATTGTCGGCATCATCGCCTGCACCCCGTAGCCTTTGGTACTCTTCCAATTGGCTATGCAGTCACTGGAATGTCGCTGAAACCTGAATCTCACGGCTGTGTCCTACCAACTGCAACAGCTCCAGGATAACCTTATTTAAAGGTTCCGCATCTGACTCAGCAGTTTGGGGATTCAACAGACCTCTGACTGCTGACTCCCTTGGATGTTCCTGCCTCCACCTGATGTACATCAGCAACTATGTGGTGCTCACCAGATTTTGCCCCAGAGGCCTGTCCACTAATGTTGCCCACCGAGTTGTGTGTCTCTGCACTGGTGGAACATGAGTGTGATAGCTGTGATGCCTCGATGGTGGTCTCCTTGGAGCTCTCCTCCGAGGTGGTCTCTTGGGTGGTGCGGGGGAGTGGTGGGGAATGACTGCGAAACCCCATCAGATGGAAATCCTTTGAGAGAACGGACATGTGGTCAGTGAGAAGGACGGATCACTTTGTCTGACAGAGCAACTCACTTGAGACAGACCATCTGGGTGAAAGGGCAGTGGATCCTCACCTCTGCGGCACAGGCCAACTCACTGTCGGTGACTGCTCTCTCCTGGGTTAACCCCAGGGTCTCCAGGGTTCATTCCTCAAAGGGGGTGAGGCCTCGGATCTCTTGTACTCTGGCCCCTGTCTTGCCTATCCTCTCCTGCGGGGACAAAGAGAGGGCTTTGTGAGCCATCCGCCTGATGGATCAGGTAGGTCTATGGCAGGTGGCATATGTGGGCACCACAGCTGGACATGAAGGGGTTGGGCAGGTGTCACAATATGACTAGGGGTATTACGGTACCTGGGAGTCTGAGCTGCCTTTGGTGCAGAGGGCTCGCTGCCCATTGGCCCAAGTATCGTGTTCTCTGTATGTTCATTTGTCAAGAGCAAGGTAGCTCCGCCTACGAGGCGGGGTATAAGAACCCGTGTCCCCCAGCAGCCAGGCCATTTCTGTACTCCTGCTGCCGGGCTCACTTCTTGCTGATTAAAGCCTTTCGATTCAGACTTCACCTACGTTTCGTGTCTATTGATTGTGCATCAATTTAATCAGCAAGATTTTTAAAGGATGGAGCTCCGCATCAAGCCGGAGTGTCTTCGACTCAGCCCACACGCAGCAAATGTAACAGCCACCTTTAAGCACTAGCTGGCTTGCTTCAACAGCTACCTTAGCATGGCGGAAAACGTCCCGACAAAGGAGCAAAAGCTGCACACCTCCACTCGTGCGTCGGCACCAAAATATACACGCTCATAGAGGACACGACAGACTACGACGCGGCTATGGACCTGCTCAAAGGACACTTCATACGGCCAGTAAACCAAGTCTAGGCTCGGCACTTACTAGCCACGAGGCAGCAGATACCTGGTGAGTCACTGGACGATTTTTACCGTGCCCTCCTTGTGCTGGGGAGGAACTGCGGCTGACCACAGGTGTCTGCTGCTGAGCATACTGAACTCCTAATCCGAGACACCTTCATTGCAGGCATGCAGTCCTCGCAGATCCGCCAGAGACTGTTGGAAAGAGAAACCTTAAGCCTCACAGAGTCACGGGCCCTTACCATCTCCCTAGATGTCGCGAACCGAAATGCATGCTCGTATGCCCCTGACCGCGTGGCGGCCCCCTGGGCAGCGTGGAACTCAGCGTCTCTCTCCCACGGACTCGGACTCGCCCCAGGCCTGCGCCGCAGGGCACCCCGAAAAACCCGCGGGGCCCCGTTGCTATTTTTGCGGCCAGGCAAAGCACCCCCGACAACGTTGCCCAGCCCGTTCCGCAACCTGCAAGGCTGCAGGAAGAAAGGCCACTTTGTGGCCGTCTGCCAAAGGCGGTCGCTGCGGTCCCAGGCAGCGACCGCCGGATTCCCCCTTCTCTCTCTTCAGGGGCCCCATGCGGTCCGCGGACCTCGCTACCATTTTGGACCTCTGTCTCCACGTGCGGGCAACCGGCGGCGCCATTTTGTCCACCCCCCACCATGTGTGACCAACAGGCGCCGCCATCTTGAGTCGGCTCCGAGGACCCCGCGGGTGACTGCTCCCTGCCTGATGAAGACTCCGACTATCTGCCACGACTCGCTTCAGTCACGCTGGACCAGTCTCGATCCCGCACCCTCTCTACAGCAACAACAAAGATTTTACTCAATGGCCATGAGACGAACTGCCTGCTGGACTCTGGGAGCACGGAGAGTTTCGTCCACCCCACCACGGTAAGACGCTGTGCTCCCCCTGTCTACCCGGTTAAGCAGAAAATCGCCCTGGCGTCCGGCTCTCACTCAGTACAGATCACGGGGTGCTGGATAGTGGACCTCACGGTCCAGGGGAGGGAGTTTAAAAACTACAGGCTATACGTCCTCCCTCACCTCTGTGCGGCAGCACTCCTGGGGTTAGACTTCCAATGTAACCTCCAGAGTCTAAAATTTAAATTCGGTGGCCCCATGTGCCCCCCCCACTGTCTGCAGCCTCGCGACTCTCGAGGTCGATCCCTCGTCCTTGTTTGCAAACCTCAACCCGGATTGCAAACCTGTCACCACCAGGAGCCGACGGTACAGTGCCCAGGACCGGCCTTTCATCAGGTCCGAGGTCCAACGGCTTCTGAAGGAAGGGGTCATGGAGGCTAGCAACAGCCCCTGGTGAGCACAAGTTCTGGTGGTACAGACCGGGGAGAAAAATATAGAACATAGAACACTACAGCGCAGTACAGGCCCTTCGGCCCTCGATGTTGCGCCGACCTGTGAAACCATCTGAAGCCTATCTGACCTACACTATTCCATTTTCATCCATATGTCTATCCAGTGACCACTTAAATGCCCTTTAAGTTGGCGAGTCTACTACTGTTGCAGGCAGGGCGTTCCACACCCCTACTACTCTCTGAGTAAAGAAACTGCCTCTGACATCTGTCCTATATCTATCACCCCTCAATTTAAAGCTATGTCCCCTCGTGTTGGTCATCACCATCCGAGGAAAAAGACTCTCACTGTCCACCCTATCTAACCCTCTGACTATCTTATATGTCTCTATTAAGTCACCTCTCAGCCTTCTCCTCTCTAACGAAAACAACCTCAATTCCCTGAGCCTTTCCTCGTAAGACCTTCCCTCCATACCAGGCAACATCCTAGTAAATCTCCTCTGAACCCTTTCCAAAGCTACCACATCCTTCCTATAATGTGGTGACCAGAACTGCACGCAGTACTCCAGGTGCGGCCGCACCAGAGTTATGTACAGCTGCAGCATGACCTTGTGGTTCCGAAACTCAATCCCCCTGCTTATAAAGGCTAGCACACCATATGCCTTCTTAACAGCCCTATTAACCTGGGTGGCAACTTTCAGGGATTTATGTACCTGGATGCCGAGATCTCTCTGTTCATCTACACTACCAAGAATCTTGCCATTAGCCCAGTACTCTGCATTCCTGTTACTCCTTCCAAAGTGAACCACCTCACACTTTTCCGCATTAAACTCCATCTGCCACCTCTCAGCCCAGCTCTGCAGCTTATCTATGTCCCTCTGTATCCAATAGGATGGTCATAGACTACAGTCAGACCATCAACAGGTTTACGCAGCTGGATGCATACCCTCTCCCCCGTATATCCGACCTGGTCAACAGGATTGCGCAGTACAAGGTCTTCTCCAGTCCGGCTACCACCAGCTCCCCATCCGCGCGAGTGATCGCAAGTACACTGCGTTCGAAGCGGACGGGCGGCTCTGCCACTTTTTAAGGGTTCCCTTCGGTGTTACAAACGGGGTCTCGGTCTTCCAAAGGGAGATGGACCGAATGGTCGACCAATACGGTTTACGGGCAACCTTCCCTTATCTCGATAATGTCACCATCTACAGCCACGATCAGCAGGACCACGACACCAATCTCCGTAAATTCCTCCAAACTGCAAAGCTCCTGAACCTGACCTACAACAAGGACAAATGCGTGTTTAGCACCGACCGTCTAGCCATCCTCGGCTACGTAGTGCGTAATGGAGTGATAGGCCCCGACCCGGAACGCATGCGCCCCTGATGGAGCTCCCCCTCCCCCACTGCCCCAAAGCCCTCAAGCGCTGTCTTGGTTTTTTCTCCTATTACGCCCAGTGGGTCCCCAATTACGCCGACAAAGCCTGTCCCCTCATCCAATCAGCCACGTTCCCCCTGTCGATGGAAGCCCGCCAGGCCTTCAGCCGCATCAAAGCAAATATTGCAAAGGCCACAAAGCGAGCTATTGACGAGTCCCTCCCCTTCCAGGTCAAGAGCGATGCATCCGATGTAGCTCTGGCAGCCACCCTCAACCAAGCGGGCAGACCCGTGGCCTTCTTCTCTCGTACCCTCCATGCTTCTGAAATCCGCCACTCCTCGGTCGGGAAGGAAGCACAGGCCATTGTGGAAGCTGTGCGACACTGGAGGCACTATCTGGCCGGCAGGAGGTTCATCCTCCTCACAGACCAACGGTCAGTGGCCTTCATGTTCGACAACGCACAGAGGTGCAAGATAAAGAACGACAAGATCTTGCAGTGGAGGATCGAATTGTCCACCTACAATTATGACATCTTGTATCGTCCTGGGAAGCTGAACGAGCCTCCCGATGCCCTGTCCTGCGGCATCTGTGCCAACGCACAAGTGGACCGCCTTCGAACCCTCCACGCGGACCTCTGCCACCCGGGGGTCACCCGCTTCTTTCACTTTATAAAGACCCGCAACCTGCCCTACTCCATTGAGGAGGTCAGGACAGTCACTAGGGACTGCCACATCTGCGCGGAGTGCAAGCCGCACTTCTACCACCCCGAAAAAGCACATCTGATAAAGGCTCCCCGCCCTTTGAACGCCTCAGCATGGACTTCAAAGGTCCCCTCCCCTCTATCAACCGCAACACGAACTTCCTCAACGTGATTGACGAGTACTCCCGCTTCCCGTTCGCCATCCCCTGCCCCGACCACACCCACCACCATTAAAGCCCTTCACACCATTTTCTCCCTGTTCGGATTCCCCGCTTAAATTCACATCGATAGAGGGTCCTCCTTTATGAGTGACGAACTGCGTCAATTCCTCCCAGACGCCCTTCACTCAATCCGTTCGCCATCCCCTGCCCCGACATGACCACACCCACCACCATTAAAGCCCTTCACACCATTTTCTCCCTGTTCGGATTCCCCGCTTACATTCTCATCGATAGGGGGTCCTCCTTTATGAGTGACGAACTGCGTCAATTCCTCCCAGACGCCCTTCACTCAATCCGGTCACTACTTTGCACATCCACTAATCAAACACCTCACGACCCCCCCCCCCCCCCGGTTCCTTTCTCAACAAGGGGTGAATGTGGTAGTATGACTAGGGGTATTACGGTACGTGGGAGTGTGAGCTGCCATTGGTGCAGAGGGCTTGTGTTTTCTGTATGTTCATTGGTCAAGAGCAAGGTAGCTCCGCCTATGAGGTGGGGTATAAGAACCCGTGTTCCCCAGCAGCCAGGCTATTACTGTACTCCTGCTGCCGGGCTCATTTCTTGCTGATTAAAGCCTTTCGATTCGGACTTCACCTACATTTCGTGTCCATTGATTGTGCATCAGCAGGTGGGTGCCAGAGGGTACTGAGGAACAAACTTAAAGATCGGATGTGGGGAAGGTGCGAGGTGTCGGCCAGTGATTTGTGTGGGGAGGGGGTTTGGGAAATTGAGGGGTGGCTGGCGGAACTGATGCCAGGAGAGAGGGGGTAGCTTACCTTTGCAACTCGGTAGAGGTCGTTGGTCTTCTTCCTACATTGGACGCTGGTCCTCCTGGACATGCTGCCTGCACTGACTGCCACTGCCTCCGAGGCGGTATTGGTAACCCTGCTTCTGATCCTCTGACCCCTTCGGGGTAATAGGATGTCCGTTCTCGCATCCACTGCATCCAGAAACCTGACCAGATTGGCAGTGCTAAAGTGAGAAGCAGGTCTGTGCACTGCCACGCTTGTGCTTGACTGGAGTGAGTGGTGAGGGAGTGTTTAAAAGCAACTCCCCCTTGTTAGCGGCAAGGTGCTGAGGTGCAAATCTGGTGAATCAGGTGACAAGACAGCCAGTAATGGCGAGTAGTTCATGGGGCTCATTTCCGACGATAACTGCTGTTAAATACGGGCCGTGATCTTGCCAACGTGGCAGCTGAGAAACACCCTGCCAATCGTGCCCAAAATTAAAGTTTTCCCCGTTAAATCACGCCCATAAGATCTCGAGGGTCTTGACAGAGTCTATGTGGAGATGCTGTTTCCTCATATGGGAGAATCTAGGGGTCACTGTTCAAAAATAAGGATCACACATTTAAGACAGAATTGAGCAGAAATGGTTTACTCAGAGGGTAGTGAGTCTTTGGAACTCCCTTCTTCAAAAGTCAGTGGAAGGAGATTTTTTGAATGTTTTGATAGTAGAGGTAGATAGATTCTTGATGAACAAGGGTGTGAAAGGTTACTGGGGGTTGATGGAAAGTTACAGTCAGATCAGCCATGATCTTATGATCTTATCAGCCATGTCAGAACAAAGTAGCCTATTGCTGCTCCTAGTTTTTATGTTTGTATCCTGAGAGAAAGCAACAATCTTGTGCTCCACAGAACCACTGCCAGTCCCTTGGAATGGTGCCTCAGCAATCGTACTAATCTATTACACCCAGCAAGCTTCTTTTGTATATTAATATCTGCGGACATGATGGCAGCAATGTGAGCTTGCATGGGAATAGCAAGCTAACTTTGGCTGGGCAGAGGTCAGAACACCCACTGCAGCAAATAGTCATTGAGTGATGTCCAGTGGCGCTGCAATGAAAACTGAGACGTTGGCCATCAGATGCTTCATTTATGTGTGCTAATGGAGTTGGACACTGATTTTATGCTGAAAAAGACAGGCTCTGAACTTTGCACAGACTTTGTATGAAGTTGGTGCTGAATTCCTGACATTGTACACCAACTTTCTGGCAGATGTGCCAATACACCAAATATTTCATTGTGCATACCCACCAGCCTTCTTCTGCCCTATTGGAGTTCTTATCTGAAGACTGCACAGCAGAACATGTGTGCGACTTTGTGCTCTGGGGAGCTGGAAGATGTGCTACTCTTACACCATGCCCATCTGCATGCCATTCAGGTCTTACCACATGTGCATATTGTCCGTAAGCTATCTACTAAATCAAGTACAATGTCAAGTGTCTGAGCTGGCAGCTGCAAGTGTGAGATCAAGTGATGATGATTCTTCTTCCTGACTGTCTTCTTATTTTTCTACTTTTAAACCATTATTTCTCCCACCAGTATCTGGCCAGGTTACATGGGTATATGAAAAGAAAAAGGCACTAGACTAAGAGTGTGGTGAAGTCGGAAGGAGGGTGGTGGGAAAGTAATAAGTGAATGCATGCTCTATTTGCAGCTTTTGAATCAGAAGCAATTGATAAGTGAGATGTGAGAAGAAAGATTAGGTAATGCCACCATCTTCTATGATTTCAAACCTGCCTCTGGACACAGCCTCAGCAATTATGCTATTATAATAGAGAGCATAATCTCCCCGATGTGGAGAGAGTGCAGCTGCATATCTCTATCTCTAGCCACTTAGCTGCTGCTTCCAGCTGTACGCACTTTGTCTTGCAAGAGGGAGGGAACTGTGCCAGTGAGAATAGTGCAACAAATCCAGTATTGGCAATCAATGAAGATCTTCAGAACCTGCTGAATATGCAACTTAAATCACATAAACCTTTCAGAAGCTCTGAATGCTTTGAGTGTTGCAGGTTTTAACAAATGACGCAATCTCTGCGCTGACACCAATAGTATCAACAAAGGTCTGATGAGTGATTGACAGCAGAGCGTCCAGGGTTTGATCTCCATCGAGAACAATGGACTTCGTTCAGCATAATCTGCACTTTCCATGCAAGTACATCACACCTCCAAAAATGGAATTTCAAGCCTAGCATATGAGTGAGATCACCTGGTCAGACTGTTCAGCATATTGTGAATGAAAATGGTTTACAAAGATTTGGTGCATGAATCAAGGCAATTCACCTGACACACAGTGCTGTGACCTACCTGGCTCTCCATCTTGGACTTAGCTTTGTATAACTGCAAAATATCATTGGCAAGAAGAATAATTTGGCTGATGTGGCTATGATAGCTATGCAAGCAACGTCATGTGGGCATTCACTGACCATGACCATTCGTATGAGTTCATTGGACTTTTTGTGACACTAGATTCAGATCCTCGGGGCTTGACTTTGCATTGATTGTACTGGCCAGTTGATGCCACTGCCTTCTATGGGTTTGTCTGGAGAGCTTCCTGGTTATCTGTGGATAGACCACCACATGAAATGAAATGAAAATTGCTTATTGTCACAAGTAGGCTTCAAATGAAGTTACTGTGAAAAGCCCCTAGTCACCACATTCCGGCGCCTGTTCGGGGAGGCTGGTACGGGAATTGAACCGTGTTGCTGGCCTGCCTTGGTCTGCTTTAAAAGCCAGCGATTTAGCTGTGTGCTACATCTGTCTTTCTCTGTACCTTCTCCGTAAAGGGCCCCCAATACAGTGGTGGAAAGTCTTGCAGCTGTTCACTCCCATGTTCCACTTTTCAGGCCAAAATCAGGAGTATAAATACTTCCAGTAACTGGTACTAGTCTCTTATGATTTCAGGCTGGCTGATAAGACATGAGGTCATTCAGTAGCGCTGCATGCTCCAATCATATTAATTAGCAGGCAGCACAAAGTTGACATGCAGCCTGCATGGGAAACAACAGGAGTAGATTAATCTTGCTTTGTGATCGCTGCTATTGAATTTTACTCCTGGATCATTTAACTTGTTGATTGAATGCCACTCAAAGGTTACTTCTTGGATGATGTTGTTTCAATTGATTTGGTAATAGACCCAAACCTAGCTCTTGATCCTTTTGGAATGTGTTACATAATGGGCCAACATCAAGGGGCTGTATTTTCCTATGGGCTTTGAGATCAAATGGAGGTCCCAAGCCTGCACTTGCTGACTGCGCAGTCTTATCAGAGGTGACCTCATAATTAGCCCCCTGTGAATTTTCTGGCCTATTCAGGGCAGCGGGCAGGCCCTTGATGTTGCCGGCCCATTCAGAGGGCTGACAGGTCTGGAGACTCAGCAGAGCAGCAGTTAGGCCTGCCGAAGGCAGGTTGGGAACTGTGAGAGCGCCTCAACATGGAGGCACCCTTGGACAAAACTTTATGTGGGCCAGAGTTGTTAGACCTCATTGAGCAGAGGGGTTACCCCCAATTAATTTTCTGGTCCTTCTGCTTGCAGCCTCGTCATCAGGGATTGAATCTTGAGTTCCCAAGGTCCCCTGTCCTGCCTCAGCAAAGCCACCTCATTTTAGGTGCGCGGGACCAGAAAATGTGGCGATCTGTTCAAATGTTCATTGACTTTAGCAGAACTAGAACATCCCTCCGGCGGGGAGGGGGGAGGTCTATGAAATTCTGTTCTTAGAGTTTTCCTGAAAAATGTTATTCTCTGTTCTACTATTTGCTCTAATATTTAGATTACATTGCAATACATCTGAGAAAACACAGCCTGAAATGCGTTACAAAATAGTAACAGACTTGATGGGTTAAAATGGAGTTATACAGTGCAAAAGAAGCTTTGCAATAATTTCTGACATGTGAGATGCAGTGATGCCTTGGGAAAAATATGAGTCTGATATTCATGAGAACATATACACCCATAAGTACTTCTGCAAGTTTTCAGTTCTTTGCTGGTGAGGGCACAGTGGTAGATAATGACAGACAACAGACTGAATCACAGCATCGCAGTTTAATTCCCTTTTGATTTGCTTCAATTTAACCGGGCCCCAGTACACTCTCCAGCAGAACATTCCAGATCCTAACCACTCACTGCATGAAGAATAGTCCTCATACCACTATTGCTCCTTTTACTAATTACTTTAAATCTGTGCCCTCTCATTCTCTACTCAGTCCAGACCCCTCATGATTTTGAATATCTCTATCAAATCTCCTCTCAACCTTTTTTTCTGAAAGGAAAATAGCCCCAATTTCTCCAATCTATCTCGCTAATCATGAGATTTATAAAATGATGACAGCACGACTATTTCAATTGATATAGAAGCTTATCATAACCTCAGAGATAATTGTACAAAATTCTTATTTTCCAGCCAGCTTCAGCAACACGCACCTACACAGCAACAAAGTCAGGGACATAGACAATTTTCTGGTGTTTCCGGCACCGCAGGGCAAAGTGAAAAAGCAGGTTGGAAGTAAGTGGATTTTATAATATTTAGCTATTTTAGTCTTTTTTCTCTATGATTCTATTCACATTTAGTTATCTTTCAGTTGCAGTGAGGGTTTACAGATTGCAAGGCCGGGATTCTCCGTCCCGCCAGAGCCGCTTTCTAGCGCGATGCGCCCCCACCGGCAGTGGCATCCTCCGTCCTGGCAGCCGGCCAATGGGGTTTTCCATTGTGGCCACCCCCACGCCGTCAGGAAATCTGCGGGTGTGAATGTACTGCTGGCGAAGCGGAGGATCCTGCCGACGGAGAATCCCACCACAGATCTTCTTCACCTGATGAAAGTAATATTCTGAGGGTCTACCAACAGAAGGTGTCCCTAATGATAGCCAAAAATGTATTTTTTGTAAGATTTTACTCTGCATCTCTTCTGAGAAGTGATTAAATTCAATGGGCTAAAAATTACTCTGTATTTTGGGTAAGGGGATTGTGATTTGCTCTCAAGGGCTACCCTGAGAAGGAATGGGAGCAGTTTGTCAAAGAAGTTAGTTCCCAGACTTTGGTTCCGTGGCTTTGTAAGTAGTGCCATCAGAAGCCGAATGAGCTCAGGTTCAGTAAATGCATCCTCAAGTGATATCTCCTGCCTACCATGCCAGCGTTTCATGCTGTTCAATGCACTACACCCCCATACTCACCCACCAGCACTGCCTGGCATTCTGGACTCATCCAGATGATCTACCTCACCCTTGCACACCTACCTGTGCTGTCTATGTCTAACACCTACCTCTGACTGCCTCCACATATCTTCAACTATGGCTGGCACATTACCCAAATACAGAGAAGCACAATCACTGGCAGTCTATCCTCTCTTGCAGGATAAGGTGGCACATATTAAAAGGGAGCAGAATTAACAACAAATCCAAATATCTGTATCTCCTAAGCCCAAGGGAGGCGATGACTCTCAACATCATGGGGCTGTTTGTAACAGAGTCCACCATCTGGCATTGCTGAGAACACTGAGAATATCAGTTTGGTTCTGCCTTAAGAACGTTCTTAACTCCCACCTCACTCTCAGTCTGAGATCTTGCAAGATGAGCCAGCTGGAGGTGCTATGACCATGTACATCTTGCTTCCCACTCCTCTTATCGCACACCAACTAGTCTGTATAACATTCTGTATGTTATCCTTCCATGTGTTAACTAATAATAAAACATCATTCTAAGTAAGTCATCAGCAGTTCTGTATGAATCATTGCAAGGACAAGACAACAGAACACAACACTGTCCTGCTGTCGTAAAATGTCTGATGGCGGACCACACCTTTTACCCTGCCTCCTGGGGCCAGTAATATCCTATAACTCTGTTCCTTCTCTCTACAAATGCTGCCACACCTGTTGAGTATTTCCACCATCTTTGTTTTTATTTCAAATTTCCAACATCTGTGATATTTTGCTTTTGAAAATTTAAAAAGATTTATGTACTTGCACCTTCAAGTTTCTGAACTCCATTTGTGCCTATGTGTCCAAAGGCAAGCAAAACAGAAATCCAAATGTCATTAGCAATGACCATTTCTTTAAGAATTCAGTTAATTGAAAAGGAAAATCTAAGAAGTGGGTGCATTTTGTTCAGAGTACTATGAACCTCTGGTGATTGTCTTTCATTGTACTAGGCTGTTCTGGATGCGAACATTTCTACCTGTCCTGAAATGGTCTATGACAAATAACAAGAGCTGTCATTTTGGAGTGATGTGAGAACTACCCTTGAATGATTTCCCCTGAGAAAAATAGAATGCTTAACTTCCCAGTCTGCTTTCCATCAGTAGGCAGTTCCATCGTGGCTCTCAGGTTGCTGTGCCAATTCTGCTTTGGAAATGTGACTGTCCCAGCTTTTCAGATTGGGTCACTCCATTTGAGGCGATCCATGCTGGTCAGAAATAGGCACTAATTTTTGAAAAAGGGCAATCAAAATTTCCCTGAGGTATAACAAGGCAAGTGTTAGCATAAAGGATTTTGCCTCAGTTTTCCTTTCACTGAAAGTGAAATGATTTGAAGTTCAGTATGATGATGGATTGCAGGATACAGCTGATGCATGTGACCCCTTTTATCTTTTAAAAGGGAGACAAGACAGTCATCTTATGAAAGACAAAAAATAAAATGGTTGCTGTTATGCACTTTTGTGTGGCTGGCTACAGAACGGAATTTGAGAAATATATTTAAGAACTATTTGTGGCATGGGGGAACAAGGGAGAAGGAGAAATATGTGAACAGGAAATATTCTTTGGAAAACTGGGACTGGATTCTCTGTCGTCTGCTGCTTGTAACGGAGTCCCCGATGCGGTGGAAGATTGAGCATCAGGGAAAAAGCGGAATTGGCGATGCTTTGGTCTCCCGCTGGCGGCGGCATTGAGGTTTAGTCCAGCGCCAGTGGAGGATGGAAATAATTGGTATCCTATTAATGGGCTGGACACTGGATTCTTCACACCTCCGTGATCGTCCGGCCCTCTGGCGTGAGATTGAGTGTGGATTGGTGCAAGTATTTGTCAGCCTGGTCCTGATGCAGTGGACCTCATAGTGGACCATGGTGGTAACTATTTAAGCTAGGTGTTCCCAAAGTCCATCGGAGGGCTCCCTCCCCCTCCCCTACAGTGCAAATCCTGCCCACTGCAACCCCCCAATTAGAATCCCCCCCCTCCTCTCCCCCCCCAACCTTCTAGACATCTGCCTGATGTAGCAGGTGTAAAGGGCAGGTGAGTGAAAAAGCAATAATTTTGTCTCTGTTTTGGGGGAGTCTCTGGTGGAGGGTTCTGAAGGGGGGGGGACATCAGGTGGGGCTCTGATTGAGGTTGTGGGGCGAGGGTTGGGTCACTCTCGTGCGTGTGTACTGTGGGGGCAGGGAGTGACCCGGCAATTCCTGTAGTGGAGTGGGGTGGGGGGGGAGAGAGTGAAGATGCCCCCACTTATTCAGCTGTTGAACCTTCTGCACAAAATGGCAGCCCGATAGCGGGATTCATGATGGACTCCCTTGCGATCTCCACCGTGCATAAATTTACATGGCAAGAGACAGTCAACTGCTTCTGGGCGCCGCTCTCAGCCAAAGTGCACACCAGAAGCGATTCAGCAGGAGAACATAGTCTCCCAAACAGAAAATCCAGCTCCTGCTGTTTTTATAACTCTGGCCCTGGGAGAGAGAGAGAGTAGGAGTATGGTACTTCACACAGTTCCTTGTTAAATTCTTCCCTCATAAGAGAGCTGTTGCATTTATCAGTTACGCATGCTTTGGACTTGAGACTTGAACTTTGCCTATTTTGCTTCGGCTTTATTCTTGGCAGGTCTGTTACATTGTGTAATCTTCTAGTTAGTCAATGGTTCCTCTGTTTGTTTATTTAGTATTCTGTGTGAAGTGAATTCCATTGATTTTGTCTGCAAGAACACACAAAGAATGCATTGAGATGTCAACTGAAGTCTCAAGATACATTTTCTCTCGCAAATTTAAATTTGATTGCATTTTACTGTAAATTTACTTGTAATCCTTCTGTTATACTCTACTAACTTGAATTGTTTGAATTTTAGCACAGGTGTTAGGCAACAGTCTGGAAACTCTTGGAAAGAAAATACTAGGCCTATCATGAATGAAAGGAAGGAATTTTCTTCTAGTAATGGGAATAATCATACTCAAACGAAAATCACAGGCACTTTCAGGTCATGTGTGCCATCTGAACCTTACAAAGCACAGGCAAAATTTCAGCAAACAAATCAGTGGCCCAAGAGTTCATCTCAGAATTCAACAAGCAACAAACAAATTGGTCAACCAAATCAATTTTTTGAAAACCAATCTGAAAGTCATCCAAGTGATGGTGTGGACCAGGTACATTTATAAACGCTGTTTAAAACAAATTAATCTTTATTGAATTTTGACTTTCGATATTTTATTTTACTTTTTTCGGTAAGAAGACAAATTAAGATGTAAATTTAGGACATACAGGATCAATTACTTAATAGGAGAAATGTAAAATTCAATAATGATCTAGCATTTATTTTGCTGCAGAAACTCCTGAAGTAGACTAGGGCCAGGATTCTCTGGGTCCACTTGCTAGCTGGACGGGCTCAGGTCAGGGGTCTTTCCTGGCATGTGGATTGTTTGGGTACTCTTCCCATGGAATGGCACTGAAAATCCGATTTGAGGGTAAATATTTTCTAAGTGTCAATTCATGACATGTTGGGATCACTCCCAGCACCAGCGAAAATCACTCTGGTTTTCTCACTGGCGAGAATTTAGTCGCCAATCGAGAGATTCGAGCCCTAGAATAATGATTCTGTGAATAGTGAAACTGGGGTCTGTAAAGAATATTCATGGGATCTTCGAGTAAGTAAATCAGTGTGGGAGGGGACTGTGACTGCTAACACATGCAGGACTTGGTTGTCTGTAGGAGGGGGGGAGCATACCTGGAGAAATGCTGAGCACAGTATGAAGATCCCCCAAGTAGATCCGCAGTTACCAAGGCAGCTGGTGGGTATCAGGTGAGTTCAGCTTTATTCAAAAGAGGGGAGTTTAAAAAAAATACAAGTAGGCACACCAATCTCACTGATAACTGAAAGCATATACCTGTTTTCTTAAAAGCATCACTCAAAAATTCTTTACATACAGTACTTCTAAATTATGAGTTTTATATAGTATAATAATTTATCTGGAGTGAGCTGGATGATTCGTAATTCGTTTGAAAAGGGTAATTCAACCAAATTGTTTGCAAGCCGTTAGGTTAGACAATGCATGTGTTCTCATTTTAGCTCTTGTGCACCTCCTAATGGCTGATTAGAAATTAGCAGTGGCGGAGGCCTGGGATTCAGTTTTCAGTCTGTTGATTTGTAGGCCAGGGAGAGAAATCACCTGTTTTCTGGCCCCTTATTTCTCCCCCGCTTTAACCCTTCCCCATACATCCTTCAAGTGCCCAGAATTGTGAACTGTAGTGTAATAACCCCCATGAGACTCATAGGATGACCAGATTGATCTCCCTGTGGGCCTCCTGGGAACATGAGCTCCCCGCTGAGGGGCGGAGGCCTAGCGGCTGGGTCTCGTTGAACCGAGAAGTTAAAAGCCGCCCGGGATTGGAACTGGCACTTAGGATGGTCCCTGGGACTGGTGTACTGCATGCTGCATTGAGGCCTTGTTTTCCTTTTGACGGAATAAACTTGTGTGTTTAAGCCTTCTTGGGACTCCTGTGAATATTAAACAGGCGTGAGGGAAAACAGAACTACAGGTTGCAATTCTGGACATCCGGAATTTAGCTGCAAGGGAGTAAGGTCAGAGCAAATTTAACAATGCCGCTTTTTGGGAGGTTTGAAGCTTTCGATGCAGGCACAGTTGGGCCCAGTATGCTGAACGGATGCGCTACTTTTATCAGACGAATGCTATTAGAGGAGATGACTGACAAAAGTCTGTGGAGCCCCTACCTTTAGTGTTATCAAAGCCTTACCTACCTTGTGACCCCAGATTGAAAGACCTTTGATGAGCTGACAGCACTTGTGACCTCAAACTGTCGGATATGGTACAGAAGTACAGGTTCAACATGGCTGGGCAAACTCCGTAGGAGCCGGTCACGGAATTCTTGACAAGCCTGCAGAAGCTGGTCTGCTCCGCTAACAGGATCTAGCCGTAAATGTCTGAACTCTTTTCCTCACCCACCTCAGCCAGAGATAAGATCCTATTCATGGGGGTTATTACACTATGGTTCACAATTCTGGGCACTTGAAAGATGTAAGGAGATGGGTTAAAGCGGGGAAGGAATAAGAGGCCAGGAAACAGGTGATTTCTCTTCCTGGCCCTACAAACCAGCAGACTGAAGACTGGATCCCACGCCTATGTCATTGCCATTTTAATGTGTTGTCATCCTCAAGCCTGAAGAAAGCAGAAGTTTGATACTCCTTGACCTTGTTTCAATCCCGACTACTGAGTGAAACCACAGTCCGGCACAGCACAATTAAATTAATCCATGATGGGGGGGGGGGGGGGGGGGGGGGGGGGGGGTCATGTGATGTGAGCTCAGGGCAGCTGCGTTTTCGGGACCTCAGGCTCTGATCATCTTTTAATCCGTCTTTTCGTTCTTGTGCACATTTCGTATTTGTCTTTTCGTGGTGTACATGGCTTATGCTATGTCCCGAGAAGTGTTTGGCTGGTGTCCCTACATGAAAGAGCTGAGACAAAATGCTGAAATCCTCATTTATTCATGATGGCCTGGATGGCACCCTGCTTTCAGTGGCACAGTTGCTATTGAGTGGGCTCCCGTCTTGACTCTGCTCTGTGCATTGACGGATGATGGCTGCGAACATGTCAGGGCATAATTCCAAGATTTGTGGGGTACTATTATGGAGGCGCACGAGGAGGTTCTTGCAATAGAGAAAGCACTGTCCCTGGAGGGGGACCCGCCTCTGCACCGTCGAGATCCTGCTGTATAAATGTTGTCCATTCTGATGGATTTGGGAGAGAGAGAGAGAGGAGCCTGGTGGAAGAGTTCCCGAGTGAGCTCAATAATGAGCTGCCATGTTTTGAGAATCTTGATTTGGAGGCCGGGCAAATCAAATTTAATGGAGCACAACATTTGATTTGATATGATTTATTTTCACATGTCACATGCACCGAAGTACATTGGTATCCTATCTTCGAGGCCTAGGGTTGGTTTTGGCCTGCTGATCACTGATCTTGTTTTGTCTTGTTCCTGATGCTAGATGTGAGGGGTTGGAGGTGTCTAAACCGGTTGAGTCAGCCACTGGCCCGAGGCCTAGGCTTTGGCTGCCTGTGTACTGATGAGACAGCATGGTAGAAGTAACGGTGTTGATGCACTATCAATTACGACGAGATGAGAGTAGAATGTAATCAAGGCTTTATTACACAGAGATGTGTGGCCTCCTACAGCAGCTGAAGAAATGGCTGCTGTACGGAGAGCACACATATTTATACTCCGCCTACTGGACAGAGCCAGCAGGCAGGGATCTACCCCCGTACCTGTAGGACAGGGGCCTTACCGTAAAACCCATATATAAAACCCATTGGGCAGCACGGTAGCATGGTGGTTAGCATAAATGCTTCACAGCTCCAGGGTCCCAGGTTCGATTCCCGGCTGGGTCACTGTCTGTGCGGAGTCTGCACGTCCTCCCCGTGTGTGCGTGGGTTTCCTCCGGGTGCTCCGGTTTCCTCCCACAGTCCAAAGATGTGCGGGTTAGGTGGATTGGCCATGTTAAATTGCCCGTAGTGTCCTAAAAAGTAAGGTTAAGGGGGGGTTGTTGGGTTACGGGTATAGGGTGGATACGTGGGTTTGAGTAGGGTGATCATGGCTCGGCACAACATCGAGGGCCGAAGGGCCTGTTCTGTGCTGTACTGTTCTATGTTCTATACAGTACAGTACATCAGTGATGACTACCACATTCACCCCGTTAAAAATGAGTCCAGCGGGGGTGGTGGAGAACTATATACAGACAAGTTGCTTTTAAAAATCACAGAGAATATTACAAATTTAGGCGGTCCGGTGCCTTGATCTGTCGTGAGAGCGCCGCAGTGCTGGTGGCGACTCAGGCGTCGGCTTGGTCTTTGGTGACTCCGGGAGCGTGTCAAAATCCTCTTCATCCCCGGGTGGGAGCAAGGGGAGGACCCATTGTCCTGGAGCGGGGGCTGTGGTGGGGTGCGCCGGGGGAAGGGAGGGTGGCGCCGGGTCGGAAGGGGGGGATGTGTAGGGAACCAGCTGGTGCCAGGCCCCTGAGGGAGACTGTGTCTTGGCGGCCGTCGGGGCACGCTACATAAGCGTTCTGCATGTTGGCGTGGAGTAGCTGTACCCTCTCAACCAACGGGTCCGCCTTGTGGAGTCGAACGTGTCTATGGAGGAGAACGGGTCCTGGAGCTGCCAGCCACATTGGAGGTGGACTTCCTGGGGAAGGCAAAGAGACATTCATGGGGGGTTTCGTTAGTCGCGGTGCACAGGAGCGACCGAATGGAATGAAGTGCATCGGGGAGGATCTCCTGCCAGCGGGAGGCCAGGAGATTTCTGGACCGTAGGGCCAGCTGGACGGCCCTCCAGACCGTCCCATTCTCCCTCCCTCCCTCCCAGGTCACCCCTTTTGGTGGGCGTCTGGACAGCACTCTTCTCCCTGGAGTGGGGGTCCCCCTTTTGACTGGGACTGAAGGTTATCCTTATTTAAATTTCGGGCCTCATGGTTTTCCTGTTGTTCTCCTTGTTGGTGTGTTATTTGCTTGGTGGTCAGATAGCCTATTACCCTTTTGTTGGTCACATCACGTCTGCTGTGATGAACTTGGCACCTGGGATCCGCTGGGTTGCCTCTGATAGCTCTGGTTTTTACTCTTTTCTCCTTTTTCTGTGGGAGATCTGAGGTCTGAGAATAACTTGGACCTGTTGCCGCTGGTCCTTTCTTCATAGGGCATGTTCTACCCGAATGGGAACAGAGTCCCATAGCACGATTAGTCGGATGTTTCTGGGGGCCTGTGATCCCTGGGAGACCCCACGAGTACCATTCTGCCTGGTGCCCGTTTGTGGAGACCAGTACTGAACAGCACTCGGTTGAGTTCTTCAAGGTGGGCTAGATCTCATGCCTTGGTTAGATCAGATCGCGGGAATGCATATTAGAATGAGGCTACCTGTCTCACTCTAATATGCAGATTTACCAGAAAGTGATCCTGCCCACAATGGGCGGGATTCACATTGCGACCGACGTTTTGCAAGATCGTGTTAGATCTCACGAGGTGTGGCAAGCCAGATAGATCCCAGAAGTGGAATCTCTCGGCATTTATTGGCTGCGCTGCTTTTCGAGCGCAAAGTGGCCGATAGATTTTGCCCATAATTTTGTAATCGTATGATTGATGCCTCTTCTGTCCTGGGTCTGGATGGCGGTTGGATTGAGTTGTAGGGTACAAACGTAATTCCCCCTTAGTATTGGGATGTTCATAAATTTTCTCCTGTTTTCTTTGGTAGTGATGGGCATGTTGCATTTCTATGTTGTTGACTGTATCCTGCATTGGTGCAGACAGGTCTTATACCATGGAGAAAAAATGTTGGGGTTACTGTTTTTAACTCGTCTGTTCAGATGTTTGCAATGATTCTTGTTCTGTGCTGTACCTGTTTTGCATGATACCTATTTTTACCTTTTGTTGCGATATATGTAAAATTTTAAAAATCCAATTTAAAAAAATAACAAAAAAAGAGAATCCATAATGAGTACGCTCATTACTGGACTGAAGCTTCTTGTGACCAGTATAATTCCCTTAGATTGATTAAAATCACCATCTTCGCCGTCCAAAGTTTGCGTATTTTGTGTCAGCTCAAAAACCCTGTGGTTCCATTTCTGGCAATTTATCACATAATGATATTTTGAATCCCATCTGTATCACTTGTTTATAATTCTTTGGTATTCTTGGGTTCATTCTTCTGTTATTATTTTTCCATTTCTGTCATCTGCCAGACCTGCAAAAAAAAAAAAAGTCTCCTTCCTTGTTTCTTTTAACTGTAACACCACTGTTGTATTAATGCTTGCATCCCATATCTGAACAGTCTTGAAAAACTGCAAGTATTGAATCCACCATGTTTTATGACACTGCCCAATGTTCCACTGCTTTGCCATAATGGCCAATGGAAATTACTGCTTTCCCAGAATTTTATTTCAAGCCTCAGACATCTAATTCCAAAGTGTGTCTCTTTATGAGAATTTTGCTCCAGTTAAGACCAGGAGCCTATTCATGTGCAACGCTTAAACATACTCCAACAGCTTGAAGCAAACACTGAACCAGGAATTTCCATTCCTGCAATCCTGATTATAGCCTGTTAAATTCCATGATGCATTCTTCTATGAAATAACTGTGGTGATATGCAACACTGTAAATACAAAAGGGGTTAATGTAAATATACTACAACTAAGTAAACACTAGAGGGAGCACCTGAGACATCATGACATGCAGACATACAGCTAATGAACACATAGAATAGGACACGACCAATGTGCAGTCAAGACACCCAGAGGTGACACTACCACAAGGGGGCAACCCATATAAAAGGACAGGGCACACACACATTACTCTTTCCACAGGCGACACTTAGAGAGAAGGACGGGACAGATCAGAAGCATCACACCCACCGTGTGGCTTAGAGCAGATTGGTTAGTTAGACTGAGTTACTATAACAAGATTAGCAGGAGAGTCGAACTCAAGTAGGAGAATTGTTAACTGTTCAATAAATGTGTTAAACCTATCTCCAAGTCTGAACCTTCCTTTGTCAGAGCATACATCATTTCATTTTTCATTTTTTCACATCAAGGAAGCAGCATATGCTACATGGAGAAGCATAACACAACAATAACCATCCGTCTTTCTAAATTTATCAAAGGCTGACCATGCCTCAGATGCATCTAGTAGACCATCCATCTTATAAATTTTATCCAAAAAGCTGAGTAGGTTATCCAAACATTCCTCAGTGGCCACCTGATGAGCCTCTAGAGCGGAAAATACTTTGCACCGGATCCTGCATATGTTAGGAAGTGACAGTGCCCAGGCCATACCTTCATTTTTCATAAGGCTCAGACTCAGCGAATGAGTGGGAAATCATACCCTGAGATTTTACATTTGCTTTCAAAGAGTAACTTCAATCACAATCTTCTGTCTGAAATAAAATATCCTCCACGGGATTCTCAGTTCTGTGTTGATGCCAATGCAGAATTTGTGGATTTTCATGACAGCAAAACTGGCATCACACCTGGACTGATTCCACCACTGTTAAGGGGTTGGCACCGGTGCCACGTGGAACACAATCGATTCTAATGAGAAACGGTGCCGGATTCGCCGGTTCTGCGATTGACATTCAGGAGGCTGACAAGCTGCAGCCGCATATACACACTTCATTCCCAACACACACCATCCCAGCCAACAAGATGGCAATAAGACGCGCATCCCCACCCTTCGCAGATGCCTGGACGCTGTGGAGGAGAGGAGGATGATTCTGTAACCTGGCCCGTGAAGGAAGCTGCCAAGCGTCGCCATCCACCATGTCTGGGCACAGGTGGCAGAGGCAGTCAGCACCGTGGACAACGTAGTCCGGACTGACCGGCAGTGCCGTAAAAAACTGCACAACCTCCTCAGGGCGGCCAAGGTGAGTAGGAAGCACTGTCTCTGGCACCAGCCCCGTCCCACACATAACCCTACCGTCCCAACCCGGAGGCCGGCCGAATCCCCACATGCCGGTATCCATACCGGCTGCCATGGATGTGTGCCCTGGCCACTGAGGCCACCAGCTGCTCACCCCCTGGGCTGCATGAGTCGTACTGTCTAACACTGGCGTTTTCTGTGGTCCGGCCCCCCCCCCCCCCCCGCACACAACCGCTGGGAGCAGGAGGGGACCGCCGGACTTACGGCCCCTCACCATGCTGAACCGCTAATAATATGCAAACGGTGTTTACTGTACGTGTATGCCGGTACTCATTGAATCCGCTGCCGAGATGACGGAGAATCGCGATTTGGCGTCAAATCGGCACACGCCGCGATTTTGGCCTCGGAACCTATTTTTCACCCGATCACGTTTAGCGATTTCGGCGTCGGAAAACGGAGAATCCCGCCCCCTTAGTTTCCAATATTCACCTTGAGGCAACCATTCTCTCCACCATTGGATCCAAGCTAGATGGTGAAGTACAAAAAAGGACACAGATCCTTTCCTTGTTAGTAGGATTATTCACAGGATGCAGCAATGCAGATTTATGCCTCCTAATTTCTACCCTGGTGTTTGAGCTGATGATCTTTATATCTGTGTTCTCAGTCCTTACCAAAATATGTCCCATTCCCTGAGTATCTGCAACAACATAATAAACCAACCACAAACATCTGACTTCAAAGACCTGTCAACGGTCCTGCAAGAATTTCAAAGACTTCACCACAAAATCAAGGACAATCTATGACTCTTCAAAGGACATCTCATTAATCACTGCACCACCAAACTTGCATGATGGTCAATGCACCAAGCTATCAGCCATCTCTCCTCATATCTCTTTATGTCGATCAGTATCCGATTTTCATTAATACATTTTAAGTGAAGTGCCTTAGGATGTTTGATTATGTTAATGGAACTACATAAATGCAAGTTACTGTTCATCATCCACACAATATTTGTGTGTCATCCATTCAGGGTTATAGGTAATATAGTAGAAAATCTAATTGCAATAAGTTTGTTGCATTTTGCATTAGTGAATGTTTTGTGCTGATGGATATGCTGAACTTTTATTTCTTTTGCATAAATAGAAGACAAAACTACTTCAGATGAAAGTCATGCAACCAGATAATTCATTACGTATTGTGACTACAACTATAGAAGGCATGAAACATTGGACTCAATATAACCACAGATGTGCATTGCTATTTGAGGTCTTTGGTATGTACTGGTTTAGATTTCACTCTTGGTAAATGCATGACTAGTTTCAGTATAAATATGCTTATGTCTGGATTTCTATAAATGCCAAGCAAAACCGGAAACGTTTTCAATTCTACCACAATCCAGTTAATCAACCATTCAGAAATTTAATCTGAACTCACCAGAAAGGACAACAAAAATGTATATTAAAAAATGTAATCAGACTTCTAAAAATACGGTGCTTTAGCAATTTAGTGTACAGAGTGTACAGAGTTGTTGAACTGTGGAACATTTTGCATTTGAATCAAGGTTTAGTATCTCCATGCTGAGACAAGGAATTTACTGCAATTCAAGTGAATTAAATGCATAATGCATTGTCTAGTTGTGGTAGTGCAGCCGGTTAAAGGGGGCAGGCTCCACACACCATGTGACCGGCTCGGGGTTAATCACACCGGAGCGTGTGAACCCCAGTCAATAGGGAGTTTGCACAGAGCCCTGGGAAGAGGGCCCCGGGCAATGTGGACCAGGAAGTGTAAAGATCGGTTGTAGAGTGTTGTGCCTGTTATCTAACTGCCCCAAACATATAGCTTCATTAGGAGCCTCATATCTCTGGTGGTACCAGACTCTAAGACCTTTGATCAGATAGTGAAATTAGTGAAAGAACATTGCAACTCAAGACCCTCGATTATTCTCCAACGTTATATGTTTAATTCTGTAGAGAAGAACCATGAAGAATCTGTCTCAGCACTCATAGCCAGGCTTTGTCAACTTGCTGAGCACTGTGAGTTTGGGGCCACGCTTGCTGACATGTTCCGCGACCGGCTGCTTTGTGGGATTCAGAACCTTAATATCCGGATGAAGCTTCTGACAGAAACTACAATTGTGTTGGAAAAAGTGATCGAGAGAGCTCAGGTGACCGAGTGCACCGTAAAAGGTGCCACTGAACTTTAAAGCATGACTGAAGGGGAGGTTAACCAAGTATGAGTTGGTATAGCTGCGAGGTCACCAGTGGGATCAACAGGCACAGCGCAGAAACAGACATCGTCCTCGGGACAGGACCGGAACCCAAGCAGCGGAAGGAATGGAGGCATCAAAGCAAGTCCAAGGTGAACTTTGACTAAGTAACTCAAGGTAAATTTTGACAAAGAGTCATCCAGACTTAAAATGTTAGCTCTGTTCTCTCGCCACATGTGCTGTCAGCCCTGCTGAGATTGTCCAGCACTTTCTGTTTTTGTTTCAGATCCCAGCATTTGCATTTCTTTGCAACTATCGCTGTGAGGTGGGACCATCGCCAGGAGAACTGCCATGTTCTGGAGTTCATGGGCTTCTGTTGCAAGCAAAGGAGGCATATTGAAGCATGTTGCTGCATGAGGCAAAGTGCGGCAATGCAAAAAACAGCAGCAGCAGTCCACAGTGCCACTGAACATACTGGGGAAGAGCTCCGAAGAAGAGCATGCAATGTATCAGTTGAATGCAGTCCAATTGAATAAGACAGCTCCAATTCAAATTGTCTTAAGGGTAAATGGTAAACCCTTTAAAATGGAAGTATGTCGCCGTAGTGGGTGGGCAGACCTTCCAATATCTTGGTGCAAGAACGCAGCCTTTAAGCTTCAAGAGTACTACAGCCAAGCTTTCAACGTACACCAGGGAGATTTTGAACAGCCAATGTCCCAGTAATTTACAGAGAGCAGGAAGCTAATCTGCCTCCGGTTGTCTTGGAAGGACATAGACCATTCAGTTGGGAAGAGAATGGTTACAGAAGATTAGGCTCAACTCGCAAGACGTTTTCCACAAGGAATTGGGCTGGAGGAAGGATGTAAAAGTCAAGATATAAGTCAATCTGGATTCGACTCCCAAGTTCCTCACAGCCAGAGCAGTGCCATACGCATTGCATCAGAAGGCTGAAGCAGAGCTGGGAGAGATTGGAAGAGCTGGGTATAATCAAGCCAATTCAGTTTCCAGAGTGGGCGGCACCGATAGTCCCTGTCGATCGGTATCTAATTTCCCAATTTGAAGATCCCTATGCCAAGCTAGCAGGGGACCACACCTATTCAAAATTGGACCTCAGTCACGCCTACCTGCAACTAGCGTTGGATGAGCAGTCTCAGAGATTTGCTACAACCAATACCCACGAAGGCATCTTCCAGTATACCAGATTGCCGTTCGGCATCACTTTAACCTGTGCTATCTTCCAGTGCATGACAGAAAATTTCCTGCAAGAAATTCCCATGGTGATGGTTTCCTTTAATGACCTGCTAGTCACTGGCACTACAGCAGAAGAACATATGACCAGCTTAGAGGAAATATTAAAAAGGTTTTGTGATGTGCGGGTCCACGTAAAACGTGAAAAATGTACTTTTCTGGGCCTCAGATGTGCCATCCCTAGGATTTTGCATTGATATGACAGGGTTGCACCCCTTGGAAGAAAATAATCAAGGTCATACAAGACACCAATTCCACCGGTATTTGTACGGTCGACGGTTCAACATAGTGACTGACCATAAGCCATTACTGGGCTTGTTAAGTGAAGATAAGCCTTGGTGAGGGTGCAGCTTGGGCACTGCTGTTGGCAGCTTATAACTATTCTTTTCAGTACAGCCTGGGACGCAAATTGCTAATGCAGATGCATCATTCGCTTCCCCTACCCAAGAGCTTTCGCCACCACTGATACCTCAGGAAATCATTCTAGCTCGAAGGTTCAGAAACACTCTGCCAATGTGCCGGGCACATCCGCAGCTGGACCCAGAGACCCTATTCTTTCAATGGTTAAACAAATGATACAGTCTGGCTGGTGTTACGAGAAGTCTGAGCAGCTGAGGCCCTACGTTGCTCGTCAACTTGAGGTATGATTCTGTAGGGATCTCAGGCGAGGGGGCTCCTCCTTCAAGAATTACACAGCGTCCACCCAGGGCAGACAATGATAAAGATGCTAGGGCGCAGGCATAGATAAAGCCATTGAAGAACCAGTACAACAGTGCTACCCTTGCCAAATGCAGCAATCTTTTCTGCCTTCCACCAGTCTTGGGAATGGCCAGGTCGCCCTGGACCAGCATCCACGTTGATTGCAGACCCATTTATGGGCAAGATGTTTTTGGCACTGGTAGATGCCCACTCAAAGTGGCTGCCAGTTCAAGAGCTGGGAACCCTACTGCGCTGTAATGTTCTATTCTATTCTATTCACTATTCCCCCCCCCCCCCCCCCCCCCCAACAGCATGAAAGATGTGTGTTTAGACAGGGTCTCAAACTTTTCGTAAAGTAACAAAAGAAAATCAGGAAATAGCTGTAACAACAACTACATTTTATCATCCCAATAAATGAGGAACATAGACCATGTGCTGGATTCTCCGCAGCCCTGCACCGAAATCGCGTTCGGCGCGGGGGCAGAGGAACCACTTTTACGCCGACATCGCGCCTGGCGCCGGTCTGGTGATTCTCCGGGACCCAAAAATCGGCGTGATCGTGGAGTACGCTGCACGGCTGAGGGCCCATTGCCAGAGGCCCGGCCAGCGATCCTCTGCTCCCGACCGGCCGAGTTCCCGACGGCATGGAACTAACCTGCTATTGCCGGTCGTGATGCTTGCGTGGCGGCTGCGGACTCAGTCCATGGTCGCCCTGGTGGGGGGTGGGGGGATTGGACACGGAGGGGGAGGGGGGGATGGGGGGGGGGGCTTATAGGCGGCCGGGGGTTAGATCCGCACGGTTAGATGCTTGGGCGCGCGCCCGATTGGCGGTGGGGGGATCTCATTTTTGCTGGCTCCACGATCCGAATTCGCCATGGAGCTAGGCGCGGCCACTGGAGACCGCCACCGTGTGCATGCGCGGACTCATAACCGGAAGTACGTATCCACAGCTAAAGCTGTGAGATTTACTGCGGGTCCCTGTGAGCCCCCTGCAGGGCATTGAATTAGCTCCACTTTTTTACAGTAATCTCTGGAGTAAAGCTCCAGCATTTTTACGCCGGCGTGGGGATATAGTCCCATTTTGGGAGAATCCAGCCCCATGATTGCAACAAACCTGTATGATTTTCAATCTTAGTAATATTCCCACCATTGACTAAATGTGATCTTCAGTATTTTTTGAAATCTTTTGATCTTTAAACTACACATAGAAATACTGCCTGCTGCTCTCTTCAGGCTCTTTCCCAGTACAACCACCAGCAAATCAACAACATACATATATAAAGTAACTTAAAAATAGCAAAATGTTCTTTGGTGCTTAACGAGAGATATATCAGTAAAAACATTTTTGACACAAGCACAGAATAACTAATTAGGACAGATGACAAAAAGTGAGGGGATTAAGGAACATTTTGACGGTGGGGAAAGAAATATATATTTTCAAATAGCCATATGAGGGCAGCACGGTAGCACAAATGATTAGCACTGTGGCTTCACAGCGCCAGGATCCCAGGTTCGATTCCCTGCAGGGTCACTGTCTGTGCGGAGTCTGCATGTTCTCCCTGTGTCTGTGCGGGTTTCCTTCAGGTGCTCCCACAGTCCAAAGACGTGCAGGTTAGGTGGATTGGCCATGATAAATTGCCCTTAGTGGCCAAAAAAAAGGTTAGGAGGGATTTTTGGGTTACGGGGATAGGGTGGAATGAGGGCTTAAGTGGGTCGGTGCAGACCTCGATGGGCCGAGCACTGTAAGTTCTATGACCAGTAAAAATAATATGTAAGCTATTGCTACTTGCATTGGCTTTGGGTTCCTTGGATAGGACCAAACTTGAGAATCCATTATAAAGCTATTCCCCAATTGAATGCTCCTGTCAGTTAGTCAGGACATTGTGGGCCAAATAACTTCTAATATGGGCGGCACGGTAGCACAGTGGTTAGCACTGTTGCTTCACAGTGCCAGGGTTCGATTCCTGGCTTGGGTCACTGTGCGGAGTCTGCACATTTTCCCACAAATCCCAAAAGACATGCTTGTTAGATGAATTGGACATTCTGAATTCTCCCTAGGTGTACCCGAACAGGCGCCGGAATGTGCCGATTTGGTCGAGGGGATGTGCCGAGGGGATTTTCACAGTAACTTCATTGTAGTGTAATGTAAGCCTACTTGTGACACTAATAAAGATTATTATTATCCAGTCTGATTGTAGAAGCATCCGTATAAAGATAAGGGTAAGTCGATGTAAAATTATAATAAAATAAATTCATGCCAAAAACTTCTCTCTCTCTCTTCATTTAGCACCTTCATTGATGAGGGTTATTAATCATGGCTCCATAATGCCATGATATTACAATGGGGCAAGGAAAAGAGGCAGGCCTACTTCAGTAGGTACATGGACTGAACTTGTGCTGTTCGCATTATTAAGCATACACTCTAACCAACTGAGCTAATTAGTGCCCATAAACTAGCTAGCTACTTTAATGCCAAGCAGACAATACTCCAACCAGGTTCAAAAAGGACACAAGAACACACAAAAAAATATTATCCAACAGTAGATGGCGGGCTAATCCTGGCTATTGTGCATGCATAGAGAGCAACAGCAGAGAGCCACCGACAATGAAAGATAGAACACCGTACTGACACAATTAAATAGGAAAAGGTTAAGTGGAGGCATTGTTGAGGTAGTCAATACTTAAATGATCAAATGTGGCTCCTCGTACTTTGTTCCTGGCAGATTAGTTAACCTAATTCTGTCTGCTAACATTCCAGTATTATTGTTTGTTGGTTTGAGGATGACAGCATAACATGTCATGGAGACTCAGCTAACTGGATATTGCCTGTAAAATGATTTGAATGGAAAGATCGCAGCCTGTAGCAGTACATGGTTTTATTAGATATCCAAATGCAAACAATTTTGAACTGCTACAAGGTACCTGGCAGAGGTTCTTTGTAGGCTGTTACTGAATATAAAGCAAACCCTACACTGTTTAAAGTTTATTAGCAGTCAGAAACTATGTGCACTTGAATTTCCCGATTGAAGATTGCAGATACCAGAACTAAAGGGTCAGGTGTGGTGGATTAATCAGTTGGGATCAATGTGAATATCATGGCTGGGATTGTCCGTTTGGTAAACTAAGGCCGCGATTCTCCAGAAAGGTTTCTAAGTTTGGTCGCGAGCGGGAACCACTGCAAGCTTCCCGGTGCATGGTCCGATGAGGCTGACAACACTATTCAATGTTAATTGGTTCACTTAACAAGGCCTCATGGGCTTCACACTGCAAATGAAGGCTTGCCAGGCGATTCGCTGGGACTGCACTTACCAGTCCCCACTGCCCCCCGCAAGCAAAGTCGAGCAGCACTTGAAACAGCAGTTGCACAACCAACCCCACTCAGCTCACAGCCACGGCGCCGAGACGACCAGCTCCAAGGTTTGGAGACGCAGACCTGGGGAGGCTCCTAGATGCGGTCGAGGCCAGGAGGGATGTACAGATCCCTCGAGGGTCTTGGAGGGTGAACCACAGGGCAGCGGCCGTAAGCTGAGGCAGTGAGACCAGGCCTCCAGTGCCGCATGGCACCATAGCACGGTGGTTAGCACTGTTGCTTCACAGCCCCAGGGTCCCAGGTTCGATTCCCGGCTTGGATCACTGTCTGTGTGGAGTCTGCATGCTCTCCCCCATGTCTGCGTGGGTTTCCTCTGGGTGCTCCGGTTTCCTCCAAGTCCCGAAAAAAGTGCTTGCTAGATGAATTGGACATTCTGAATTCTCCCACTGTGTACCCGAACAGGCGCCAGAGTGTGGCAACTAAGGGAACTTCACAGTAACTTCATTGCAGTGTTAATGTAAGCCTACTTGTGACACTTATAAAGATTATTAGAAGGTCAACAACCTCCGCACTTCCGGTGGCGGCATGTAGGAGGAAGTCGCACATTGGATGGCTCCTATTCGAGGCTTGATTTTTTGGAATTTAATGCCCAGTCCCAGGGGCAATTTTTGGTTAAATAAGTGCAGGAAGACATAAGGAAGAAAGATGTCCAAAACCCAAAGGAAAGCTGCCATGAAGAAGGGGGCGAGTGAAGGTTCGCCGTCGAGTGGAAGGGTCGGTTCAGCAACTGGAAGGATGGCGGAGGCTGGGTCGCTGAGTGGGGCCACACTTCACGGCAGAAAAGATGACTGAGGTGATGGTTGTGGAACTTGAAAAACAAATGGAGGTGATGAGGAAGGAGATGGTGGCAGTATTGAAGGTGCTGGTGGAGGAGGCGATTGCCCCGTTGAAGGCGGCAGTGTCGAAGGCATCGGCCGAGGTGCGGGAGCAGGGTGAGAAACTGAGGGGAGTGGAAGAGGCCTTTTGGCAACACAGTGATCAACTCACCTCAATGGATGAGGAGCTGCAGAGGGTGGTAGAGGCCAACAAGGGTCTGCGAGCCAAAGTGGAGGACCTGGTAAATAGACCTAGGCGCCAGAATCTGAGGATCATGGGTCTGCCCGAAGGGGTGGGGGGCCCGAAGCCGACAGATTATTTTGCCAAGGTGTTGGCGGAGCTGTTGGGGGAGGGGGAATATCCCTCTCGGTACGAACTGGATCGGGCTCTTGGTTTTGGACTGAGGTTAAGGGGTGTTCAGGAGTTTATGTAGCTCTATTTTTCACTGCATGCTGTTATATGTGCTAAATGAGTTGACGTTGCCTATTTGGACAAGGTAAGAATTGGGATTTTCTTTTGCAATGATGGTTCTTTGGGGTTTGTTCATTTACACTGGGGTTGTGTGTTGAAGGGGATTTCTTTGTTTTCCTGGGAATGGGCAGGCGGAAGGGGATTGGAGGGGAGTGAGGCCTGGGCACGGGCCTCTACAATGGCTGGCTCAAGCTGGCCAGTGAGTGGGAGTGTGGTGGGGGGGAGGGGCTGCGGCCATCAGAGCCTGGTAGAACAGGTTCCGATGAGCCTAGGAGGTGTGAAAAGTTGGGAGAGGGGACCGATACTGGGGAGGTGTTTTTGAGAGGAAGTGGATGAGAGGATTCTGGGATGGTAACAATGGGACAGGGCGGGCCAAGCCCAGTGGCCAGGGCCTGGAGTTATGAGGATGGTTGGGAGGGGGCGGCTGGGATGAGAAACCCCCAGTTAGGATAGTTACGTGGATTGTGAGGGGTTTGTTGGAGGGAGGTTTTTCAGGGTCAACTCGGGACTAGTGCTCGTGAACTTGGAACCGGGGCCCCTGGAAGCCATTTTCGATACTGAGCCTCTAGAACAGGTTTACCCAGTGCTGATGGAGATGTTAGGGAACGGCCGAGACATTCAGAGAGAGATGTCAGCGCCACGCCAGCAAGTTTATAACCGATTGGAGGAATCTCAGAGGCTATGGGCGCAGGAGATGTCACCGTCATTGCGTGGCACCAAGGCCGACACGGCTAGGGTGGTGACCGCAGTGAATATCCTGGCGCACAACGGCGGGAGCATTAATGAAGGTGTCCAAGGGGTGGCACAACCGGTGACGGCTATGGCTAAGGGCCTCGGCAGACTGTCCGACTTGATGGGGGACGTGACCCAGTGCTGCATGACATGTCCCGCTGTGGAGATTGTCTCAGTCATTGCCGAGTCACTGCAGGGCATGGCCCAATCATTGAGAAGCATTGCCGAGGGCGTCGACACCATGGTGCAGACAATGGGGAGCCGCCAGGGCTAGCAGAACCAGATAACGCAGGGGCAGCCGGGGCTCAAACCAGTTGCCCCTCCTTTCTGAGGTGAACTCCAGGGCCCTATGGGCACCGACCGGGAGGAAGGGAAGCTGGGTGCCAACCCGTATCTATTCTATGGACTGGCGACAGTGGCCACCAGCTCCCCCGAGTTGAACCCCTTTGATGAGGTCACGTCTCGCAATCAGCACCCGGACAAAGGTGCCAGGGCCCTCCAAACTCAGAACCCCCAGAGTATGCCCGCCAGGTGCATCAAAGGCCACGGGATGAGGTAAACAGTTGGCTGCCTCCACCTCTGATGTGCATCCTGCGGCCACACTTAGATGTAGAGGTAGAGCAAGGAAGGCAAAGCACATAGAACATTACTGAGGGCACTGGGGGTTGAGGGTAGGTGAGGGAGTAAGGAGTGGATAATGTGTTGCTGGAGAGGGGGAGGGGGTGGGGATAGTAGGGGGCACCATCAGGATAGTGGGGCACTGGTGTACACTTGAGCAAGGAACATTAAGATACCCTCAACACAACCAGTATGGCTCTTTGTCCTGTGATGCGGGCCGACCACCAATCCCCCCAGACTCATCCCCCTCGACCCGCTCCCCCACCGAACACACCCTGCCCATGCACACGCGGCCGTGGACATGTGCCTGGAGCTGGGGCCTATCCCCTGGGTGATCAAAGATTGGCCGCTGCGTCTGTGGTGCTGTCTCCCCCACTGTTCAAGCGCAGTGTCCATGCATCAAGGTGTGATTGGGATGCTAGGCAATGAGCCCACATGCTACATGGTCAGGTTGATAGCAAGCATAGCTGGTTGGACTCCGAATTTCATTCTCTGCATTGGGAGGAAAAGAGACAGAAATGTTAGCAAGATGAATATTCCCTTGACCATCCAAAGCCACCACGTTGCATGGTAACCCTGAGTTGTACTACAGCATCACTGTGGTGAATGAGATTCACACGGTATTATAAGTTACCAATGTCACTCTGTTCCCATTGTATATATGTACCGATACTGTAAGTGCAGTTGCACTACCTGACCACCAGGGGGAGTAGCTCTGGGAGTACTCAAGAGTTTGTACTGGGCTCCCCGCTTGGCTCCGCCCAGAACTCCTCCCCCTGGAGCTGCTGTATAAAGATCCGTGCCGCAGAGCCAGCCGGGCAGTTCATCGAAAGTTCAACGGCGAACAGGCTGGCTCTGTTGTAAGTATATTAAAACCGCTATTCTAATCCTACAAGCACGTGTCCGTAGAATTGATGGTTCCATCAGTCACCCTCAACAAGCCATCGCCACCCACACCCCTCACCCGGCCACCTCGATATGTTGCTGTCCCCACTGCACCCTTGTCCCCTACAGTGAGTGGCACCTGGCCGTGATATGGGGATCCTCTATCCTCACAACCTGTCCTTGTCAACAGGGGTGCTGGTGGCTGCTGCACCTCATGAAAGCAATAGGATCCGTGATCCCTGTCCTCTTTCCCCCAGTGGAATCTACTGTGGATCTCCTCACTAGGTCGGCCATGTGTTTGATTTTCAGAACAGTGTGACAGAGAGCTGGTCAGGTTTACTGGTTGGTGGCAGGGTTGATGGAAGTAGGGGCACAGGCAGCGCTGGGAGACAGCACGCGATCCTCAAGGGTGGGCTAACTGATAGGGTCACTCTTGAGGACGCTGCCCTGAGAGTTTTTTGTTTGGGGTGAGCTCTGCTATTCCCCTGCTTCTCCTGCAGTGGGGCTACGCTTCTGATGAGTGCCCTGAGAATTGTCAGCACCTGGTGTGCAGTTGATTAAACATGGCCACGCCTATCCCGCCAATGATACTGTTGGGGTCAGAGGTTTCGTGAATGATGGCCTGGGTGTGTCTCATTTGCACAACACAGTGAACAGTCAGCAGTGCGAACAGCCAGGGGCCTTTAAGTAGCACTAAAGGGTGTGTTTAAATCCAGATACTGCAATAATGACGGTCTGAGCCAGGCCATCCCGATCCCGAGGGGAGGCACCCCAAGTCCACGTGCTTGGCACCAAGTTGTTTCTCGCCACACCCCCCTGGCCCAGGCAGCCATCCCAGCAAGCGTAACAATCTTTGAGAGTTCTCTTACCTTCTAGTTCCCCGTCAACAGTCATGGAGCACAGGCCGCGATTGTAAATATTTGCACCAATTTGCGGCGGTGTGGCTTCCGCCTAGGACGGGTGGAGCATCGCAGAGGGGTGGAGCTTGAAGTACCAATCGACTAAAGATATTTAAATCCAAGCAAATTACATTTCTGCATGGGCCTGCGGATGCGGGGCACAAACCTTGATAACGATTCCAGCGAGGTACGGAGCGTAGCGTCGGAATCAGTGGCGCGTGGAAATCACGATTTTTCAATTGCGTACTATTTTCCGCCTAATCGCAATTCTCACAGCCGGTGTCACAAAGCGGAGAATTCAGCCCCATATTTGGTGGCTAGTATCATGAAAAACCACAAAAAAAGATCAAAGGCATTTCCGGTGTCGATCAATATGAAAAACCTTTTCAATTTATTTTATGTTTTGTTGGGCACTGCAATTTGAAAATTTAACATCGCAGAAATTCAGTTGTATTGCTCATGTTGACCGTAAAATATATTCACTGAATGGTAACCCATTCTCAGATGGCAATGTTAATTCATTCCAAAATTAGTTGAAGTAGGAAATGAGATTCCAATTGACACTAGATTTATTTATAGAATGCTACATTATAAATATCTGTCTCTTCTCTAATCAACATTCAGTGCCCCAGAGTTTCTCTTTATATCATGTTTCCACCTGGTTTCAAAACAAGGTTCTTTTGCTTGTAAAACAAATGAGATAAGCACTACACTACAGAAACAATGCACAGAGTTCCTCTTTATACTCTTTTGAGAAAACAAATATCAATAAATTAAACAAATGAGAGGGGTGACATATGCCCTATTTATATTCTTTTAATATATAAACCAAAAATCAACAAATAAAACAAAAATGAGAGAGCGTGATATCCCCTGGTGGGGCATAAAGCCTATTTATACCCTTTTTAATATATAAACCAAAAATCAATCAATAAAAACAAAATGAGTTGGGGTGAAAGCCCTGGTGGGGCACTATAACTAAACTAAAACGTGAATGGAAACTTAACTAACTAACTCTCGGAGTGAAGATGCACCCAGCTCCCATGGCGCCCACCGGTCACGGAAGGCCCAAAGCATACCAATGAACGCGTGAGTTTCTCTTTATGCTCTTTTGAAAATAAAGCAAAACTCTATAAATTAAACACAAATTAGAGAGGTGACCACCCCTGCTGGGCACTTTAACGAACAACAAAACAGTTAAAGGAAACCTAACTAAATGCCAAATTTGCATGCTAATTTTATGGACAGTTTAATTTTGAGACAGTTTAATTTTGGATTGGATTGGATTGGATTGGATTTGTTTATTGTCACGTGTACCGAGGTACAGTGAAAAGTATTTTTCTGCAAGCAGCTCAACAAATCATTCAGTACATGGGAAGAAAAGGGAATTAAACAAAATTCAAGAAAATACAAGATATACAATGTAACTACATAAGCATTGGCATCGGATGAAGCATACAGGGTGTAGTGTTAATGAGGTCAGTCAATAAGAGGGTCATTTAGGAGTCTGGTGACAGTGGGGAAGAAGCTGTTTTTGAGTCTGTTCGTGCGTGTTCTCAGACTTCTGTATCTCCTGCCCGATGGAAGAAGTTGGAAAAGTGAGTAAGCCGGGTGGGAGGGATCCTTGATTATGCTGCCCGCTTTCCCCAGGCAGCGGGAGGTGTAGATGGAGTCCATGGATGGGAGGCAGGTTCGTGTGATGGACTGGTTCACGACTCTCTGAAGTTCCTTGCGGTCCTGGGCCGAGCAGTTGCCATACCAGGCTGTGATGCCGCCTGATAGGATGTTTTCTATGGTGCATCTGTAAAAGTTGGTATGGGCCCTGTATCTAAGGAAGGATGTGCTGGCTTTTGAAAGGGTCCAGAGGAGGTTCACAAGAATGATCCCTGGAAGGAAGAACTTGTCGTATGAGGAACGTTTGAGGACTCTGGGTCTGTACTCGTTGGAGTTTAGAAGGATGAGAGGGGATCTTATAGAAACTTACAGGATACTGTGAGGCCTGGTTAGAGTGGACGTGGAGAAGATGTTTCCACTTGTTGGAAAAACTAGAACCAGTGGACACCATCTCAGACAAAAGGGACGATCCTTTAAAACAGAGATGAGGAGGAATTTCTTCAGCCAGAGGGTGGTGAATCTGTCGAACTTTTGCCCAGAAGGCTGTTGAAGACAGAGATAGATAGGTTCTTGATTAATAAGGGGATCAGGGGTTATGGGGAGAAGGCAGGAGAATGGGGATGAGAAAATGTGAGCCATGATTGAATGGCGGAGCAGACCCGATAGGCCGAGTGGCCTAATTGTGCTCCTCCGTCTTATGGTCTTATGAGACACTTTTATTTGAGTTTCGAATTTGGGAGTGTGTACCCGTAACTTTTTCATAGTGGAGCTGACATGGAAGAACACATATGGGGTGTAATTGTCCCACCGCATTGCGCCCCGCGCCAATCCCATTACTTCAGGTGCATAGCAGGAGAGGCTATAAAAATGTTTTGCACCAGGCACCGAGCCTGCACATGATGCACCCAACCTGCTACCCCCGACACGATTTGAATCACGCCCTTGCTAGGCGTGATCCAGATCAGCATATTTAAATGAGTCATTAGGCTAATTTAAATATGAACAGCTCGTTCAATACTGCAGTCACCTGGCTCCCAGTAATCACCGGCCCCACAGGCGAGACCTCATGCTGGCACGAATTAGTGCTGGTCTCCAGAAATGGAATCCAGATGTGTTGGGCATGTCATGGGGCTCGGTGGCCATTGGAGTCCCTGGGTGGTTGAGGGCAGGGTCCTGGCACTGCCTCGGAATCCTGGCATTGCCAACCTGACCCTTTATGGGTGCCAGGTTGGCCCTGCTAGGGGCCGAACGAGGGCCAAACCCATGTGGGGGGAGGGTGCGAAACCCCGATGCCTACGAGAATGGATGGGTGTGGGCCAGATCACCCACATGCTTGGATGGTTGGGTGGGGGGGGTGTTCACGAGGACTTTTAGTGAGGGGGTGGAGGTTGTCCCTCTAGGTTCGAGGGTGGGGGTTTTGCCCATGTCCGTGGGAGGTTGTGATGTCCATGGGCGTGGGGGACACTCAACCTCACTTTGAGATCTTGGCACCCTTTAAAAATGATACGCCGATCTTTGATACACGACTTGCCAGCATCTTTAGTTCCCACTGCAGAAAATAATTCTGGACAGAATTCTCCATTTCGCCAGCAGCATACCCACACCTGCGGGTTTCCGGCAGAGTGAGGTGGCCACAATGGAAATCCCATTGGCAGGTGGCAGGAATGGAGAATCCCGCCACTGGTGAGGGAGCCCCGCCAAGCAAAACGCTCTCTGTGAGATTTTTCAGTGAGAATCTCCCCAAGCTCCAAAAAAAAAGACCAAGTGCTGGAATCTGTTTGAGAGCTGACTCACTGATGCGCTTTAGGTAAGGGGACCTGCCATTCTTACCTGGTCTGCCCTACATGTGACTTCAGACCCACTGCAATGTGGTAGACCTTCAGTCCCCTCTGAAATGGCCGAGCGAGCCAATCAGTTCAAGAGCAATTAAAGATGGGCAGCAAATGCTGGCCTTGCCAGTGGCACCCACATCCCATCAAATAATATTTATAAATCAATTTACTATAATATGAGAACCTCACAGTTGTTCATGGGTGAACTCAGCGAAAAGTATCTGCGGTCTATAACAATTGCAGTCTGCTCTTTTCATCAAACATAGTTTCAAGCAGGAGTAAGAAGGAACCCTGGTTGATTACGGTCTCACCAGTGAAGGTGGACATTCTGTCATTTATTTTGAGGGTTGAATCTCGAGGTAACAAAGGCATGGATAAGGGTTTCAGGAGCTGATGAGGCGGAGGCCAAGATGGATGATGTTACTGAGGCGGAAGTAGGTGATATTGTTGGAGGAAAGGATATCCCGTACCCGTTGGGGCGGGGGGTCCTGGCAGGACGGAGTGGCGTGAATCACTCTGGCGTCGGGTTGCCCCAAAGGTGCGGAATCCTCCGCACCTTCAGGGGCTAGGCCCACCCTGGAGTGGTTGCCGCCCTGCCGGCTGGCGGGATAGGGACTTGGAGCCATGCCAACCAGCGCTGAAGGGCCTCCACCGGCCGGCGTGAGTCGGCGCATGTGCAGGAGCGCCAGCGCGTGCTCGCGTCATCCCCGCGCATGCGCGGCAGGGTTCGTCTCCGCATCAGCCATCGCGGAGGACCACAGTGCCGATGCGGAACAATAGAGTGCCCTCACGGCACAGGCCCGCCCGGGGATCGGTGGGCCCCGACCGTGGGCCAGGGCCAGGCCACTTTGTGGGCACCTCCCGGGGCAAGATTCTCCTGCGACCCCCCAGGAACCCCGGAACCCGCCCGCGGCGACAGGTCCCGCCGGTAAGGGACCTACTCTGATTTACGCCGGCGGGACCGGCTACAGACGGGCGGGACTTCGGCCCATCGCGGGCCGGAGAATTCGGGCGGCCCCGCCGCCCTTTGAGTCGCGCCGGACCCCGCCATTCTCCGAGGCAGGCGGCGTGACTCACGCCGGGCCGGTTTTTGGGGGGCAGGAGAATTGGGAGGACAGCAGGAGCGGGATTCATGCCGACCCCCGGCGATTCTCCCACCCGGCGGGGGTCGGAGAATCCCGCCCATGGTGTTGAAACCATAGCATAGTAACATTGAGCCAGGATAAAAAGTAACTTTTAAACACAAAGAAGTGGACAGCAGTGAAGGTGGAGAAGGGTCATGTAAACTAGTTCAAAAAGAGCAGCTGGTGGCACAGTGGTAATGTCACTGGACTAGTAATCCAGTGACCCAGGCTAATCTATTAAGGATATGGATTCAAAATCCACCATGGCAGCTGGTGGAAATTAAATTCAATTAATAAAATCTGGAATATAAAGCTAGTCTCAGTGTAGGGTGACCATGAAACTATCATTGATTATTGTGAAAATTCATTTGGTTCACTGATGTCCTTTAAAGAAGAAAATCTGCCATCCTTACCCGGCCTGACCTACATGAGACTCCAGGCCCACAGCAATGTGGTTGACTCTCAGCAGTCCTTCGAAATGGCCGAGCAAGTCACTCAGTTCAAAGGCAACTCGGGATGGGTAACACATGTGCTCGCCAATGATACCCTTATTCCATGAAAGAATAAAGGAAACAAATCTATTTCATGAGCATTCTCCTTTACGTTGTGAGAGGATGAAATTTGAAGAGGCCAGTGACAGGATGAGAAGAAGAAATAAAATGAACTAGAAAACAAATTTGAATTTGTGCCGTTTGTACTTCATGACTGTTACCCATACTTCATTAGTATTTAATTAGCTTTGTTCTCATCAGTAACTTCAGTTTTACATAATGAAGATAGATGAAAGGAATTAAGTAAAATGGTAATTGAACTATTAACCGTACAGCTTTAAATTTGTTTGGAAGGGGAGAATTAAACTCACCAGAGAATTGTTGAATAAAAATGTAATCAGTGAATGTCTACTAAGTGGAACTGCTATTATTTGACAAATTTACAGATGGTTATATTTTTAATGAGGGAAAACAAATCAGTGAAACAGAATAGCAAAGATTTGTTCCATGATTCTTCATCAAGCTAGTTACATGTGGCCAAATATAGTGCAATGGTAGCAATTTCGAATCATGAACAGTTCAAAATAGAATATATGTAAGGCATTGCCTCGGGTTACTCTGAGCTTTTTTTTGTAGTTTGTGATTTTAAGGTTGCCATCAACCTTCAGTTTCTTGATTTTCTTTGCCCCCCCTGAGAGTATCTATAATGACTCTAACTGTGTGTTCAGCTTTTATTGTATACCATTGGGATTGGCGAGGGATACATTTCTCATTGTAAGAAATAGAGTGAGTTAGTTCCACAGAACACTAATTTCTGACTGAAGTACATTGAATAAAGCCTTAACTTCTGCATGTGGCTGCTCCTTTAGTAGAGAAATCATGTGGGCAGCATTGGGCAGTACGGTAGCATGGTGGTTAGCATAAATGCTTCACAGCTCCAGGGTCCCAGGTTCGGTTCCCGGCTGGGTCACTGTCTGTGCGGAGTCTGCACATCCTCCCCGTGTGTGCGTGGGTTTCCTCCGGGTGCTCCGGTTTCCTCCCACAGTCCAAAGATGTGCGGCTTAGGTGGATTGGCCATGCTAAATTGCCCGTAGTGTCCTAAAACGTAAGGTTAAGGGGTGGGGGGTTGTTGGGTTACGGGTATAGGGTGGATACGTGGGTTTGAGTAGGGTGATCATGGCTCGGCACAACATCGAGGGCCGAAGGGCCTGTTCTGTGCTGTACTGTTCTATGTTCTATGTTCTATGTGCTATATGTCATAGGATCATGGCATGAAGCTCCAGAAGGAGCACATAAACTAGGCTGGCACTTCAGAGCAATCCTTAAGGAGTCCCATGTTATCAAAGATGCTAGGGATTTTCCACGCAACCCGCTGCGTGTTTCTCTGTGGTGGGAGGCGGCCTCCCATTGGTCGGTGGTGGGATCTTCTGGTCCCGCCGTTGTCAATAGGGTTTCTTGTTGAATGCACCCCTCTCGCCGGGAAACCAACAGGGGGACCAGAAGATCTGGTGTGAATGACCAGAACGTTCCAGCCAGCAAGTTATCTTTCAGATTAGATGCTAAACAGAGTTGGTCCACGCACAGCTGGAGGCAAACAATTCTGTGGCACTATTCAAAGAAGAGATTAGGGCTCTCCCAGTATTCTGCACAGCATTTATCCCTTAAATGGCAACTGAAAAATAAACTAACTCATCTCATTGCTGCTTGAGAGATCTTGCTATGCAGAAATTGACTGCAGCATATGCCTATTTAACAAAGTGACAAAAGTAATTCACTGGCTGACCCTCGGCAGTGTCATCTTGGCACTTGAGCATCCTTGCACTGCCACCTTGGCACCCAGGCAGTGCTCCTGTTGGCTTGGCAGTGCCATCCAGGCATCTTGGCAGTGCCAGGGTGACAGTGCCAAGATGCCAGCTGGGTAGTGTCAAGGTGCCCGCATTCCAAGGGGACTTCGGAGAATCCCGGGAGGCACCGTATCTGTCGGGAGGCTCGCTGAAAGTCTCTCCCAGCATTCCCCAGCCGCGTTGTGCTGAAGCAAGAGCCCAACGTGGTCGGAGATTCGCACCCATCGAAATTGTTACCTGGAAAGTTAAACTGAAATACTTTGCTTATGTTTGTGCCTCCAGACGTTTGTCAATAATGTCAGTGTAGTCTAGTATGGCAGTGATAAATGCTATTTTTATATTCTTCAGTGATCAGTGACCAGAAATGTCCCAGGACAATACACGATAATATTACAGTTTTCTGGCTTTGTATTTCATCAACAATAATAAATATATGAACAAAGTAATGAGAGGTGAAATATTACAATTGCAACACATGAACATATCAGTTTACATCAAGTATAATGGACTGGATTCTCCGATTTGAAGACTTAATTGCTGACACTGGCGTGGGAACAGTGGCACGTTACGCCAGAAAGAATGGCACAAAAGCTGCACCGATCCTCCGGCTGGTGGGGGCTAGCAGGCATGCAGCGTAAAGCTTTACTTGCGGATACAGCTGGAGAATTTCCAGTCCGTGACCATGCATGCGCACGGCGGTGGCCTGCAGTGGTTGTGCTGTGCAATATGGTGCCAGCCTGGGGCGGATCCGACCTGCCACATACAGTCCCCCAGTAATCCTGCTCGCCGCCCCTGGACCACCCCCTACCACTACCCCCAGCTCCCGCCAAAATCCTCCCTGCCTGCGGAACAGCTCTTCCCCCCCCCCCCCCCCCCCCAAACTGTGGTGGCGCTGGACTCAGTCCGCAGCCGCTACGCCGGGTTACAGAAAAAAAATAGCATGAGTGACCCACGCCGTCCTGAGGCTCGAGTACACCATTTCCGAGGGGGCGGAGCATCGCAAAAGCGGTGCTGCCCCGATTTCAGCGCAAACGGGGATTCTCCGGCCAATCGTTGAACGCGATTTCGACATCGGCGACTGGACAGTCCTACCCACTATGTGAGTGAGTGTTGAAATCTACCATGCGGTTTAAGTGTAGTCTCGTATACATTTTGAACTCAGTAGAAATTTAAGTTACACGTCTCGGGTGCGAAATGAAATCTTTTATTGTGTCTATTGATTATAATTGAGAGTTTGAGATCTTCTGGTGGTTACAAATCAAATGTTCTCAATAAAGCCCTTGCCAGCAGAAGACTTTAAGAGATATAATCGACTTAGTGGTTTACAGATTTAACTTTCAAAATACAGTAATGGTTTCTTGCTCAAAGCAAAAACAGCTTGCGCAGACTTTAAGAATTAGAGTAGAAATATGAAAATACGAAATAAGGTTAGCGAGTAGTTAGGTAAAAGGTATAGAGTGATCCTGGGTGGAAATGGCTGCCCGGACCTCTGTCTTTAAGGAAAATGTTATCAGTCTGACTCCATCTGTCCCTACCCTGGAATGTGCTCATTGGCTTGGCTGATTCTCAAATGCATTTGGTTAGATTGGTAGTTGTCAATCATCAATGTGCAACATATATGTGAATATATTGCATCTTTGGGTGCTTTCTATGTGTTGGAATGTGACTTACACTTTTAATCAGAACTGTTTTCGGCTGACAGATATACTTATTCGCATTTTGAACAATGGCAGATTCATTTTATCCATGTTAACTTATTGTGACCTTCATTGAATTGTTTCATTTGCTTCTAGTTAAACTGTAGATGTTTCAAATCCATGCTTTCATTATTGCAAGCTGTGTGTTTTAAAATGGATTTCAAACTGGGCTTTAGTATTTACATCAAAATGGCTAAAGCAATGACCCTTTTACCTATCAGAAATAGCTAGTTCCCTTCAGCGAGTGAGCAGATGATTGATGCACTCCGTAAGCTGAATTAAAAATAGAAAATTTGGAAATTCACAGGATTTTAGGCAGACATCTGAGAGAGAAAGCTACATTTGTATTTTGGGTATCAGCCCTCATCAGAATTGGCATGGAAAAGCCATTTGTGAGACAAACTAAAGAGTCAAGGGAAACAGAGAAATATATGGAGATTAAGGATTCAAAATGAATTGAATAAAAGAGACAAACTACAGCAAAGAGAAGTAAATCTCTTGAGATGAGAAGCCAAATCTTTCTGTTCTAGACGGGGATTGGGAGCTGGGACTGATCCTGGCTTGCATTCCTGCCTCTGTTGCCAGTTTGCTGGGAGGTTTTACGTGGCTGCGGCCCTAATGATTCTAGAGATGGGTTTGCTTACCAATTAGTGACCCAGGTGAGGGGAAAATGGAGACAGGACACGAGGGAATCAGGCCAAATTCTGGAGGGAATCAGCGGCCATTGCTGTGGCTGCTGTCTGTGCGTGGTCTTAAAAACATGAGAGAGTCTTCAACTTCAAAATGGCCAAGGAATATGAAGAGCTGGGTCCTGGGATAGGGTAGGAAAGGTCGGTTATTAAAGTTTCATTGCTGTTCAGTTCTTTTGTCCAGATGTTAATTTTTTTCCATCAAATAAAACTGTTTCAGTGCTGCTGCCTGTGTTCCTGCCAGATTGGTCAGTTTCACAGGGATCCTAATCTCCACCTGTTCCCATGAAAATCTTGGGAAGTCAGACGAGATAGACTTCAACACGGTTAATTAACGAGGCAGGGAATTTTATTTTATTTTCCCACCTGCTCCAACTCTTCTCCTATTCTTGGGAGTAGAGTAGAGAATGGTGGCAGCAAACTGGCAAGGAGGCCACTGGCACAATTTTATTTGCCAAACTGAATCACAACGGAAAAATCTGTCTCAAGGTAGATGGAAGGAATTGACATTAAATAGTAAACATAAAGGACTGTGTATTTCACGGTCAGGAGTGAAGGAATGGCACTCACAGTTATCATTGCTGACAGCTGCCCACAATGTTTTTGTAGGCATTAGAGAGCAGGCTTGCTCTGACATCTATTTCAGTATGTTGCCCTCTACCCACCTGTGGCATCTGTGAACAGGGCAAGAAACCACAAAGCTCTTCACTCAGATTTAATAATTGCCACTGAGACTTGCAGATCAGAATTGTACTGCTGTAGCTTTTAAACCTGAACATGGACCATTTCTGGTACCAGAATCCAATGGTCTCTGAGATATGTTCACCTGATCAATCTTCCCAGAGGTGGACAATTAGCAGGCTGCCTTTGAGAGTATTGTCCAATTAAGGATGGTGGGAGGGTTGTGCTGGTAGACAGATGAATCGGAGCATCTAAAGAGGTCAATCAACAGTTCCACTGGGAGAGGTGGACATAGCCAGTGCAGGAAGAAACCGGCTGTGCACCTCAAGATGGAGGCCCTCTGAAGACTTCAAAATCAGGAGAAGTAAGCCTGGTGACAGCTGTCAGACCATCATTTTGAGGGGGGAGGGGGAGTGTCTCCTGTTCCTGGTCTGCCACCAGGAAGCCACCTCCAAACATCAGCTGACTTCGTCCTCAGCCGGGGGATTGTCCACTGTCAGATCCAGCATCATCACCAATTTGTACGTAAGTGATCACTTAATAGCTGATGGGTAGCTGGCACTGTTTAGATCCATCTCCAACAAGATCAATTAGAGGCACCAATTGTGTTGGTGAGTCACCCTAATGCGAGAGTTTATGAAATTCCCTGCAATCCCCACACTGCCACCCCCACCTCTCTAAGTCACCTCCTCAACTGATTGAACTCTGCCTGCAGTGTCTAAACTGGTGTTTCTCAAACTATTTCCCAACATGATCCAATTTTAATGCTTTAAAATTCCATTAACCCCAGATGCAAGCAAAAACAAAACATCAATAACGCTGCATAGTAACATTCCGTATACTTTTAAGATTAATTTGCGGGATATGGGAGTTAGTTGCTGGTTAGGCCAGAATTTATTGCCCATGGGCAATACCGTGGGCAGCACGGTAGCATGGTGGTTAGCATAAATGCTTCACAGCTCCAGGGTCCCAGGTTCGGTTCCCGGCTGGGTCACTGTCTGTGCGGAGTCTGCACATCCTCCCCGTGTGTGCGTGGGTTTCCTCCGGGTGCTCCAGTTTCCTCCCACAGTCCAAAGATGTGTGGGTTAGGTGGATTGGCCATGCTAAATTGCCCGTAGTGTCCTAAAAAGTAAGGTTAGGGTGGGGGGGGGGGGGGGGGTTGTTGGGTTACGGGTATAGGGTGGATATGTGGGTTTGGGTAGGGTGATCATTGCTCGGCACAACATCGAGGGCCGAAGGGCTTGTTCTGTGCTGTACTGTTCTATGTTCTATCCCGAATTGCCCTTAAGGTGGTGGTGAACTACCTTCGTGAAGTGGTGTAATCTCTATGGTGTAAGTACAACCACAGTGCTGTTAGCGGGGGAGTTCTGTGATTTTGACCCAATGGCTGTGAAGGTATGGCGATATATTTCCAAGTTAGGATGATGAGTGACTTGCAGGGGAACTTCCAGGTGGAGGTGTTCCCATGTGCCTGCTGCCCTTGTGCTTCCAGATGGTAGTCATCATGAGTTTGGAAGGTGCCTTGATGAGTTCCTGTAGTGCAACTTGTTGATGCTACATACTGAATCTACTGTTCATCAGGAGTGGAGGGAGTGAATGTTTGTAGAAGGGTTGCCGATTAGCGGGTTGCTTTATCCTCCATGCTGTTGAATGTCTTGAATGTTGTTAGAGCTGCACTCATCCAGGTGATTGGAGCGTATTCCATCACACCTTGTGGATAGTGGACAGGCTTTGGGGAGTCAGGAAATGAGCTTTTCACAGCATTCCTAGCCTCTGAGCTGCCTATATAACCACAGTATTTATATTGCTAGTGCAGTTTATTTTTGGTCAATGTAACCTCCCCAGGATGCTGATAGTGGGGGATTGAGCGATGGTAATATCATTGACTGTCAAGGGGAGATGGTTGGATTTTGGCGGCATCGGCTGACACTTGTGTGGCACAATGTTACTTGCCACTTGTCAACCCAAGCCTGGATATTGTCCAGGTCATGCTACATTTAGACATGGACTGCTTCAGTATTGGAGAGTTTGGATCATCAGCGAACATCTCCACTTCTGACCTTATGTTGGAAGAAAGGTTATTGATGAAAATGGCTGAAGAAGTTAGGCTTAAGACACTTCCCTGAGGAACTGCTGTAGTAATGTCCTGGAACTCAGATGATTGATCTGGAACCAACACAATCATCTTCCTTTGAGCCAGGTATGACTCCAACCAGCAGAGGGTCTTCCTTCAATTCCCATTGACTCCAACTTTGCTCTGGCTCCTCGATATCACACTTGGTCACATGCTGCCTTGGTGTCAAAGGCAGGAACTCTTACCACCTCTGGAGTTCAGCTCTTTTGCCCATGTTTCCCCAAGGCTGTAATTAGGTCATGAGCTGAGTGACCCTGGTGGAACCCAAACCTGGCATCAGTGAGCAGTTTATTGCTAAGCAAGTGCTGCTTGACAGCACTGTTGATGACCCCTTCCATCACTTTACTGATGGTCAAGAATAGACTGATGGGTTGGTAATTGGCTGGGTTGGATTTGTCCTAGTTTTTTAGAACAGGACATATCCGTGCAATTTTGCACATTGCCAGGAAGATGCCAGTGTTGAAGCTGTTCTGGAACAACTTGGCTAGGGGAGCGGCAAGTTCTGGAACACAAGTCTTTGGTACTATTGCCAGGATATTTACAAGGACCATAGCCTTGGCAGTAATCAATGGCGTCAGCCATTTTTTGATATCACATGGAGTGAATCAAATAGGCTGAAGACTGGCACTGTGACCAATGGAGGTGGCCAAGATGGATCATCCACTTGCCACTTCTGGCTGTGAATACTTCAGCCATATCTGTTGCACGATGTATTCTCCATTGTTGTGGAAAGAGCCGAGAGCGAATGGACTGAGCTGGGAGAGCGCGGTTAGGATAGGAGGCGGTAGGGACTTTTGGGCCGTTTTGAGGGCCCCAAACGGCGCTGTTTCTACACATCCTAGTGGGGGAAGGTGCCTGGAAGAACTTGCCCCACATTATCTGGTGAAAAAGGCTGCAGTAACGCCCCCAAAAAAACGGGTGAAAAAAAACAAAATGGCGGCCGGCGCTCCCGCTATTTAAGGGCTTTTGGGCCGTTTTGAGGGCCCCAAACAGTGCTGTTGCTACATATCCCGGTGGGGGAAGGTGCCTGGAAGAACTTGCCCCACACTATATGGTGAAAAAGGCTGCAGAAACGCCCCAAAAAAAACGTGGGAAGAAAAACAAAATGGCGGCCGGCGCAACACCCGAGGACTGGTGGAAGTGGGCGCAGGAGCAACAGGCCTCGCTCCTACGTTGTTTTGCTGAGCTGAAGGCTGAGCTGCTGGACTCCATGAATGCAACTGCGACCAAGCTGCTTGGGATCCAGGCGGCACAGGAGGAGTCTATTCGGGAGTTGCAGCGGCAGGCCGTTGAAAGAGAGGAGGAGGCCGTGGTCCTCGTTGGGAAAGTGGAGTTGCACGAGGCACTTCATAAAAAGTGGCAGGACCGCTTGGAGGAGCTGGACGTTCGCACGAGGCGAAAGAATCTGAGGATCCTGGGCCTGGCGGAGGGGCTGGAGGGGTCGGATCTCCCGGCGTATGTGACCACGTTGTTGAGCTCGTTGATGGGAGCAGAGTCCTTCCATTTGCCCCTGGAGCTCGAGGGAGCGCACAGAGTGATGGCCGGCCAGGAGGCCCAAGGCAGATGAGCCCCCGAGGGCGGTGCTGGTGCGGTTCCACCGATTCAGTGACTGGGAGTGTGTGCTGCGCTGGGCCAAGAAAGAGAGGAGCAGTAAATGGGAGAATTCGGTAGTGAGGATCTACCAGGACTGGAGTGCGGAAGTGGCTAAGCGGCGGGCCAGGTTCAACCGGACGAAGGCGGTGCTTCATGCTAAGCAGGTCAGGTTTGGAATGCTGCAGCCTGCGCGCCTGTGGGTGACATACAAGGACCGGCACCATTACTTCGAGTTCCCGGAGGAGGCGTGGGCCTTTGTACAGGCGGAGAAGCTGGACTTGAACTAGGGCCTGGGAACATACTTTGGCCGGCGTTGTTTCCGCTGTGGCTGTTTTGTTCCAACTGTTTCAACTTTTTCAACTTCGAAATGTGTGTTATGTATGCTGGTTTTCTTTTTGCTCTGTTTACGGGTGGGTTTGTCTGTTGGGTATGGTTGTGGGGTAGGTGGGGAGTGTTGGGGGTTTGTGTTCTATATGTTCTCTTCTGTACGGGGCTGGGGATTGAGGGGAAACTGGATTTTGGGGAACTGCGTCAGAAGGATGGGGTGTGGCATTGTGAAAGCGCGGGCTTTCCTCTGGTTTCCCGCGCTGCGGGGCAGGGGGGTGGAGCTTGCGATGGGGGAAGGGCCTCTACGGGTCTTTTTTCCCGCGCTGCAATAATGCCAAGGAGGTGTGGCAAGAGGGGGATGACCCCAAGCCGGGAGGGGATAGGTTTTGGCGGGAGCTGCCGGGGTCAGCAGAAGTTAGCTGACTCACGGAAGTACCATGGAGGGTGCGTCGCGGCTAGGAGGGGTCCTAGCCTGGGGTGGGGAGGGGGGTGGGGGGGGATACCGGGTTGCTGCTGGAACGACTAGGAAGGAGCCGATGAGGGCCGGGGGGGAAGAGGAGAGGCGCTATCGCCATGGGGAACGGGTCGAGCGGGGTATGCTGGCCTGGGGCGAACATCTGCCAAGCTATGGCTAGTCGGCAGGGGAGGGGGGCGGGTTGCCCTCTGATCCGGCTGATTACCTGGAACGTGAGGGGGCTGAACGCTTGAGAAGGTTAAATTCGCCCTGAGAGGATCGGTGCAAGGGTTCTTTAAACGGTGGCAACCTTTCCTCGACTTTCTGGCTCAACGATAGGGTGCTGGGACAGTAGCAGCAGCAACCCGGGGGGGGGGGTGGGGGGGGGGGGGTGGGTGGGGGGGGGGGGGGGGGCGTTGATTATGTTAGCTTATTTTATTTAAATTTGATTTATCTAATTTTAATTTATGGTTAAGTTCTCTTGTTTGGGGGGGGGTGGGGGAATGTGATACATGTGATGTTACGGTATGGGGGGAATTGTGGGTGTTATGGGGCTGTTAGTTGCATATTACTGCTTTTTGCTATACTTTTTGTTATATTTTCTGCAAAAAATTCCAATAAAAAAATTAAAAAAAAAAAAAAAAAAAGGATAGGAGGCGGTGTGGGAGCTGGGAGCAAGGCCAGGAGGCAGTGCAGGAAACCGGGGTCACGGGAGCAAGGCTAGAAGGTGGTACAGGGAACCGGGGACACAGCAGCAAGGCCAGGAGCCGGTACCAGGGACACGTGAGTAAGGCCAGGAACCGGGCACAGATCCGAGCCGGGGGGTAAAAAAGGGCAGCACGGTGGCATAGTGGTTAGCACAGTTGCTTCACCGCTCCAGGCTCCCAGGTTCGATTCCCAGCTTGGGTTTACTGTTTGTGCGGAGTCTGTACGTTCTCGTGTGTACAGGGATTCCTCCAGGTGCTCCGGTTTCCTCCCACAGTCTAAAGATGTGCAGGTTCGGTGGATTGGCCATTCTAAATTGCCCTTAGTGTCCGAAAAGGTTAGATTGGGTTACAGGGATAAAAAGGGGATGGGGTGGAGTCGTGGGGTTTAGGTAGGGTGCTCTCGATGGGCTGAATGGCCTCCTGCTCTGTAATTTCTATGATTCTATGATATTTGTGGAGCCTTCTCCTCCAGTGAGTTGTTTAATTGTCCACCACCATTCAAGACTGGATGTGACAGGTCCCCAGGTCTTAGATTTGATCCATTGGATGTGGAATCGCTTAGATCTGTCTATTACTTGCTGTTTATGCTTTTTGGCATGCAAGTAGACCTCTGTTGTATTTTCACCAGGTTGACAATTCAATTTTAGGATGCCCGGTGTTACCCCTGGCATGTCCTCCTGCACTCTTCATTGAGTCAAGGTTGATCCTCTGGCTGGCGGTAATAATAAATTGGGGGGTATGTCGGACTGTGAGGTTACAGATTGTGGTTGAGTACAATTCTGCTTCTGCTGATGGCCCACAGCAATTCATGGATGCCCAGTCTAGTGTTACTAGATCTGTTCAAAGTCTATCTCATTTAGCACAGTGGTAGTAGTATCACACAAATGATAGAGCACAAAGACCTATTCAAATGCAATGTCATTGGTTAGCTACCAATCTGTCGAATGTAGATATATTTATATTTGCGGCAGTAGTATTATTAAAAGCCTGGTTAAAATATATATTTGTTGCAGTGATATTATTAAAGAACCTAGGTTAAGGTATCCAGATTGTGTGTCTACTAAAACTGCAATTAAGGAGTTGTAAAGGTGAGGTCATTATTGATTTACAACCACTTACTTGGTTACAGATAAAGGGCTACTGGTACATTGTTTTGATTGCTGGAGATTCCTCAGAGAGTAGATAATTTAAGAGGGGGTGTTTAATCCTAGCTAAGCCGGTCATGGAACTTAGTGGGATACAGAAGATGTAATTAATGAGAAGAGCCAGGTCTGTTTGTAGTTTGGCAGTTTGTCACAGGATTTGAATCTGACAAGACAGAAGGATTTTAAGTTGAACAGAAGTTTTGCCAAATGCTGCTCGATTGACCAGAAGAGTACTAAATCTACTCTTGAAAGGAACTGTCTGTGCGGAATCTGCACGTTCTCCCCCTCTCTGCGTGGGTTTCCTCCGGGTGCTCCAGTTTCCTCCCACAGTCCAAAGACGTGCAGGTTAGGTGGATCGACCATGATAAATTGCCCTTAGTGACCAAAACGTTTAGGAGGGATTATTGGGTTACGGGGAGAGGGTGGAAGCGAGGGCTTAAGTGGGTCGGTACAGACTCGATAGGCCGAATGGCCTTCTTCTGCACTGTATGTTCTATGTTCTATGTTCCCTCCAAAGGTCTACACAACTAAGAAAATAATCTTACTTGTTTTTCAGAACCTTTCAATCTTTATTCCAAAGGCCTTTTTTAGAAAAATTAACGTCTTGATTTTGGGGTTTGTGTGGGTGGGGAAATCCCCATGGGTAAAGAAACTTGCTGGAACGGGGGGTGGGGTGGAGACTTGCCAAATTTGATGAACTGGGCAGCTTATATAGCCAGTTTATAGCCACTAGTTTAGGGGCACTGATGACAGCACCTCTGCCATTCTCGCTGGCGAGGTACTCCACGAGCCTAATGGTGGTGGTGGCCCTTAGTGTGTGGGGACAGTGGTGGCGGCACCATTGTTTGTTGGGTGCCTCAGTCTGGGCACCGATTTACACCGGGGGGGGTTGGATGCAGGGTTCCGGGGATGGTGGCCGTTGAGTTTGGGGACCGATTTGTGGGGAGTAGTTTTTCGAGCTTAGAGGAATTGGAAGAGGAGTATAAGATACTCAGCAAAAAAAGGTTTTGGTACTTACAGGTATGGGATTATGTCAGGAAGCAGGTGCCGTCCTTTCCCAACCTGCCAACCCCAGGGTTTCAGGACAAGGTGGTGTAGAAATCAGGGATTGGCGAGGGTAAGGTGTCAGAGATTTACAAGGAATTAATGGATTGGGAGGGAGCCTCGATAGGAGAAGTTAAACGGAAGTGGGAGGAAGAGCTGGGGAGGGAGGATGGGTTATGGGAGGAGGCTCTGAGGAGAGTGAATGCACCCTCTTCGTGTGCTAGGCTTAGCCTTTTTCAATTCAAAGTAGTTCATAGGGGGCATATGAGGGTTGTCAGAATGAGTTGGTTCTTCGAGGGGGGTGGAGGATAGGTGTGGGCGGTGGCAGGGAGGCAGGTGAACCATGTCCACATGTTTTGGGCTTGTCCGAAGCTGAAGGGATTCTGGCAGGGGTTCGCTGACATATCCGAGATACTGAAGGTGAAGATTGCCCCGAGTCCAGAAGTGACAGGTTTTGCAGGAGTAGAGGGACTCGGGGTCACCAAAGCTTTGGAAAGGGTCTACCCTTCACGAAGCCTGTTTGATCTTCTGCAACCACCCCAGGGACACAATCCTCCATCCTCCTGCCAACAACTTAGCCAATAGTTTCACATCCATGTTCAATAGTGATATGGGTCTATACGACCCACATTTCACCAGATCCTTCCCTTTTTGGGGGATTAGTGTGATTACTGCCTGCTTCATCGTCTCCAGCAATTCCCCCTTCTCCAGTGCTCCATTAAACGCCCCCAACAGATGTGCCAGGTCCGCTGCAAATTCCTTATAAAATTCTGCCGGGTACCCTCCGGCCCAGGGGCCTTCCCCAACTTCATACCCTTGATACTATCCAGCACAACCCTCAGCCCCAGGGGCTCCTCCAATGCCTGCCTCTTTGCTTCTTCCACCTGGGGAAATTCCAGCTCGTCCAGAAACCGCCCATGTCCCCCTCCTCTTCTGGGTCTGCCTCGTAAAGTCCCTGGTAATACTCTCTAAATGCCTCATTTATCTTCCCTGGCTCTGACACCACATCCCCAGCCCCAGTCTGGATCTTCATATTTCCCCGCATGCAGCCTGCCTCCGCAGCTGGTGCGCCAGCATACTGCTCGCCTTCTCCCCATACTCGCATTGCACCCCTCTTGCCCTTCGCAGTTGCCCTACCGCCGTCCCTGTTGTCAGCCTGTCAAATTGCCCCTGCAACATTTTCCTCTTCGCCAATGCTTCCACGGTGGGCACCCTCGAATATTCCCTGTCCATCTCCACTATCTCGCTCACTAGACGGTCATGTTTCGCCCTCCTTTCCTTATTCGCACAAACCGTAAATGAAATAATTTCTCCCCGGACCACTACCTTCAGTGCTTCCCAAAAAATGCCCGGCAACACCTCCCCATTCTGATTGAACTCCACATAATCCCTAATCGGCAACCGCACTTTATCACAAAAACCTCCATCCACCAACAACCCCGAGTCAAATCTCCACCCAGGCCTCTGCTCTCGTCCCGTATTGAACCGAATGTTCAACCAGTGGGGCGCATGGTCCGAGATAACTATCCCCGCATACTCTGCCCTCTCCATCCCAACCAAAATCTCCCGACTCACTACAAAGTATTCAATCCTCATATACACCTTATAGACGAATGAAAAGAAGGAATACTGTCTTCCCCCTGGGTTCTGAAAGCGCCATGGATCCACCATACCCATCCTCTCCATAAACCCCGCTAGCTCCCTTGCCATTCGTACCCTACCCATCGACCTGGGGCTCTACCCACCCTTGGTTCCAGGACACAGTTAAAATCTCCTCCCATGATCAACTGATGAGTGGCCAAATCCAGGATTGCTGCCAGCAACCCCCTCATAAAACCCACATCATCCCAATTTGGGGCATACACATTTTCCAACACTACCGGTGCCCCTTCCAATACCCCACTCACAATCACATATCTCCCACCTGGATCCCTCACCTCCTTCGCACTCACAAATCCCATTTCTTTGTTCATTAAAATCGCCACACCCCTCGATTTCAAATCCAACCCCGAGTGAAAAACCTGCCCAACCCACCCCTTCCTTAACCTAACCTGGTCCTTCACACGGAAGTGTGTCTCCTGCAAAAAGACCACCCCGGCTTTCAAGCTCCTGCGCGAACACCCTTTTAACCAGCCCATTCAGTCCCTGGACGTTCCACGTTACCAACCTTACCGGAGGCTTGCGCCTCCAATCCCCTCTACCGTCCGTCATCTTCCCCACTTAGTTCCTGCCTTTAATTCCACTCTATACCTAGCCCATCCCAGATGGCCACTTTCTTCGCCCTTGACCATGTCATCTCCCACCCCCTGCCACGTCGCAGCCCCGCCCCCCCCGCTTTTCCCCCCTCCCCTTCTTCCCCCCCTCCCCTTCTTCCCCCCACTTCCCCTTTCCCTCGGCCACCCCTCTTGGCCTTCTCCCACACCACCTCACTTCCGTTCACCAGCATAACCTGCTAGCGCGGCTGCCCCTGCCCAAAGGCACATCCTAATGACCCCCCCCCACCACGCCTCAGCTCCAAGAAGAAGGCCTCCTGCTGGCCTTACCCTCCCCCACCCAAACAAGGACTTCTCCGAAACTCCAGGTAGCTGTCTCCAAAAGCAAACAAACAGGGGCGGGATTCTCTGACTCCCCGCCGGGTCGGAGAATCGCCGGGGGCCAGCGTCCATTCCGCCCCCGCCATGTCCCGAAGTCTCCGCCACCAGAGATTTGGTCGGGGCGGGAATCACATATCACCGTTTGGCGGCCCCCCCCCCCCCCCCCCCCGGAAATTCTCCGGCCCGCGATGGGCTGAAGTCCCGCCGCTGTCAAGCCTCTTCCGCCAGCGTGGATCAAACCACCTACCTTACCGGTGGGAGCAGGCGACGTGGACGGGCTCCGGGGTCCTGGGGGCAGCGTGGGGTGATCTGGCCCCGGGGGGGGGGGCGTGCTCCCACGGTGGCCTGGCCCATGATCAGGGCCCACCGATTGGCGGGTGGGCCTGTGCCGTGGGGGCACTCTTTTCCTTCCGCCTTCGCCATAGTCTTCACCATGCCGGAGGCGGAAGTGACCCTCTCCCCTGCGCATGCACAGGGATGACGTCAGCAGCCGCTGACACTCCGGCGCATGCGCGGACTTCCGCCGGCCGGCGAAGTCCCTTCGGCCCCGGCTGGCGTGGCACCAAAGGCCATTCCCGCCGGCTGGCGGAGCGCCAACCGCTCTGGCGCGGGCCTAGCCCCTCAATGTTAGGGCTTTGCCCCTAAAGATACGGAGCCTTCTGCAGCTTTGGGGCGGCCCGACGCCGGAGTGGTTCACGCCACTCCATCACGCCGGGACCCCCCGCCCCGCTGGGTAAGGGAGAATCCCGGCCCAGATGTTAACCACAAACAGTCCCATAAAACAGGAGGGGGGATGGGAGCATCCATCCCCACATAAACGTTTCATCCTTACAACTCCTTACAATCTCAACATTGAACAAAAAAAAGGCGAAAATCCCCCACTCCCTACACCCACTTCAAACATGCTCCCAACCATTATATAGTGCAAGCACCCCGGTTCCCAAGCATTGTACATTCAATTCTCCCCCAGTTTATGCACCTTAATGAAGTCTTTGGCCGCTTCTGGGGTCTCGAAATAATACCCCCGGCCTCCGAACTTCACCCATAATTTCGCCGGGTAGAGCACCCCAAACCTGATCTGCCGCCGGTGCGGCACCGCCTTGGCCTTATTTAAACCTGCCCGCCATTTTGCCAACTCAGCTCCGATGTCCTGATAAATCCGGACGTTATTTCCTTCCCAGTCGCAGTTACGCTTCTCCCTGGCCCACCGTAGAATTTTCTCTTGGAACACTGATTAATAGGGAAAATGCACTATCATCAGAATGCTCACAGAATGAACCCTATAATACCTGGTCAGACGGCCAGGATGCACACGTGGCCATGATAAATTGGTAATGGTACACAGCCATTCTCCGCAGCTGAACAGTTAAGAGGTAGTCTCAGACAGTGCCCATCAATGTAAAAAAGCACTGCCACCTACTACAGACATCGGAACCAGAACCAGCAGATCCCACAGTAGCCCAGCCATTGTGCCTACAACACAGGCCCCTACATCAGTGGATCTGCACGCACTTCCGGAGGCATATTCAACAATCTCTTGGGTACACCAAAGGAACGCCCAGGTCGTCCACGCTGAGGACATTTGCCCGACCACATCTACAGCACAGCCAACTGGCACAATTACCCGCCCAGGGTAGTATTTGACCAAATCGAACACAGTGTTTCAGGACTATGTAACAAACAGGTTTACAACTGGCCGTCGTCTTCTTTACACAACAAAGTGGGGGGTGGGGAGGTGCATGGGGATGTGATGGGTAGGCACCAGCTGCAACAGCTCAATCCATGTTTCAGCCTACGTAAATAATTATGAATTATTAGATTCTTTAATCTATATTATAAAATTGGTTGCACATAGTTACTTTTCACGCACACTGTTAGATCTCAATATCACCAGTTGTCCCAACTGAAATGGGAACAATGTAGACCAAGTGGTCACATGATGACACGGCTACTTAAGAAGTCACGTAATGGGAGTGTGGGTGTTCTCCCCATAGCGGAGGCAGAGTACAAGAATGTAAGAGCTGCTCAGACTAGTGAATAAACTATTGTTTGTTATAAGTCCTTGGTCGCCAGCCTTTGGAACCCAGCATTTCAACACTCACAGCTATAATTTATTCTTTAACCACACCCCACCTTTATTATCCGCTTCTCTATCCTACCTGAAAACCTATTATCCAGGGGTGTTGAGCTGCCATTTTTCACCCTTTTAAAGCCAGATATTATAGTGCCTGTGAAGCAGAGTTGCCAGCCTGGGGTGAGGAGCCTATACAACAGGATGAAAAATATAGTAAAGTTCAAAACTGTTACCTTCTCAGTGCAACTGGGTAACCTTTCTACCTTCAGATGTTTCCCATAGTCAGTCAGTGACTGAGTTACACTTGCCTGCCTTCGCCTGTAGTTGGTGCACAAACAGCCTGGTCCCGCATGGCACTTGCTGCTAGAAGTTCTTCCTAAGGTTAAAGAGCGCTTTGGACTCATGTTCCACCCTGTGCAGTTTGGTGCTATTGTTTCAGTGGATTCAGGGCATCCGGCCAGAGTCTGCTCTCAACAGTCACCATTATTGCCTCTGAGCTAGCCACCCCAAATCTTGTTTCTGTGACCTCATTAGAGTTGGGAGTGGGTGGGGAGGTGCAACCCACAGTTGGGGAACTGCTGCCTTAGAGACCGTTTGGTCCAGTGTACTCAGGAAATGGACTAAATTAGCAGAGGTAGGTGAAGAAATGGCCTCAATCGTCATGACAGTGAAGTCCAGGAGTTCTTTGAATTTGCTGGAGATGAGTGTGAAGGAGGCAGGGAAAACAACTTTTAAGGAGAGAGTAAAGAACCTATGGATCATTTTTGCATACCAAGGAGTATCCTAGTGGGAAAATCCCTAAGTGTGCACTATTTCATTCATTTCAGTGCGGAATCCAACAATGAGGACTGCAACAGTACTTGGAGGTGTGGTGTATCACTGATAGCAGCTTCTGGATTTCCTTATTGTTCGTATTAGTACTCCAGAAGTAGTTGTCAGATTTCCTCTGTTATAATGGTGAATGCTGTTGGTGTCAATGTTATTCTTATCACAAACGTTGACCCCAGAAATGCTGTATTATATACCTAAAATGTTAATCTATCTTGTGTCCAACACTGACTGATACTTTTAAAGTATTTTTACATTTTTCTATAGCGAGTTCATTTATATACTTGGTTTGTTTCAGCTGCTATAAATTGAGTTAATATTAATATTAATAATCTTTCCTGTTTTTCAACTTGTAAATGCAAGCCATTTTTACTTGCCCTTTGTTCCAAATGAAGATGGTAAATATCTATATGTGAATGTGGTATTGTTGGTAGTTTCAAAATCACTAGTTTTAGTGTGACTATCATTTTATAGTTTGAATTAATACATTCTTAAGCATTTTCTGCTAAAATTGATGGACGCCATTTTAAATATATATATTTTTATTAGAGTTTTAGAATTTTTACAGATAACGCAACGAACTTTCAAAACACAAACTGGTACAGTATTTCTACAAACATAAGAACAGCGAAAAAATGATTTCATAAATATGATCCTTAAGAACTAACTAGTGCTTCTAGTTACACAAATCAATGAGAGAGTGTGGGGGAGGGGGGAGAAGAGGATAAAGCCATTCAAACGTGGTAGAATGGCATAACAAGATGCACACCTCTATGTATCGTGAAATCAAGACTTGCAACATGGATCATGGAAAACCTTACAGAACAGGTCAGAGGGGAGCCTATACATTTGAGATAGGGATCCCACACTTTACGGAATGTATTTGACTTAGAATGGAGTACTGAAGTCAAGAATTCCATAGGAATACAATCCATAACTATTTTATGCCAATTTTGAATCTAAGGAGACTTGTCACTAATCCAGGAATAGAGGATATATTTCCGAGCTACAAAAGTTAGGATGTTATACAGCCTTCTTCATTAGTGTCAATAATTCTCCAATCTGGAATTATGAAAAAAGGGTCAAATATTTGGCCGTGCCAAATATCCTCTCAAAACTCCTGAACTTCACCTGACCAATAGGACTGAAACTTGACACAGGATAATATGCTGTGTGTGTAATCACCCTTGACTACCAGGCTTTCTACGCACATTGGGGAAACAGCAGGATCAAACCTGTGTTTCAAACTCAGTATAATGTGCAAACGGTGCAGTAATGTGAACCAAGTCTCCTTCACTCTGTTACATACCAAAATTTTATTGGCATAATCCCATATACTACCCCATGTCTCGCCATCAATGTTGGTTGCGAAGTCTCTTTCCCAAGACTGAAAGGTACCAAATATACTCATACAGGATCTAGAACACCAGGTATCATAAAACTGGCTAATTAACTGTTTAACCACCCCAAAAGTCAAGATTTTTTCCATTGGGGAAATAGAAGTGTCAAGATGCATAGTTGTCTTATTAAGGGTAAAGTCTCGTAAGTTGCAGATACTTAAAAATGGAATGTCTTGGAATGTCAAATTGTTGGCATCACTGTTCAAAGTATATAAGGCAGCACCACTGAACACAACTACAAGCCTACAAATGCCTCTATCCAAATATCAAATCCATGGTCCATAAGACTGGTGGGAATTCCGGGGGCCTGGAATAGGAAGGAGAAGAAGTCAGTTTAGATCTCCCTTCCAATTGACGGAAATGGAAGACATTTTAAGAAAAACTAAACCAGTATTATTGGACACCAGCTAAATTAGTTAAGTAGACAGTCATAATTGTGAGATAATTAAGGAATAAGTAATTCATTAATAGATATAGTAAGAAGTATTACAACACCAGGTTAAAGTCCAACAGGTTTGTTTCAAACACGAGCTTTCGGAGCACTGTTCCTTCCTCAGGTGAATGGAGAGGTATGTTCCAGAAACATTTATATAGACAAAGTCAGAGATGCCAGACAATGCTTGGAATGCGAGCATTTGCGGGTAATCAAATCGTTACAGATCTAGAGATAGGGGGTAATCCCAGGTTAAAGAGGTGTGAATTGTCTCAAGGCAGGATAGTTGGTAGGATTTTGCAAGTCTTGGCCAGATGGTGGGGGGGCGATTGCTACACAGGTTTGGAACTTCCATACCCGGGTGTACTAAGAAGACAAAAAAACCTGTTCCCGGATGTTTGATCTCGTACACTTGACCCAGAAATGGCTACAACCGGAGGAGATCAGCCCTTGTGGAAAGAGTCTTCTGGGATCACTTCCTCAGGATTTTACCAAGGAGATCAGTGAGCCAAGAGAATCTCCAGTTGGTGAATCAGGTAGTGGAAGTCGTCAAACAACAGCGTTACTAATGAACGCAGGATGAATAGAGAAACCTACCGTGAGGAGCAGGATCCGAACTGAACGCATTCCTCAATGACAGAGAGAAGACGATGCTACGCTTGTAAGGAAGCGGGACACCCGGTTGGCTAATGTTCTTATCAGAGGGATCCCAGAGAGAGGAAGTCCCCAAGGATCTGAACTGTAACCTCACTGGAGCCTATAGCATCACCAACCCTATCGCCCCAATAATCTGTCAACTGCATGTGGAAGAGAGAGACACAGAAGCCATCTTGGACTCGGGGAGCGTGGTAACTCTGGTCGACCCAAGTATGGTGTCCATGTAGTGATCCTCGCCTGAGTGTGTACAGAAGGGGCTGATGGGAAATTGAAGTACCACCAGGGGGCAGCGCGGGGACATATAAGAGTGATGCCGAAGGCCCGCCCTCGCTCACTTTGGCTGGAGAGACAGGGGAGCAGGGTAGGACAGAAGTTGAGCTCAGGGCTGCATGTATTTGGGCCTAGTTGCAGAGCATAGAAAAGCAGTATTTTCACATGTGCCATTCTGTAAGTAAAAGCCAAAGAAGTAATCTATTGTGGAGCACAATAAACCATCCTTCAACTTCTGAACGACTTTGAGCATTCTTTCAAGAAACATAACACAAAGACAGGTCTTTGAAGGAAGGAGCGATACATTGGCAATTACTGGTGTACATGGGGATACTCCGACATGTCCCACAGCGCAACTCCACTTTTAAAAATCCAAGGGGATTACCAGACCAAAGTTGGCATTGTAAAGCACTTGCCATATCAAGTATCGATTGGTCGAGATTGCCCTTGGTTCCTGGCACAATGGGTGCAGCCAAAGAGTACTGCACCAGATGATGTTGCCTGTCTGCGGGAAGTGGATGAGAACTCTCCTGAAGCCAAGTGTTAAGATGGCCTTTCAACAGTGGTGTTGGGGTCTACAGCCTTTTAGTTTCAACGCTGCTTCCAGTCAAGATAATACAGATACCCTGTCCCTTTTGTTCAGTCAACAGGCCAAGCTTGCTTCCTGGGAGACACTTAAACCAGGGTGGAAGTATGTGGTTCCACCAGGGGCTGTGTACTGAGGACACACCCTCATACTATCCTCAAATTTTTGACCAGAGTTTTCCCTACCAAGATGGCCACAGAAAGCCCCATGACAGACTGATGAGGAATCAGTGCAACGAGAATCAGTTGTGCAGCCTGATTAGGCTATATAAGTAGAGTAGTGAGTCCTGCTGGAGGAAGAAGCGCACTGGGTGAATGACCGGAGACTGCCTTGGAGCGTCTTTCTGTCTGCAGAACTGCGTGTAAAGTTCAGCTCAAGGAAGTGCTGGCTATTTATTTCCTTTTTCAGTTTTGGTAGGTGTCTGAAGAATTGTAAATAAACATTTAACCTTTTATATTGCATCTGGACAACTGTGTGTTATTGAACTGAAAGAACTCCACCCCACCTATTACAATCTCCAACTCCTGGCGACATCACAATGGTTTTTTAAAAATGTTTTTATTCTCCATTTTCACATTTTCCTTCAAATGTTACACCCCACCAACAAGCACTAAACGGTAACAGATACAAAGTCAATACCCTTAACATCAACAACGATCCCATCCACCCACCACCCCAACCAACGGCCCACCTGTCAATATATGCATCAAATAAAACAAACCCTCCCACGGTGGGAAAAAAAACAAAGAGAAAGGAGTCCGGAATTGCCCATGGTTACCATTAACCTATAACCCTAACCCCCCCCCCCGACGACACTCAATGCCATCGAACCTCCAAAAGAGTACTGTAAATGACACCCAAGAGTTGTAAACCCCCCCTCCTCAACTCCTCCCCTCCACTTCCTCTTATAAAACTCCTCCCCCCCCAACCTCGGTTCCTTCCCCCCAACTTTCCACCCCGGCTAGACCCCTCGGACCCTGCTCTGCCAGGCTCCAATGGCCGCAGCCCCTCCCCCCACCTCACCCCCGTTCGTTGGCCGGCTTACACCGGCCAGCATGGAGGCCCCCGCCCGGACCTCTTTCCCACTTGCCCGGCCACAGGAAAAACCCAGAAGTCCCCTTTAGCGCACAAATACCGCATACACACCCACACCCCAAAGAACCCTCATTACGCCTGAAAGTCCCATTTCTTCATTGTCCAAATATATACAACGTTGGCTCCCATAGCCCATACACCAGCACACAGTGAAACAAAAAAAAAAGAAAAAATACAGTCATAGGCTACATCGGTACATGACCATTTCTCAATTCTACCACAGTCCTTCTGCCTTCGCCGTCCCAAAACAAAAGTCCTTGAACTTGTAGGTCACCCTCAGCTTCGCTGGATATACAATGCCGCACTGCACCTTGCTAATGTACAGTGCCCTCTTCACCCGGTTGAAGGCAGCCCGCCTTCTTGCCAGCTCCACCGTAAAGTCCTGGTACATGTGTATACCAGCTCCAGCCCACTGCACCACCCGCTTCTGCTTAGCCCAGCACAGGACCTTCTCCTTCACACTGTACCTACGGAAGCACAGAGTCACTACTCTTGGCGGCTCACTCGCCTTTGGTACAGGCCTCCATTGCCGATGAGCCCGATCCAGCTCATATCGGGAGGGATCCTCCCCCTCCCCCAATATTTTCGCCAACATTGTGGCAAAATACTCAGTCGGCCTCGGTCCTTCCATTCCTTCGGGCAGCCCCATAATCCTCAAATTCTGTCCCCTGGATCTGTTTTCCAGGTCTTCCATTTTGCCTTGCAGATCCTTATTGATCTCTATCACCTTCCGCATCTCCTTCCCCATCGAGGTAAGTTGATCACTGTGCTGCAGTAATGTCTTTTCCACTTCCTTCAGCGCCTCGCCTTGCTCCCGCACCTCCGCCACTGCGCTCGCCATCGCTGTCGTCACCGGGGTAATCGCCTCCTCCATCAGCGCTTTCAAAACCGCCCCCATCTCCTTCCTCATTGCCTCCAAGTGTTTTGTAAACTGCGTTTCGACTTCCACGGCCATCACCATAATTATTTCTTCAGCCGTAAGCAATGCGGCCTCCCCTGGTGCTCCAGCCTCCATTTTCTTTACTGACCCCGTGATGATCTTTACACTCTCCGACGGACTTTCAGCCACTTTCTTCACGGCCATTTTTTTGCTGATCTTTGACATTTCCCCTCCCTGTGCTGTCTCCCGATTTTTGCTACCTCCGCTGCCCTTAGGACCGGGCGTTACCCCCCGATAATGCCGTTCCCGAACAGGAGCCCTCCAATGCTCGGCTGCCTCCTGCCTGCCGTCACCGGAAGTTGACATCACAATGTTTAATAAACTTTTGAATGAATCATTTAAAGTGTTCTCTCTTTGCCATATGGTTAAGTCTCTCGGAACCTAATGTAATTTACAATTGGGGGGTTATTGCAAACAAGTGAACCCATAAATCTTTTTTTATAAATCAAAAACAACTTGTACTATTAAGTAGTTTCCATTTAAGAATCAAAAAGTATTAAATGAATGAATGCAAAATAAACCTTTTCCCTATTTCAGTCTGCACAATGTTTTAAATTTTACAGCTACCCTAGATTCTGCTGTCAGAGCTGGAGAACAAAGTGCAAAACATTTTCTTCTGAGAGACAGAAAGGATTCAGTTCCATCTGTGTTCTATGAAACAGTAAGTATGGTATTCTGTAATGTTAAATAACATTGAAACACTGCCAACACGGAATTTCTTCATGATCATAAATCACTTCTGATCCACTGATATGGCAGCTGCTCCAAGGGTTCCTGCAAAGTTTATTTTTAAATCGATAAACCTTGGGGCATAGATGTGCCAAAAAACTCAAAATCCACATGAGGTAAAGTGAAAAGATCACAGACTGCATGTGAAGTTTCAATGAATCATTTAAAAGTAAAGAGACCTGGATAAACAGATGGATCAATAACTTTAGATATTTTCTTGTATGGAACCCAGGCAGAGAGCACCCGAGAAATTAAAAGTGCAACCGATATGAACTAAGATGAAAGAGAACATCTGTGAAGGAGCTTAGGTTGAGGGGGGATGTGGTTGAGGAGGGGGACCAGAAATAAGCCAAATTAAATAATACAATCGACCAGATGCATGGCAGCAGCTCACTAAGGCTCCTTCAACTGCACCCTCCAAACTTGCCATCTCTAACAGCTAGAAGAACAAGGGCAGCGGGTGCGTGGGAACACCAAGTTTCCCTCCAAGTCACACACCATCCTGACGTAGAAATAGATTGTGTTCTCACAGGTGCGAGCTACGCTAAAATCCTGGCACTCTCTCACTGACAGAGCATCAATAGAACTGCAGTATTTCAAGAAGTTGGTTCACTGCCACTTTATCAAAGGCAATTAGGGATGGGCAATAAATGATGGCCTTGCCAGCGATGCCAACATCCCATGAACAAAGTAAATAAAAAATACTCAAGAAAAGTAAAAGGTGAATTGCACACATGAGGAGGCCAAAAATAAAAGATACATCACACAAAATCAAGTGAGAGCAGCTGGGAATAAAAAAAATAAACTAAGTGTAAACAAGTAAGGACTTGCGTTTATGTAGCACCTTTTGAGGTAGTATGATATCTCATGGTGCTTTAAAGTGGGATTATCAGACATATTGTGACACTGAGGCACAAAGAGATAGGTTTTCAGGAGTGCCTTTGACAACCGAGTTAAAAAGCCAGAGAGGGGTGGCGCAGTGGTTAGCACTGGGATTATGAAGGGTGGCACGTGATGCAGTGGATAGCCCTGGGACTGTGGCGCTGAGGACCCGGGTTCGAATCGCAGCCCTGGGTCACTGTCCATGTGGAGTTTGCACATTCTCCCCGTGTCTGCGTGGGTTTCAACCTCACAACCCAAAGATATGCAGGTTAGGTGGATTGGCCACGCTAAATTGCCCCTTATTTGGATAAAAAAATAATTTGCTACTCTAAATTTAAAACATGTTTTTTTTAAAAAGCCAGCGAGTTGACAAAGCATCCGTAAACTTCTACATTCCCAGAACTAAGGATGCTTATAGAGCATCAGTAGGACTTTCAGTATTTCAAGAAGTTGGTTCACTGCCACCTTATCAAAGGCAATTAGGGATGGGCAATAAATGATGGCTTTGCCAGCGATGCCAACATCCTATGAACAAAGTAAATAAAAAATGCTCCAGAAGAATAAAAGGTGAATTGCACCCATGAGGCCAAAAATAAAGGATACATTACACAAAATCACGCGAGAGCAGCTGGGAATAAGCTGCTTATTCTTATAAGCAGAAAGAAAGGAATAGTGGCCGAGGAAATTGCCAAAAAGGCAAAGAGACCTAGAGAAAAAAATGAAAGCAGCTTGGACTAAACTGAGGATGAGGACAAAATAATAAATATTCTGAGCAAAACATTTGCATAAAACATGAGCAACAAACCCTCTCCAAAAAAGACATCCCAACTAAAATCAATGGCTTAGTTATAAATGAGATGGAAGTCCTCGACAGGCTAATCGGGTTTTAAACAAAGAAATCCCATGGGGTAGATGGTAAGAGTTCTGAAAGAAACTAGAGAAGTGATTTGTAAAGCATTGAGAATCATTTTGAGGGAGTAATTGGCCACTGGAGAGCTATCAAGAGATTGGAAATAGGTTAATGTGGTGTCCATACAAAAGGTGAAAAAATAGACGTGCAGCTACACCATATTAGTCTTCCATTTCTTGTAAAATAATATAATTTATTATTGGGAAATGTGGACGGAAACGTATCATTTTATTTCAAAGCTTTGGTTCCGGTGAGAAAATCGGGGAAAATTCCAATGGTAGGAAAGCTCACTGTTTATTCAGCCTCTTTAACAATTGTTTTTGCATGTGTTTTGCGCTGCTCCTTGCAGCTTGGATCTGATTCTTCGCCCAGGGAAAACGTAATCTCTGTAATCAGTGGGGCGATCCTTTCAAATGCCTTCCAAGTCCAGTCGCGGGGACTGTTGCCAGAAAAACTGCACCACATTTTACAGAGGGACCGCTCAGCAAACTTCTTGATGGGGTCACGCAGAGGCGGGAAACCCTCTACCCATGATCAAGCTGACATTCGTCCAACAAAGTGATCAACTCCACATGAGAGGCTGTGGCCGCGATTATCAGTATCAGCTCACTACAAAATAAATAATAATCTTAAATAAATAATCTTTATTAGTGTCACAAGTAGGCTTACATTAACACTGCAATGAAGTTACTGTGCAAAGCCCCTAGTCTCCACACTCCGGCGCCTGTTTGGATACACTGAGGGAGAATTCAGAATGTCCAATTCATCTAACAGCACGTCTTTCGGGATTTGTGAAAGGAAACGGAGCACCCGGAGAAACCCACACAGACGTAAGAAGAACGTGCAGTTCTCCGTCAGCAACGGAGCTGGAATATCTAGGACAGGCTTCTTTCGAGGCACTTCCCGAGGGAACAATCTCCGCGCATAAAGGTGATCCAGCTGCCTCCTCATTAGTTGCTCTCAGACCCGAACCTAATACGCGATTGGCCCCATTCGATGGATGACAATTCCAGAGAGTCAGCGAGCGCTGTCGTTGAAGTTGCAAATGAACATTGCGTCGTCAGGTGCAAAGTGTCGAAGAGGTCAACATTGAACTGGGTAACGCTCTTGCATCTCTTGGTTATGGTGCATCTTTGCCCCGATGTCTAGCACAATCAAACTCAACCATGTACGAAGCCGATGACCCATTAACATTTCAGAGGGGGCTACCCTAGTTACTCCGTGTGGCGTGATACGGTATGAAAATAAAAATCCTGCCAGTCTGGTGCCCTTCGAGCCGGATGTCTGTTTCCTGAGCCCCCATTTAACTATTTGCAGCACCCTCTCTGCCAGGCCATTCAATGCAGATGGTATGGGTTGGTACAAGCATGGTAAATCCCTTTGCTTTTTACAAAAACAGCAAATGTTTTGCTCGTTAAAAAAGGCACCATTATCGGTTATGAGTACCGTAGGGATTCCATGTGTGAAAAAAGAAATGCAGAATCACTCGACAGTCACCCAGGAGGTGATCACCATCATCTTGTGGACCTCCAGCCACTTTAAGTGGGCATCCACCAGGATGAGAAACATGAAACCCAAGAAGGGACTGGCAGAATTGGTCGTGCTATCGCACTTTTGCAAGCACAGGGTTGGTCTGCATTCAGTCGCAAACACAGGAGGCAGTGACAGGTGAGGAGTCCATAAAGTTCAGGGCAGCAATCACTTCTCTGCCATAGGGCAGTTTGCTGATTCGACCTGCAAGGGAAGGTGGCTCAACACATCCGCATGCACAATCTGGGTCCTTGGACGGTACTCAAGAGTATTCGTACGCAGCCAATAACAAAGCCCAGCGCTGAATCCTCGTAGATGCTATCAGCAGAATCACCTTGTCTTCACGGAAGAGGCCAAGCAAAGGCTTGTGATCAGTGACAATAAAAAATGGTGGCCACAAACATAATGATGAAACTGCTTGACGCTGAACACAACCGCCAGACCTTTTTCGATCTGGGTGTATTTTCTTTAGACCACAGCCCGCGTCCAGAAGGCAAAAGCGATCGGACAGTCACGGCCATTGCCCATCCGATGAGATAGCACTGTCCCGGTGACATATGGTGATCCATCACACGTGACATATAAAGGCTTAGAAGAGTCGAAATGCATCAACACCCCCGAAGAGGACAACCGCCGCTTCATCTTTTTAAATGCCGCAACTTGGGCCTTGCCCCAAAGCTGGTGCTCCTTCAAGAGTTAGTGTAGGGGGGCTAGTATGGTAGCAAAATTCTGTAATTAACCAGCCCAAGGAAAGAGCAAAGTTCTGTGCATATTTTGATTGCCCGTACCTTCTTGGCAACCGGGTGTAAGATGTCTTGGTCCATCTGATGTCCCAAATAGACCACCTCCTTTGTGTGAAACACGCACTTCGTTTTCAGAAAACTACTGTAATACTGCTTCGAGGTTTTGAAAATGTTCTTGCTCTTTGGCCCCTGTGACCAACACGACATGGTAGCACAGTGGTTAGCCCTATTGCTTCACAGTTCCAGGGTCCCAGGATTGATTTCTGAATTGGGTCACTGTGCGGAGTCTGCACGTTCTCTCCGTATCATTGTGGGTTTCCTCCGGGTGTGCCGATTTCCTCCCACAGTCCAAAGATGTGCAGATTAGGTGGATTGGCCATGCTAAATTGCCCTTAGTGGTTAGGTTAGGTGGTGTTACTGGGTTACGGGGATAGGGCGGAGCTGTGGGCTTGAGTGGGGTGCTCGTTCCAAGTGCCAGTCCAGACTCGATGGGCCGAATGGCTTCCTTCTGCACTGTAAATTCTAGGATTCTACGAACATGTCATCCAAGTAAACGGGAACGCATGGTAAACCATGCAGGATGTTCTCCATGCGCTGGAAACTGCACACATTGAGAATACTGTATCCACCTGGGGTGGCCACTGCCCAACACAAAATGGAAGATTAAAAGGAATGCAGGGAAAATGGACATGTTGCAAAAGCAAGCAGCTTGCAAAAGCGCTTGTGTATTCTGACTGCTGCAGAAACCAGTTCTGACTGCTGCAGAAACCAGACAGCACTGTGAAAGAAAACAAGTTAGCATACTAATGAGGCGATACCGGGCGATTCCCAGGTACAATGGAAACAAGTTAACTCAAATCGATACATTGAATGGAAGGCCAGACTTCCCGGCGCCAAAAGAAGTCCAAAACAATGGGCGCAATTCTCCGCACTCACGACGGTGCGGAGAATAGCGGGGTTCGTAAAATTTTACGGCCACGCTAGTCTGCCGCCCTCCCGCTATTCTCCCCCCCCCCCACGCCCGACTCCCGACATGAATCGCTGCCGCCGTTTTTTTTTCGGCCAGCAGGGATTCTCAGCTGGCCGATGGGCCGAAGTCCAAGACCTTTACTGCTGTTTTTACGAATGGCAAACACACCTGGTCTGGCCGTTCGTAAAACCATGGCACCGATTGGCACGGCAGTACCACGGTGGGCACCGATCGCGGGCAGCGGGTCCGATTCCCGCGCACTCTTTGTCCTTCCGCCGCCCCGCTGTATCACTTCGCGGGGCGGCTGAAGGCGGCAGCGATTCGTGTCCCGGCCCGCGCATGCGCGGGTTTCGCGCAAATGCGTGCATGCGCGGCTGACGTCATGTGATGCGTCAGCCGGCGCAAACTCTGGCAAGCGGGCTTAACAAAATTCGTTAAGCCCGCGATGCCGGAGTTTACGGCCGCGGCATACTAGCCCCGACCGGGGACCAGAATCGGTTCCCGGTCGGGGAGGGGGAGGCTGGCGACAAACCCGCCCGGATTTGACGCCAGCCTTACGATTTCTCCCTGTCTGGTGGAATCGCGCCCAATAAGTCCCAAGAACCGCCCAGTGATCGAGGAACTGCCCCGTTATTGGGGAATTCAAATCAGTCGATTGGGAAGAGACCCAATCGATTGCGAGTGTATAGAGGGTCCGCCCAGATGGGCGCGAGACCCTGAGAGACGTATAAGACAGAGACCCCGACCCCAGCTCTCTCTCTCTGCCAGCCTCTCCTTGACCAGCCAGCCCTCCCAGCAGAACACCGTTGCAGCAGAAGAACCTTGAGGAGGAGAGGCCTGAACAGTAGCCGCCATCACGTAAGTGTCATACAACGCACGCTACGAGAGCAGACACTCCTGACCCCCTTTAGTCCATAACTACTGGAAGCCTGTGGACCCAGGACAAAGCTAGAGTCCGTTGTTCCCTGATCCAGCAGTCCCCTTATCCAGATAAGTATTGGCCTGTTAGTGGTAGGATTAGCCTAGTCTTATAGTTTTATATGCATGATTAGTAGAATACTGTATTATAATAAATGTGTCTTGTTTGAACTTACTAACTGGTGTGGAGTTATTGATTTGAACTTGAACTTGAAACTTGTGGCGGTATCTTAACTATACCTGGCGACTCCACAGCTAAGGAATGAAATAGAGCCAAATTGAGTGTTAAGCACACTCACCCAGAACGAGCAACAATACTCTGAATGGGTGCTGTGTGTAAGAGTCCCTTGTGTGTATTAATTGTTTCATAGTTCTGGGAGGGTTAATCGAGGTCCAGCTGCAAATACGTATTACTCATGTCCAATTTCGGGAACGTATAGCTACCAACTAACGTTACATACAAGTCCTCGATGTGCGCGAAAAGGTAACGGTCTAATCATGAAGCTGTGTTCACCGTTAACTTATAGTCTCCACAAAGGTGAACAGTCTGATCCGGCTTCATTACTGGGACCACCGGTGCCACCCAATCAACGAAGCACACTGGCCAAATGATGCCCAAACTTTCCAAACGCCGAAGTTCAGTCTCGACCTTCTCCACAATAACGTAGAGAACCGAGCAGACACAAAAAATTTAGGGGCTGGGCTCCCAGGTCCACCTGGATTTTGGCTCCTTTAATGGTACCCAACCCGACTGGAAAACCTCTGGGAATTTGCTCAGCACTGTACATAGACCATTGGGCCCCACTTGGATATTATATGCTGCCAATCCAACTGCAGCTGGTGCAGCCAATCACAGTCCAACAAGCTGGGGCCGGTTCCTTGCTCAGCAATGAGGAAAAGATGAACCGACTGGCGCCCATAAACCACTGGAGTGAGGGTGGACTCCATGATATTTAGCCATTCCCCTGTGTAAATGGCCAAACGTGTCAGCCAAAGACAAAGTATGTGCACCTAGTTTGATAAGATTAAAAGTGCTTTGTGCCACCACAGAAATGCCCTCTTTCGTTTCCAGCTCCATCTGGAGCATATGACCATTTACTTATATCGCAACATGAATGAGGCACGCAGGACACTGCCAAACAGTTCCACTGCATTTCAGACATATCCTCTGCCTCTTTTGGGTCATCCAGATGCAAGGCGCAGCCCTGGGACTGACATCTACCTCAATCAGGGCGCCTGGAGCGCTGGGCTTCCTGCTGTCTGTGGGGATGCCTAGCCGGTGTCAACACGTTGCACACGGACCAGAGTTCCCTTCAGCTGAATCTGGGGATGACACAAGACACAGCGGCTCGTTTTTCGCCAGAGGCCAGAGTTGCAGCGGCATTCAGTGACACCATGTGAGGGCAACGGTCTAAATATTCACCTACATATCTTGGCCGGGATTCTCCAATCCTGCTGCCAAGTTCTGACGCTGGCGTGAAAAGAGGTGCGAGCCACTCCGGCATCAATGGGCCTCAACTGGCAGCTATCCACCCCTTCCTAGGGGGCGAGTAGGGCGCCAGAGTGGTGTCCGCAGCTCCGGCGCCCGAAACCCATGGAACTAGACCGTCTGCCAATCAGTAGGCCCCGATTGTGGGCCAGGCCACCGTGGAGGCCCCCCCCCCCCCCCCCGAGGCCGGATCCCCCCGCCATCCCCACCAGGACGGCCCCCGCAGGCAGAACACTGAGGTCCCGCCAGGTAGGACCGTATGTAACCTACGCCGGCGGGACTCGGCCGAACTCGGCAGGCACTCGGCCCGTCGAGGCCCGGGGAATCGCCAGGGGGTGGGGGCACTTTCAATGGCTCCCGATATGCGCGCCTGAGAATCGGCAGTGGAGAATCGACGAGCCAGTGGCGGAGCGGCGTCGCGCGATTCTCGCCCCCCCCCCCGGCAATTCTCCGACCCGGTACAGGGTCGGAGAATCCCAGCCAAGTTGTATCTCTTGGGCACCACGCTCTGTGCTTTCCTGGGACAGAGTGATTTGTAGCACCTGCTGAAAAGTCAGGGAGACTTCGCCCAAAAGCTTTTCTGAGTCTTCATGTTATTAATACTGCAGACTAAACAGTCGCAGAGTATATTGGACAAAACAGTTTCATACTCACAAAACTGGCCTATCTTCCTTAGCTGAGATAGTAACTTGGTGATGGACTCACTGGTGGACCTTTCCGCCGTATTAAACTGACATCTTTGAACGAGCTGGTCAAATGTTTGCGTATCCGGCTTTGCTGGGTATGTGAGAATCTGGATCAGTCTGAACGTATACGGTCCACTGGCTGTCAATAGTATGATAGAAATAACACATTCGCTCAGCGCATTGGTTCCAGTCTTCAACACCGGACCCTTCAAGATGGCACTCCCGGAGCGTGACAACTCTCTGCGAGCTCTCCCAAACTGATCCTCTTTTTACATCTCTTATAATCATACCAATCTTTTAAAATTTAATTCCAACACTAACATTGTCATCAATCTTTCTCTTCTTTCTTCCCTTGCAGGTTTGAAGATCCTCTGAGGATGTATTTACCTTGTGTTGCCCTATTATGTATTTTACTTTAATTTTATTTTATTTTCATGTACTAAAAGATCTATTTGAGCTGCTCGCAGAAAAATACTTTTCACTGTACTGCGGTACATGTGACAATAAACAAATCCAATCTAATCCAAATGCATCCAAACATCCAAACACAGAGACATGGCGAATCAAAGTAATCCAAACCTGGTCCAGAAAATTGGGGAGGTGGCTCAGCTGAGTAGGTTGCAATGTTGACAGCAAACCAGTTTACTCCTTGTCTCTGGTTTAATAAGGACACGGGGAGACCACAGCAAGTTAAAGAAGAAACAAAGTTTATTTACAAGATCGATATATGCGGCATCCAGTAGATCCCTACTGGGTTCTCCTCTGGTCGATGCCTTACTGGCCAACCTGCAAGTTCCCTTTTATCCACGTTGTTTGTTACTTCCTCCAAAGACCTCCAACAAATTAAGGATGATTTCCTTTTCACAAAACCATGTTGACTGTGCCTGATTGCATTCAGCTTTTCGAGTGTCCTACTATAATTTCCTTTCTAATCGAATTTCCCTATGGCAGATGTTATATGAACTAGCCCGTAGTTTCCTCCTTTCTGCCTTCCTCCTTTCTTGAATAGAAAAGTTACATTCACTGTTTTCCAATCTGATGAGACCTTTCCAGAAACTAGGGATTTGGGAAAATTATAAGTAATGCATCTGCTATCTCAGCAGCCACATTTTTTAAGACCCAAGGATAAAGTCCATCAGGTCCTGGGGACTCACCTCTATTTAAAATATCTCAATACTCTTTTTTCCCAGTGATTGCAATTTTTTTTTGTTTTCCTCCCTCCTTTTCACTTATTGATTTACAAGTATTTAGGGGTGAAGATAGACACAAAATATTGGTTAGAAATTTCTGCCATTTCCTATTTCCCTAATGGGGAGGTGGATCGTGACATAGTGGTAATGTCATTGGACTAGTTATCCAGAAGCCCAGGCATGGGGGAATGACCTAGTTCAATTCCGAAGCAGCTGGTGGAATTTAAAATCAATTACTAAATATGGAATTAAAAAGCTAGTAATTGTGATTATGGAACCATTGTCAATTGTCATTAAAACACACCTGCTTTACTAATGTCCCTGAGGGAAGGTAATCTGCCCTCTTTACTTGGTCTGACTTACATGTAACAGTACTGTGGGTATATCTACAGCATATGGGCCATTCAAGAGGGCGGCTCAACACCTCCTTCGAGGGCAATTGGGGACGGGCAATAAAATACTCGCCTAGCCAGTGATGCCTAAGTCTTGTAAAAGAACAAACAAAGGAGAGGCATTCGAGCTTCGGAGACAGTACAGAGACCGCGGTCTAATCCCCAGTGTGAAGGGGATGAATTGAGAGAGGACTGGGGAATCTTGGCTTTTCATGTGGAAATTAAGCATCTGAGAGGTGATCTTCTGGAGTATATAAGATTGTTATGAATGTGGGAAAAGTTAACCTGATATATTACTTTAAATTGAACTCTGGGTGTAGAACTTGATGACGCAGAGCCAAATTAGACAAGGATAATGTTAGGACATACATCAAGAAATTGTTCCCCCCACACCCATTCATTTCAATGTGGAATGAACTTCTAGACAGAGTAGTGGAGAAAAAATACCTGGAATTACTTATGAAACAATTGAATCCTAAAATGGGGTGTAGATCTTTAGAATCTCTCTAGATTAGGTAAGCCTAATTGGCCTTCATCCATATTTATCTTTTGTAAATTTTTATAAATTTAGAATACCCAATTATTTTCTTTTCCAATAAAGGAGCAATTTAGCATGGCCAATCCACCAACCCTGCACATCCATAATTATCTTGTCAAATACGTTGCAAGAGAGTGGTTGCATGCAGTACGTATAGATGTTGTACGTTTTCAGCTGGACCACAGGGTGGTGCATTATACTGTAGAAAAAAACTTCACCCGTTGGCCATACAGAGGATACTGGCTTTATATAAGCGCCTCTACAGTCTGCTCCACATAAATGAATGTTAGTACTGCAGAATGATTAACATCACTAACTCTTTTTAGTGGCAAATCTTATGTTCATTAAAGCAAGGAATAAAAATTATGGTTATAAATCATCTATCTTCTTTAGTCTATCACAACATCAAATATTGCTGTGTAATGTATAATATGTCCCAGATTTAGTCCAGCAACCTCGCAACAAGGTTCCAGTGGACAGGATTTCTAGCTTCTTGCAACAACACGGAATTACAAATGGGCTTTGCACAGTCATGACAAATTTTTGGGCCTTTCACAGGCACTAGCTACTATTACTTTTGTCATTCTTTCGAGTTACAGAAGGAATCATTAGGCAGATGCTTGGAAATATTAAGGGGTTGCTGTCGTTTGCTTTGTTTGCATCCATTAACCTAATGTGCTCAAGTTTATCTGTACCTTTTTCTCAGCCAAAAAGAACTGCTGAGGGTAAAATTTATCCAGGGACAAATTGGAAAATTAACCCATAAAATTAACCCCATTTTAAAGTCTTTATCTGTCTTTAAAAGAAAAAACAGAACAATAAATTCACTTGAAGCTACATGATGATTTGGGCAAGTGCCAAAATAACCAACATCACTGAGTAAAAACCTATACTGCTACATGGAGAACTAATTTACCAATGATAAAAATGTGCCAACTAATTATGCATGCTAAATGAGAATAAAATTATCCTCCAAAATAATTAGCTGAACAAACTTGCCAAAACTTTGATTCAAAAATTTACTGCCTGTTCTTACATTCATTCCATTAACTTTTACACATCAGTCATCCACCTGCCTAATTAATGTAACGTTTTTGGAGTTTGGTTCTGCGGCTATGAGGTGTATCATTCATCAGTAATTTTCAAACTCGGGGTCACGACCCATGGGAGGGTGTCGGGAGGGTCATGGGGCCATCGCTCGCCTCATTCCCGATCGTGGGAAGAAGTGCCCAACGGCGGCAACCTGCTTTTAAAAATGGCGGCTGCAACCGGTTTTCAGAATGCTGACCATCCCGTGCATGCGTGCTGTCGCAGCAGTGCGCAGGCCCAGAGCCTAGTGGGGCAGACCGTCGCCGCAAGTGGTGGCAGAGAGCTGGTCATGTGCCCTGTACACTGACGCCACATGCTCAGAGCGCAAGACAAATTCCTTAATTTTGAGCTGCCAGCAGGCAAGCAACAGGACTGAAGAATTGAAAATGGATCATTTCATAATAAGGAAGAGAGGGCAGAATCTCACAACTAAATCTGCTGGAGAGAGCTACTTAGAAGAGTCCACGGCAGGACAAAGCAGTGCTGGTGTGATCTCCAGGGCCTCTGGTGAACAACCCATTAAGAAGAAGCTGAATCAGGAACAAAGCAGTACAAAATAATTTCTTGAGCTATGGCTTTATTAGTTGTGCCAATGCAAATCAGGATGCAAAGCCCATGTGTGTTATATGCAGAGCAGTACTGGCAAATTAAACCCTCAAAACATCAAAGTGTAGCCACCTGCGGTGGCCACTGCCCAACACAAAATGGAAGATTACAAGGAATGCAGGGAAAATGGACATGCTGCAAAAGCAAGCAGCTTGCAAAAGCGCTTGTGTATTCTGACTGCCGCAGAAACCAGACAGCACTGTGAAAATAACAAGTTAGCATACTAATGAGGCGATACCGGGCGATTCCCAGGCACAATGGAAACACGTTAACGCTAATTGATACATTTAATAGAAGGCCAGACTTCTCGGTGCCAAAAGAAGTCAAAAACAATAAGTCCCAAGAACCGCCCAGTGATCGAGGTACTGCCCCGTTATTGGGGAATTCAATTCAATCGATTGGGAAGAGACCCAATCGATTGCGAGTGTACAGAGGGTCCGCACAGGTGGGCGCGAGACCCTGAGAGAGGTATAAGACAGAGACCCCGACCCCAGCTCTCTCTTTGCCAGCCTCTCCTTGACCAGCCAGCCCTCCCAGCAGAACACCGTTGCAGCAGAAGAACCTTGAGAAGGAGAGGCCTGAACAGCAGCTGCCATCACGTAAGTGTCATACAACGCACGCTATGAGAGTAGACACTCCTGACCCCCTTTAGTCCATAACTACTGGAAGCCTGCGGACCCAGGACAAAGCAAGAGGCCATTGTTCCCTGATCCGGCAGTCCCCTTACCCAGATAAGTATTTGGCCTATTAGTGGTAGGATTAGCCTAGTCTTATAGTTTTATATGCATGAGTAGTAGAATACTGTATTATAATAAACGTGTCTTGTTTGAACTTACTAACTGGTGTGTGGAGTTATTGCTTTGAACTTGAACTTGAAACTTGTGGCGGTATCTTAACAATACCTGGCGACTCCACAACTAAGGAACGAAATAGAGCCAAATTGAGTGTTAAGCACACTCACCCAGAACGAGCAACAAAAGGCATTTGAAGACTAAGCATGGCGAGTTCGAGGACAAACCTCTTGATTTTTTGCAGTGAGAACTTAAATCATCAGCTGAAGTCCTTCGCAGAAATGTAACATTGAATGGCAAAACATGTGAGATCGTGAGGACCAAGCAGGCCCACCTATCGCATTAAAGGTAAGCAAAAATGGTGTGTCGCGAAGGTCGGTCGGCGTGGGTTGCCCAGGTTGGCCGGTGTAGGTGCCAAAGGTTGGCTGGTTGATAAAGTGGGTCTCGGGAGAAAAAGTTTGAAAAACACTGTAATACATTATTCAGAATAATTCATAAAGAAAATCCCTCACTAATTTCACTCCAACTTTACCACAGCTGTGACAGATATTTTCTCAAAAAGCAATCTGTTGTTGTTTTCAATTAGCATCACATGTCTCTGGCCAGTAAAGTAAAATACAGTATAGTTTTGAAACAGCTTTATTATTTTCCCATAGGGTTCAAATCTCTTGTGCTGACAACACATGCTGCATAGTTCAGTTGTTATCTGGGAGATAGCTAGTTTAAAGTTGCTAAATAAAACTTATCTAAATTTAATTTTCAACTGATATATTTACTGAGCTTAAGAAAAAGAAAAAACCCAATAAAAATAAAGATTAATATACCGTTGGTGATGTTAGTTGATAAAACATTAATGTGCTCAATGTCATTTTCTGTGTGGCATTTCAATGGAGGAATTTGCCTACTGCCTACATTAAAACTGAATAGGCAACGTGTAAATATTGCCTAATTGTGAATAACATAAAGAGTTTGTCAGGTAATATCACTGACAGTAATATATATCCTCATCCATATGTTAAAAATCGTGAATACGATGCACATTTCCTGTCCACAAACCTTATTTTCATTTATTTCTACTTTTGGATGTACTCTTCTGTCAGCATTTACCATTGTAAGTTATCATGTCAACATTTCCCATTAAATATTGCTATGGCACCATCATAATGCAATTGAAGGCTCTGGCGAATAGGTAATTTTTTGCATTGAGTTTCTCAAAGCTCTCTCCCCACTCTCTTGCAACCTTATATGTAGATGGTCTTATATCTAAGATGGTAAACTCCTAAATTTAAATTATAAACAAAGAAAACAATCTGGATCTCAATCCAGGCACTTATTTTTTTTCCCCAAATGAAAATGCTTCACCTGAGGTGCAAAGTGTCTGATTCAACTGCCCTAGGGGTCATCTCAGCACTTCTAGCTGCATTTAAACGGTTCCACAAAACATGAACTCATTCAAGCCAGGACAGCAGCTAGAAGACCAGCTCCCAGATTTTTGGAGGGGTCCCTCACTCGATTTCTGGATGTTGTGGCGGAGAGGCGGGCCACAATTTATCCACCGGTTGACAGGAGACCCTCCAGCAAGGTCACCAATCCTGCCTGGGAGACCGTGGCAGCACTGGTCAGTTCCAGCAGCATGACCAAGACGACGGAGGTTCAATGTAGAATTAAAATGAATAATCTACTATGATCTGCAAGGTAAATACCCCATGTCTCCCCTTGGCATTCTACCATTCCGTCAACAGAGAGCAGGCCTTCACTGACAACTAGTTTCGCCGGCGACTGAAAAATGAGCAGCCACTACACCTTCACCCAGATGTCCTGTCTCAAGTGAGTTTTGTCCATACCCATGACCAGGCCATGCACCAAGACCATGTCCCTTGCCTTGCCTTGGCCGTCAATCAGCAGTGCCTCCACCCAACTTGCCACCTCGACAGCACTGAGGTGGAGATCTCCAAGGAGGGCACAAATGACACATCATAGCTATCACCTGCACCAACCACCATCACAGAGACAAGCACCTTGGTAGGCGTAAATAGCAAACAGACATCTGGGTCACTATCCGGTGAGCACCGCACAGCTTCTGATGTACATCAGGTAGAGGCAGGAGCATCCCAGGGATTGGACAATTGGGGTCTGCTGGATCTCAGGACTCATCTGTGTCCCAGCAAGATGCTGTGCTTCTGGACACATTCATCCCTCAGCTGCTTGCAAAGGCAGAGCCTTTGAACCAGTTGTCAGTGACATTGATGTGACTGCAAGGCCGAATGAAGGAGTCCCAAAGCCTTCAGTCACAGGAGATGTCAGCATTGTGTGGCACCCAGGCAAACATGCAAGGGTGGTGTCTGCAGTCGAAAGCCTGGGGCAAGACGTCAGAGCCATCATTGGAGAACTCCGAAGCATGGTTCAGTTCCTGAAGACCATGGCTGAGGGGTTTGACACCATGGTGCAGACACTGGGCCTCCAGAACTGGCAGCGCCGGAAGATTTTGAGGCTTCTGGAGCTCACTCCAGCTGCTCCTCCATCTGATGGAGTAAACCAGGAGCTCATGAATACCTGGAGGGAGGAGGAAGCACTGGGACAAATTCTGGGGCCTTCCACCAGGAAACCCTGGGAGTGACCAGCCCTTCTGAATCCCCCTTCATGATACCAGCGCACCTCAGGAGCAGCGTGCAGAACAGGATGATGCGGCAACATCGGTGAAAGTAGGCCTGGGTCCTCCAGGTCCCGGCACTACAGAGGACGCCTGCCAAGCGCATCTTCGTCAACAGGGCATGGAAGGCAGCAGGCTACCTCCACTTTTGATGTGTATCCTGGGAATACACATAATGGGAATATTCGCAAGTGTAAGGAGTTACATGGGCACAGAACGGGCACAGGTGAAGTTAGGTCACAGATGGTTGGTGGTTCTAATGAAATGTCACAATTGCACATGTCACCTTAATAAATTCTATGGTTGTTCACAACCTTAAGGCCTCACTCTCTTTGATCCTCCTCCCACTGGGAAAGGCCTTCACCTCATCTGGACACAGCTTTTCTCACAGGCGCTCAATGTTATTATAAATGTTTTTTTATTGAGTTTTCATATTTTATATATGACAAATTACAAGTTATTAGAGAGAGAGAAAAAAAAAAGGAAAACACAAAAATTTAACATGAATATTTACAGGTAAGCATCTTCATACAGGCGCTCAATGTTATGGAAACGGTTAGGCCCCACTCAAACCAAGAGTAACATATATCCAGGAATGATTCTGGTATTAATCAGTGAACCCTAGACACTCGCCCCTAATCCCCTTCTGTGCTCCAGACAAAGTGATGTAGGCCTGAACCTCACTTGCACATGAGCCGGGGAGCCAACGTACTTGCAGGAGACAGATAGGAATCAGACATGAACAAATGCTGAGTAACATCACAGCTTTCCTCACTGTGAGTCATCATCGCCCTCCTGCATTGACAGGCTAAGCAAGTACAGACTCCTCTCGCCCAGCACCCTAAAGACTTGGTTTTCATGCGGACCTCTTCCCTTGATTGCTAAGGTGTCATGAGGCTCTTGTGGTGGGCACTTGGTTGTAGAGCTGTCAGATACCTGATGGCCCTTTTGTGTGAAGCGGTAAGTGCTGGGGGCACCCCTGGTCCACCTGCCCATATGAACCCTCATCTTCACTTGGCCTCTATCCTCTGGCTCCTCTTTGGTCCCTTCCTCCACTCCCTACTGGACTTTATCCCCATCAGAGGAGACCATCCGCTCTTCCTGGTCGTCATCATCAAGGAAGTTGCCTCGCTGCTGTGCCAAGTTATGTAGAGCATAGCAGACCACGATGATGCAGGAGACCCTCTATGGACTGCAGAACTCCACCAGACCAGTCACGGCAGCGGGTTGCACCTTAAGCAGCCCGAAACACAGCCCAATCACAGACTGGATGACACCGTGAGTCTTGTTGTAACGGGCCTCTGCATCGGTCTCGGACCTCCGCACTGGCGACAACAGCCAAGACCTCAGCGGTTATCACTTGTCCCCAATGAGCCATCCCTGCAGCCTAGGTGACCCTCATAAATCCCAGTGATTTGAGATTGCCCAAGGATGAAGCTATCAAGCATACTCCCTGGAAAACGTGCACGCACATGCATGACCCTCATCTGGTGGTCACTTGTCATCTGTACATTAAGGGAGTATAATCGATTCCTGTTAATAAACGACTCCCTGATGCCAAAGGGTACCTGCGCCTTGCACCTGTGGCAGACCAGCTATGGTGATGAATCCTGTAACCTTCTTGTCCTGATGGGCCTGGTTCAATTCAAAAGTGATGTAGTCCGATACTATGGCATAGAGTGTATCAATGACCTCACAAATGCATTTGTGTACTGTTGACTGAGAAATGCCTCACAGATCACCCATTGAGCCCTGGAATGATCCAATGGCGCAGACGTTGAGGGCTGATGCAACCTTCACGGCCACAGGGAATGGGTGCCCTCCTCCACATGGTGCCAAGTTGGCAGGAATATCGCACAGGTGCTGCACTACCTCCCTGTTGAGACGGGGTTCCGCGGCACATGTTGCCCGACAGCTCCAAGAAGGACACCCATGTCCTGTAAATCTTCGCTCTCCTTCGCCTTTGAACTGCCTGTTCAGCTTGTGCTGCATCTAGCTCTTGAGCCTGTCCTGCGGGCCCTTGGCTTCCTAGTGCTGACCCCGGGGGGGGGGGGGGGGGGGGGGGGGGGGTGTCAGAGAATCCCGCCCCAGGAAAAAGGTTCAATGTCCAATGAGCAACATTGGTGGGGTGGGGTGAGGCTCACCAAGGGGAATCGTTTCAGCACATTGTGATCAGCAGCATCACCAGCTGATATGAGGATGCAGACTGTGAGAGACAAGTGAAGCTAAGTTTATTTTACTTTTAAAAAGACACAACTCCCCAATCATGATCCTGGAGAGGCAATTCTTCTTGGGGATGCTAGCAACTACTGCTATGGAGAAGGTGGGTCCACTGTGAGTGGGTGAAGACCTTTCACATGATCTGTACGGGCTCCGCCCTGAGCCCATGATGTTGGTCCAGGCCAACTTGGGCCCACATTGACAATTGTACAGGGACGGCCCTGTAATTAAATTTAATTGACCAAAATTGGTTGGCTGTTGCTTCTTAGTGGTCAGCGAATTCACCCCAATCTCCCCTCATTTAAAATGGCTTGAGATTGGGTTCATGGTGGGGAACCACATGGAGACCTCCAGTGCCAAACTGCTTGCCCGTCCGGACCTCAAGCTCTTTTAAGAACCCCAACCTAAGTCTTATCTTATGCCACTTTTTAAGAGCATAAACTGAGGTGAGGAATTAATTATGTGTGTTACTGCAGATAAAAATCGATGTTTCACCATTCTGCCATGGAATCATGGGCTCATAAAGACACTGCAAGCCTTTCAAATTGGCAGAAGGTAAAAACAGAAGTGCCACCAGCATTTACAACAGATCCAATTTTTGCCATTAGGGAAAAGGGGCAGGTGTGATTAACACCGACAGGAAACCTGAAATCAACAGGGACATTTGAACTCAATGCTGAGTTCAGACAGACCCCATTTGGTTGTTACAAGCATCTTAACCCACAGTGTGGGAGTCACAAATTGATGAAATAGACCATAACTACTTGAAGGAACGATAAGGTCTGTTTAATTGTCATAAACTGAAGTTTTTTAAATGCCTCGTTCTTTGAGCATTAAAAAAAACAGGCTGAAGCTGAAACCTAGGCCGGGATTCTCCCCTACCCGGCGGGGTGGGGGGTCCCGGAGTGATGGAGTGGCGTGAACCACTCCGGCGTCGGGCCGCCCCAAAGGCGCGGAACTCTCTGCACTTTTAGGGGCCAGGCCTTCACCTTGAGGGGCTAGGTCTGCGCCGGAGTGGTTGGTGCTCTGCCAGCTGGCGTGGACGGCCTTTGGCACCATGCCAGTCGAGGCCGAAGGGACTTTGCCGGCCGGTGTAAGTCCGCGCATGCGCCGGAGTGTCAGCGGCTGCTGACGTCATCCCCACGCATGCGCAGGGGAGGGGGTCACTTCCGCCTCTGCCATGGTGAAGGAAAAGAGTGCCCCCACGGCACAGGCCCGCACGCCGATCGGTGGGTCCTGATCGCGGGCCAGGCCACCGTGGGGACACCCCCCCCCCCCCGGGGCCAGATCGCTCCACGCCCCCCCCCCCCCCCAGGACCCCGGAGCCCGCCTGCTCCCGCCGGTAAGGTAGGTTTGATCCACGCCCGCTGGAGAGGGTTGACAGCAGCAGGACTTTGGCTTATCGTGGGCCGGAGAATTGCCAGGGGGGCCCGCCGATCGGTGCGGCGTGATTCCTGCCCCCCCCGAATCTCTGGTGGCAGAGAATTCGGGACACGGCGGGGGCAGGATTGACGGCGGCCCCCGCCAATTCTCTGACCCAGTGGGGGGTCAGAGAACCCCGCCCCATGAGTTTAAAAATGGACCCTATGCTGGACTGCTTGATTGAAAAGTCACCTAATGTAGGTTGGAAAACAACATGAGCATCTGGTGGTGAAATTTCAATAGAATTCTTTTGTTGAACTTTCCTAAGGGCTATTATTATGCCATTATGAAAATTAGGCTGAGTTTCAAAACTTACAATTATCTCAGTGGCTGTTCTGAGTTCACAGTTTGATTGACAGTTTAAAGAATAATTACACAATGGGGAGGTGGTGGCATAGTGGCATTGTCACTGGACTAGTAAACCAAAGACCTAGGGCGAAATTCTCCCAAAACGGGAGAAATCGTCAAACTGCCGTAAAACCCGGGCGGGTTTTACGGCATCGCGCCCCTTCCCGACGGGGGACCGATTCTGGTCCCCCGTCGGGGCTAGCAGCCCGACGTCGGAGGCTCCGACAAGTCGGGCTTAACGAAAATCGTTAAGCCCGCTTGTCGGATTTAGCGCCGGCTGACGCGTCATATGACGTCAGCCGCGCATGCGCAGGTGGGAAGACTCCACCCGCGCATGCGCGGGTGACGTCATCGCGTTTTTGCGCGAAACCCGCGCATGCGCGGTCCGGGTTGCCCCTCAGCCGTCCCGCGTATTGATACTGCGGGGCGGCGGAAGGACAAATAGTGCGCGGGCATCGGGCCCGCTGCCCGTGATCGGTGGGCACCGATCGCGGGCCCATGGCACCCTTGGCACGGCCGTGGTACTGCCGTGCCAATCGGTGCCATGGTTATTTTTTTCCAGGTAGTCACGACGTTTTTACGAACGGCAGGACCAGGTGTGTTTGCCGTTCGTAAAAAGGTCGTAAAGGGCTGGGACTTCGGCCCTTCTAACAGCTGTGAATCGCTGCCGGCCGTAAAAAAACGGCGGCAGCGATTCGTGTCGGGATTTCGGCGGGGGGGTGGGAGAATAGCGGGAGGGCGTCAAAAAAGTCGGGAAGGCCCTCCCGCTATTCTCCCACCCGTCGTGGGGGGCGGAGAATTTCGCCCCTAGAGTGATGCTCTGGGGACCCAGGTTCAAATCCCGCCACTGCAGATGGTGTTGAATTTAAAAGAAAATCTGAATTAAAAGTCTAATGATAGCCATGAAACCATTGTTGATTGTTGTAAAACCCCATTTGGTTCACTAATGTCCTTCAGGGAAGCAAATCTGCCATCCTTACCTGGTCTGGCCTACCTGTGACTCCAGACCCACAGAAATATGGTTGACTCTTAACTGCCCTTCAAGAGCAATAAGGAATGGGGAATAAATGCTGACACAGCCTGTGACGCCCACATCCCATGAACGAATAAAACAAATTAACTGCTTTTGATGTGAGTCTGAATTGAACATAAGAAATAAGACCAGGAGCAGGCCATTCAACCCTTCAGGCCTGTTCCACCATTCAATTAGATCATGGCTGACCTTTTACTTCAACACAACTTTCTTGAATTATCCCCATATTCCTTGATGTTTTTAATATGTAGAAATCTATTAATATCAGCCTTGAAAGGGCAGCACGGTGGCACAGTGGTTATCATTGCTGCCTACGGCGCTGAGGACCCGGGTTTGAATCCCGGCCCTGGGTCACTGTCTGTGTGGAGTTTGCACATTCTCCCCGTGTTTGCGTGGGTTTCACCCCCACAACCCAAAAGATGTGCAGGATAGGTGGATTGGTCACGCTAAATTGCCCCTTAATCAGAAAAAATTGGGCACTCTAAATTTAAAAAAATAAAATAAATACCAGTCTTGAACATATTCAATGTCCTAGTGTCCTACAGCTCTCTAGGACAGAGAATTCCAAAGGTTCACCATCCTCTGAATGCAGAAATTCCTCCTCACCTCTGTACTAAATGGTGAGCCCTTTTTTCTGAGACTGTGTCCCCGGGGCAGGGTCGGGGAATCTCCCGGGGCCGGTGTTAATCCCGCCCCCACCGTGGCCGGAATTCTCCGCCACACGGGAATCGGCGGGGGCGGGAATCGCGCCGCGCCGGTTGGCAGGCCCCCCGCGGCGATTCTCCGGCCCGCAATGGGCCGAAGTCCCGCCGCTATCAGTTCTCTCCCGCCGGCACCAGAGGTGGTTTGAACCACGTCGGCAGGCGGCGAGAGCGGGCCCCGGTGTCCTGGGGGGGGCGCGGGGCGATCTGACCCCGGGGTGTGCCCCACGGTGGCCTGGCCCCGCGATCGGGGCCCACCGATTGGCGGGCGGGCCTGTGCTGTGGGGGCACTCTTTTTCTTCCACCGCCGCCACGGCCTCCACCATGGCGGAGGCGGAAGAGACCCCCTCCACCGTGCATGCACCGGGGTGACGTCAGCGGCCGCTGACGCTCCAGCGCATGCGCGGACTCACGGCGACCGATGAAGGCCTTTCGGCCAGCCGTTCGTGTCGGTCAGCAGGGCGCCAAAGGTCGCTCGGGGCGGGAGGCATTCCGGCGCAGGCCTAGCCACTAGAGGTGTGGAGAATTTTGTACATTTGGGGAGGCCCGACGCCGGAGTGGTTCTCGCCACTCCGGTACGCTGGGACCCGCCCCTCCGGGTAGGGGAGAATCCCAGCCCTGGTTCTAGACCTCGCAGCCAGCAGAAACATCCTTATACCCTGTATGTATCCTGTTGAGCTATTTAAGAATTTTATAGGTTTTAATGAGATAACATCACCGTCTAAATTCCAGAGAATAAAGGCCCAGTCTATTTAATCTTTCCTTATAGGACAATCCCTCGATCCCAGAAATTAGTTTGGTGAACCTTTGTTGCACTGCTCTATATTTCCTTAAGTAAGGAAACGAAAACTGCACACAATACTTCTGATGTGATCTCACTGAGGTTCCATATAATTGCAGTGAGATATTTTTACTCCTATACTCAAAACCTCTTGTGATGACGACCAACTTATCATTTGGATTCTTAATTATTGCTGTACCTATATGTTGGCTTTCTGTTAATCATGAACAAGGACACCCAAGTCCCTTTGATGTTCAAAACTTCCTAGCCTCTCATCATTTAAGAAATACACTGCATTCTGACTTTCCTACAAAAGTGGATAACCTCACCGTTCTCCATTGCGTTCCAATTACCAAATTTATGTCCTCTCGCTTAGCCCCTCTAAATCTCTTTGAAGCATCTTTACATCCCCACAACTCACACTTCCACCTAGTTTTGTGGCATTTGCAAAATTGGAAATATTACATTTGCTCCCCGAGTTCAAACCATTGATGTAGATTGTGAATAGCTGGGGCCCAAGCAGTACCCCACTAACCACAGCCTCCCAACCTGAAAATGACCCATTTGTTCCTGCTCTCTGCTTTTTGTCCATTAACAGTTCTTAATCCATGCCAGTATATTGCTCCAACCCCATGTCTCTAAATTTGTTTGCTCACCTCTCGTGTGGGACCTTATCAGAAGATTCTGAAAATCTAAATAGAAGTTTGTTTTTATAAGCAATTAACCACTTGACAAAATTTAAAAGCTTTGAATGGATTTCATGAATGGGAGTTTTTATGGGTGTCTATCTGTGGGAGCTTGATTTAGATTTAAACATCTGTTAGATTTAGATATTTATTTTTCATATCACATGGCGGATACAGGGGAATATGAGTGTCATGATATGCAGTCATGCACATAATGAGATACAGACAGGGAGTGACAGGCAGCCAATCAACACAGAGAACAGGACATAACCAATCAGCAAGCAGAACACTAGGAGATGGTTTCCTACTATAAAAGGCACAAGAGACTCACACTTGGCCTCCTTCCACTGATGAGATCTACAGTGACAGTCAGGGTGTATATATCACACAGCACCCCCACCATGTGGCTAAGAGGTAGTCTGGCTCAGTCAGACAGAGAAATGACACTGGGGTTAGCAGAGAGTCAAACTCACAGAGAACTGTGCTAACTGTTTAACAGGTTCAATAAATCGGATTGAACTAATTTCAAGTTTTGGAGTATCTCAGTTAAAGCTGCATCCAGTTGCAGCCCGTGTTATCTCAGTGTGCTTAACATGGCAATGAGGGGCATGGGAGGTGGGTGGCGCTATGAGTTTACGTTGTGTTGGCATGGGGCTATGAGGGGGCATTGTGTGCGGGTGGAGGGGTGAGGGCTTGAAGACCTAACAGCTTCTATAACAACTGGTTCCGGAAAATTGATCTGGACTTTTAACCACCCTTCCTCAGCACTTGTCTGTCTGTGTGGTTGCCTATGCTCTGCTTACAAGGTTGGTGGGCCTGGCTCCCTATTCCCCCCCCCCCTCCCCCGCAGTGAGTTGGACTATAGATACTGGCCTCGGTAGCACAAATCCATCCAGTGTGTTGGCACGTTCTTGCATTGCATCTTCACTTATATATTTATATAAAAACAATTTCAGACAGAAATGATAGACTAATTGCTGCTCAATTCAGAAATAGATTTAATATCATTGTTAAAATCTGTATGCTCTTGATTGTTTCATTTTATAGCTGTGTTCTGCCAACTCAGTCTTTCTGAATTTTATTTAACCTTGGCTTGGGTTCTAATGAATAAATTACAGTGCTTGGCAGCAGTTTCTATTTTGTATTTGGCCCACTGTAGCTATTATATTAGCATCCAGTGCTGGTGAAATTTGTACCAAACATTTTGAATTTTTTCCACTGAATACTAATACTCTGGTTGATATATCAAACCTGTATTTTCTATTTCCAACAGGACCGTGACCTTCCAAGGCTGATCAGAGGACAGGTACACAGATGCATGGGGACCTATGACCAGAGAAGAAACCTTTTTAAATGTGTATCTGTTCGGTCTGCCTCGCCTGTAGAACAGAAAACCTTTGCTGAATTTGTCAGTGTAGTAGATGCTGAAATGACACAATTTGTTCAGACATTAAATGAAGTCTGAACGCTTCTTCATAGCCAATGTCATTTATTTTTGTTATGTAGGAGGCTGAAAGAAAGGGCTCTGGAAAAATGCAGTTTGCAACATGAATTTCATACTGTTTCAAAACTTAACAAAAAAATTACAACTATTGATTGGATTAATGTGTTGTGAATCAACAAATTTTGATTGAACCTTTAAATCCTTTGTTTTAATATCAGATTTCTGTTTGCAGTACTGATTTGCTTTCAACATATTTGAAGTGCCTGTTGAGGTGCAAAAAATCCATTGCTGTGTTCTTTTGAAAAAATGGGATTCAGACTGCTAACTTGTGATGCCTCTGTGAACATACACAAACCTGTTTCTTATCCAAGTACATTTTTTTGTTTACCAACAGTTCTTTAAAGTTCTCCCTTGTATCATTTACTGATACGCTATACTTAGAATACAATTTAAAGGGTGCATTTTTCTCTCATTGATTGAAAGTTGGCACTCAAGGAAGAAGTTTAGGTAAGTAAAGAACAATCATCTAAACTTTGAGATTTGTTTCAATATTACGCAGAGATTTTTACAATTTGCTCCTTTCTTGTCTTATTGCCGACATTAGTTTGTCAGTAAGCACCGTATCTGATGTGTCATGATGATCACAAAAGAGGATTAATAATTGTGACATCATTATTACAGGGTTATTGACAAGTAATCAGCATTTGATTACAAGAAATGTTATGTTGAATATGTATTATCCTACAAAAATCAATAACAAATTTTGCCTGTTGTGCCACAATCAAATAAACTTTAATTGTTTTTATTAAAACCCACTTTGTTGTTCATTTGTTGAGTTGTTACTCGGTTGTAACAAAATTCTAGAATTCTGAGCAAATACCCATGTAATAGTTTAAAATTTCAAATCCAGGATTTACATTAATGGAAAGGTATTTTGTTAACTTTGCATCAAGATTGGTTGAAATTTTAAGCTCGGCTGTATTGTCCAGGGCTAAAATGCAACTACTACCGTATGACTCTTCAATATAGGAGTTCACAAATTCATCTGGGATATCTGAGGGAAACACATTAATGACCAAGGAAGCCAGTGGTAGAAAGGAAAAGGTTTATTTTACTTTACACAATAATTTGCCCACGGCAGTAATTATCTACAATCAACCAACATGTCAGTCCCTGCTCAGGCCGGCTTTTATGCTCGTTTCTAACAAGCCACAGCTGGTTGGGCCTCTGCCCCCTACCTGGGAAGCTCGTATTCCATGAACCCCATGTGGAGATCTAAAATGGTTTCCCCATGGGCCTCATGGGGGCTATGACAAACACCAAGGGGGAAATGGAAGTCAAGAGTGAAGCTAAATATGTAATGTATATAGACAACAACTGTTTATAAATATGAGAAAAACCAATAAAAAAGACTTCCCCCCCCCAAAAAAAATGAGTGAAGCTAAATTACACCAGCTTTCTAAATCTACTGGGTGTTTGCAAGTGGCCTTAGTAATGGTATGGTAGCACGCACAGGGATAAAGAACTGTGACGCATTGGTTTCAAAATTTTTGGATGTAGGTAAGAAAAGTAATATTAAACATGTCTTTTCTGTAATCCTAGGTGCAACATGATTAAAGTTGGCAAAGGAGGTTAGCCTGGTAGTTTGCCGATCTCAGTGTGCTTTATCAAAAGATAAATGACACATGATTAGGGTTATTGCTTCTTATGTGGTAACTGTGAGGGGAATATGCTAGAGGCCATGTACTATTCACAACGGTAGATTGGAAAATGGGGAGAAGATGGAACACTGGGGTTCCAGGCAGCCACAATTAATAGTAGCCATGGAGCCAAATTGGAGAGGTTAAATCTAAACAAAGTGAACCAGTTAGAGGCTGGATGTTTGATGACCTGTCCTCCAGATAAGAACAAGTTTTCCGTAGATTTTTTTGTTTGCAGTGACATAACAAATCCTGGTCTCGCTTTCCTAATGCCATATGTTTTTTGATAGATGAACACCTGAGTCAACTAAATTCCTTAAGACCCTAAGACTTGATCTCAGCCGAGAGCTGATTTAGAGGCATATGGGGCTGGATTCGCCATTTTTGAGCGTAAGGGTCTGTGGCGGGTTTTATGTCAAAACATTTGGCGCCACCCCCTCACTGATCCTGTGACCAGTGAGGGGCTAGCAGCCGCACCACGTAAAACTCCCGGTTCCCATGATAATAATGGCTGGAGAATGGCCGGGGCGGTGGCCACGCACGCGCATGGCGATGACCTACAGCGGTCACGCCGTAAAACATGGTGCCAGCCATGCGCGTACCCGACCTGCCAGATACTGTCCCTCCGACCACCCCCACCAGTCTCCGCAGCCCTCGCGGAAGTCCCCATGGCCTGCAGCATGGCACCCACCCGATTGTGGTGGCGCTGGACACAGTCCGCAAGCCACCACGCCGGGTTCCCGACCGCTGAGACCACACATCAACCGCGTGGCTGGGAACTCAGCCCATCGGGGGCAGAGCATCGGGGGAGGGCCTTCAGGTGACGTGCTAAGGCTGTCCCAACAGCGTGCGATGCCATAATGCCCTCTCAGAGGGGGCGGAGCATACATAGCCTGCATCAAACAGGTGGCGCCCTTGGTTTCGACGTCGGAAAATGGTGAATCCCGCCCATGGTCACTGCAGCTTCTCAACAAATCTAGATGATTACACTTCCAGATTTAATTTTTAAGAATGTCTTATTAAATGTATAATTTAGTTGCTTGTTAGCAGTAATAGCAACAATATTTTGGGGCGCAAATTACTCTGTTGGGGAGCTGAGCTAGAGCAGTAAACACAAGAATAAGCATCTTTTGATGCTTCTTGGAACTTTGAATTGTTCAGCAATGATGAATGGGAAAGTTCTATAAAAAAGAGACTCATTTGAATAATAAGTCCGGATTATAACTTGTATAAACAAGACACAGGTTTCTGATAACGTGATGTAATTATACATATTTATAACAATAAAGCCTCTGTTACATAATTTTAAGTAATGGCTTCTTTATAATTAGATACAACATGAGAGCTGTAGACTGGTGATTCGTTTCTGCAGAAAATTACCATCTATTTTCCTTAAAATCATTGACAGTGGATTACTAGTATCTTATATAAACCAACATGCTTACTGCGCGTTTGATTTATTTGAAGAATTTTTTTACTTAAAAGTCTCATTTGTGACAAGTGTACATTGTTCTCTCCCAGATTTGTTGCCATTTTTGGCCTATTTCATCTGATGTGATTGTATGTGTCACTGCATTATCCTTCTACATCTGCACTGCTGAATCTGCCCGAAATAGTTGCAAACTAAATAAGTACATTAATTTAAATTGACAGCATTTTAAACCTTAAATCCAGTTCTAAAAATCAAATAGACATTGTAGACTGGTGAATTACTAAGAAGAAACAACTTATCTTTTGATTGACATAATTAGCTTTTGCTTATGGCACCTTAGAGTTATGAGATTGGTTGCACTTGATTTATTTTTTCACAATCACTGGTTACAACCTTCTATCTCCTATTGTAATGATAGGGTAGATTATTAATTAACTGCAAATAGAGAGAGTGAGAAATATATTTTGTTAACAATGCCATAGAGGGGCGGCACGGTGGCACAGTGGTTAGCATTGCTGCCTACGGCGATGAGGACCCGGGTTCGAATCCCGGCCCTGGGTCACTGTCTGTGAGGAGTTTGCACATTCTCCCCGTGTCTGCGTGGGTTTCGCCCCCACAACCCAAAGATGTGCAGGGTAGGTGGATTGGCTACGCTAAATTGCCCCTTAATTGAAAAAATAATTGGGTACTCTAAATTTATAAAAAAAAAACAATGCCATAGAATCTTGACAATCAGAGACTTTTTACATGGAACATAGAACTTACAGTGCAGAAAGAGGCCATTCGGCCCATCGAGTCTGCACCGGCTCCTGGAATGAGCACCCTACTCAAAGTTAACACCTCCACCCTATCCCCATAACCCAGTAACCCCACCCAACACTAAGGGCAATTTTGGACACTAAGGGCAATTTATCATGGCCAATCCACCTAACCTGCACATCTTTGGACTGTGGGAGGAAACCGGAGCACCTGGAGGAAACCCACGCACACACGGGGAGGATGTGCAGACTCCGCACAGACAGTGACCCAAGCCAGAATCGAACCTGGGACCCTGGAGCTGTGAAGCGATTGTGCTATCCACAATGCTACCGTGCTGCCCAACGCTGCCGAGTGGGGACCTGTCCGGCATCTCTCAGGCATCGGTGCATCTGGGCAGTGCCATTGCGGACCGCTACATCGGGTTCCCTGTGGACCGGGCGAGCCAGGATGCCCGGGCCGTGGGCTTCCCTGCACGTCTGCACCCGGTACCCGGGAAGTGTTCATGACTCATACGTGTTGTCGCGGTCTTACATCCCCGGCATGTTCGAGGGACGCCACCCTCGGCTGAGGGGCTGGTTGCTGGGCGACAGGGGTTACCCGTTGCGGTCGTGGCTGATGACGCCTATACAGAGGCCACAGAGTGACGCGGAGAACAGCTATAATGATGCCCATGCAGCGACCAGGGCATGATAGAGAGGTGCTTTGGCGTACTCAAAATGCGTTTCAGGTGCCTGGACCTCTCTGTGGGGGGCCCTCCAGTACCCGCCAGATAGGGTCGGCCACATCATTGTGGTGTGCTGTGTCCTGCACAACATCGCCCAGCAGACGGGCGATGTGCCGCAGGCAGAGGAGGGGGGAGTGGAGGAGCAGCAGGAAGAGGCGCAAACCTCCCCAGATGAGGGAGTTGGGGGCAATGGTCAGGGCAGATGGGCTGGACATGGGCGGGTGGCTGCCCATCATTACCGGCTGGGCCAGCGGGCACGGGACAGGCTGATAGCCGCCCGGTTCACTGACTAGGGAGTGTGGGAATCGGCGAATATGGCCACATACCGCACACCATGGCAACATCCGACCACCCTCACCCACCCAACACCAAAACCCTTACCCCCCTCACCCACCCAGCACCAACACCCTAAACCCCCCCTCACCTACCCAGCACCAACACCCTAACACCTCCATCACCCACCCAGCACCAACATCCTAACCCTCCCCCTCACCCACCCAGCACCAACACCCTCACCCCCCCTCACCCACCCAGCACCAACACCCTCACCCCCCATCACCCACCCAGCACCAACACCCTCACCCCCCCCCCCCCCCACCCACCAACCACACCCACCCCACCCGCATGCACACCACCCCTCCATTGCAGATCCACCTGCGGCACGACAGGCCGGGCTCACACGGTCGCCGGTGGAAGCGTGTCTATTACAGGCCATGGAGGATGATGACGACCCGCTCTGTGATGAGCTCCTGGCTCCACATTGTTGGACAATGTCTGGCCTATGGCCACAGTACCACCATCCACCCGGACCATCCCTGCATGCGGCCGCGACATGGCAGCGCACGGTCCCGTCCTCTGCCCGGGAGGATGTAGAGGGCGGCCCAGGGGGAGAGGGGGCACACTCACCTGGGGCCGACGTAAGACCACCCTTCACACACACACTGGCGCTCAACGTACGTGACACCCCCGCACGCTTCAGACAGAGCACAAAGGCAGCTTCTGTAGGTGTGAAAGTGATTTTAATAACAAACAGTCCATACACCTGCCGTAGCCCCTAAAACCCATCTGTGCCCTGCACCCGTGCCAACTCACTCACTGTCTAATTGTTTGGCCTTACAGGCCCTTTGACTATGCCTAGGTGGTTCCCCAGATAGTACAGCAGAACTGGAGCTGGACTCCTGCGTTTCCTGCCTTGTGACTCGGGATCCCTTTGGTGGCCGTTTCCTGGGCTGTCCCGGCCTCGATGGACCAGGCTACGGCTCGGGCGACTGGGATGGCAAGCTGCCAGCCTGTCCTGCCCGTTGCCCACCAGATGCACCTGGGACGGAAGGGGGGGAGTCCGAGGTGCTGCAGTGTTCCAGGATCTCCCCGACAGGGGGACCCGGGACGGGCCCCAGCACCTCCTCCTCCCTCGGGGTGCCTGATGGCCCCCGGGCCTCTATATGGGTCGGGGGTGCCAACGGACTAGCCATCCGACGCCCCCCCGACACCTGGCGCTGCCAGTCCTGGAGGCCCATACGGGTTTGCAGCCATGGAGGTCAGGGAGTTGCGCATCCCTGTCTGTGACTGTGCGACGCCGGCTAGCACCTGGGCAATGGTGCCGATGCCCTCAGCGATGGCCTGCTGAGACTGGGCCATGGCCTGCTGGGACTGCGCATGGCCTGCTGGGACTGCGCCATGGCCTGCTGGGACTGCGCCATGGCCTGCTGGGACTGCGCCATGGCCTGCTGAGACTGAGCCATTGCCTGCTGGGACTGCGCCATGGCCTGCTGGGACTGCGCCATGGCCTGCTGGGACTGAGCCATTGCCTGCTGGGACTGCGCCATGGCCTGCTGAGACTGGGCCACGGTGTTGAGCGCTTCTGCCATCTGCCGCTGGCTCTGGCTTCCTGTGAGAGGGAAGCCATGTCCTGGACCACACACGACGCCTTCACGGAATGCCCCAGGCCTCGCATCCTGCTCTCCATGTCTGACACCGTCGCACCCATTGCCTCCACCGCGGAGGCCACCCGTACGGTTTTGGCCTGGGTGGCACGCATGACCGGCACCACTCCCAGCTCCTGGACGCGGGCGCACTCCTCCACCTGCGTATGCAGCTGCTGCAAGCCAGCCATCATCCTCTTCCTTCGTCCCAGGTTTGGTGGCTGCATCGGGTCTATAGGTGGGTGTGGCAACTCCAGGAACCCGGGACCCGTCTAGGCGGCAGATGTTCGCTTGCGCCAGGATGCCCTCCGACCTCCCGGCCCCTCTGCTGCTCCTACCTCCACCTGCTGTACCGGTACGGCTGTGTTGTGCGCACCAGTGAGTGTACCAGAATCCTCATGACTAAAGTGCCCGAATGAGGTGAGTGTCCCTGCGATGGTGGAGGGTGTTGGAGACAGCAGTGGTGTTGTGTCGTGAGCATCGTCCAACTCAGAGTCCATGGTACTCTGGGGTGGCGCCTTGTCTCCACCCGTCCACAGTGTGTCAGTGTCCTGTATTTCGGTGTCATGTGTGTCGGTGTCCAGGGTAGGGGTGTCCTGGGTAGGGGTGTCCTGGGTAGGGGTGTCCTGGGTAGAGCTGTCTTGGGTAGGGGTGTCCAGGGTAGGGGTGTCCTGGGTAGTGGTGTCCTGGGTAGGGCTGTCCTGGATTGGGCTGTCCTGGGTAGTGGTGTCCTGGGTTGGGCTGTCCTGGGTAGGGCTGTCCTGGGTAGGGGTGTCCTGGGTAAGGCTGTCCTGGGTAGAGCTGTCCTGGGTAGAGCTGTCCTGGGTAGGGGCGTCCTGGGTAATGGTGTCCTGGGTAGGGCTGTCCTGGGTAGAGCTGTCCTGGGTAGGGGTGTCCAGGGTAGGGGTGTCCTGGGTAGGGCTGTCCTGGGTTGGGCTGTCGTGGGTAGGGCTGTCCTGGGTCGGGGTGTCCTGGGTAGGGCTGTCCTAGGTAGGGCTGTCGTGGGTAGGGCTGTCCTGGGTCGGGGTGTCCTGGGTAGAGCTGTCCTGGGTAGTGGTGTCCTGGCTCGGCTGCGACGGGGGCCTGTGGGGATATGGGGAGGGGGGATATGGGGGGGATATGGGGGAGGGGGATATGGGGAAATGGGGGAGGGGATATGGGGGAGGGGGAATATGGGGGAGGGGGATATGGGGAGGGGGGATATGGGGAGGGGGGAAATGGAGAGGGGGATATAGGGGAGGGGGATATGGGGAGGGGGATATGGGCAGGGGGATATGGGGAGGGGGGATATGGGGTAATGGGGACGGGCCGTGGGTGGTTCACTTGCTGGCGGGCCCCCGACCTCTGCATCGGCAACCTCCCGGTCCTCAGGTCCACCTACCAGTTCCAGGGCCCTTTCCTCATGGACGGTGAGTGATCTCTCATAACCTGGGCCCCCTCCAGTCCTCTCACGCTCCCTGTTGTTGTGTGCGCGCTTCTCGTGTGGGGGGCGGGCGGGTGGGGGGCAGGGGTAAAGGGCAACAGTGTGAGGCAGGTATATGCCTGCACGACAGTGGTTGCGTGTATATTGGCAGAGGTCGCAGCACATTAGGGTTAGGGTTGGGTTAGCGTTAGGGTTGTTTGCACCTGGGGGTGTGCCGAACATCGGGGGACTCACCCTGGCTGCCCTGATGAGGTCGTTGACCGTCTTGTGGCACTGGGTGCCTGTCCTCGGTGTCACAGCCACAGCGCTGACGGCCTCTGCCACCTCCCTCCACAGGTGCCGGCTGAGGCATGGGGCGACACTGCGGCCATGTCCAGGGTACAGGGCCTCCCTCCTCTCCTCGATGTCGCGCTCCTAGAAAACCTCGGTGCTGTGTGGCGGGCGGCCATCTTAGCAGGTCTTCCGGGGGGGGGGGTGGTCGCGTCTTTTGTGCTGTGATGCCACGCGGCATTGATTACGCGGCACGGCGTCAGTGACGCGGCACGTTCATGGCGGGTGGCGCCGTCGCGAATGGCGTCATGCCGCTGCTAGCCCATTCGGGCCCGGGGACTTTGCAACATTTGGGGGGGGGGGCCGACACCAGAGTGATCCACACGGTTTTTGGCTCCGGGTCCCGGCCATCTCTCCGGTTTACGGAGAATCCCGTCCCTGGAATCAGTAAGCAGTATGAATGCGATACTTGTTCAGAGCCAATAATATCACAAGCGCCAGACCATAATATTGCTGACGGCCTGTGGATGACATACGTTTGGAATGATCTGGGGCCCCACGTTTCCATGACGCCCGACACAATGACTTTCGAACAGCTTGTCGTATTGGTGGGGCAGCGTTTCAACCCAATCCCATCTATCGTTCAGCAATGCAGGTTCAATACAATGGAGAGATCCACTGGGGGTCCGTTGCTGAACTTGTTTCAAGACTTCGGAAAATTGGCTGAATATTTTTTTTAAATAATTTTAGATTACCCAATTATTTTTTCCAATTAAGGGGCAATTTAACATGGCCACTCCAGCAACTCTGCACATTTTGGGTTGTGGGGGCGAAACCCATGCAGACACGGGGAGAATATGCAAACTCCACACGGACAGTGACCCAGAGCCGGGATCGAACCTGGGACCTCAGCGCCGTGAGGCAGCTGTGCTAACCACTAGGCCACCATGCTACCCCAAATCGGCTGAATACTATGAGTATGGCACTGTTTTAGCAGATATGCTACGTGACGTCTGATCTGTGGAGTAAACGACGTTGAAACTCAGAAGGAACTTCCCTACATTTCAACAAGTGCTAGAAATCTCCCTTTCTCAAGAAAATGATGTCTGGGCATCTGGCCAGGCATAGCCGCCAGCGGCAGGTGAGCTGGTGCCCTCGTTATGGTAGGCGTCGACCCCGTGGTAGGGCCTTGCGTTTGGACAACGTGGAAGAGGCTGAGGATGAGGCCAAGATGCATCTCAATTGTGTGTTGGAGCCCCGTATAGCGCCGATCTGTATTCTAGTGCATGACGGTGACATTTGCTCCGGATGGAGTTGGACACAGGATCGGCTGTTTCGGTAGTGGTGCAACACATCTTTGGCCAGATCAAGCAGAGAGTGAATACCTTGTCGTTGATGGGCTCTGTAGCTCAGTTGGCCACATATATGGGTGAATATTTGCATATAGTGGGGTCTACACTCGCTCCAGTGGTTTACGGCAGTCCCCGCACCTCTCCCTCATCGTGGTGCAGGACGGTGGCCCTAGCTCGTTGGGCGGCCGTGATTGACTGCGCCACTTGAAGATTATTACCAATATGTTTTTCAAGTGGGGACGGGGGGGCTTACGTACAGTGTTGAGGATGTCCCCCGAAGATTTTTAGCCGGGCCTTGGTACCATGGCTACTATCCAGGTGGACCCAGAAGCCCAACCCCGATATTTTCAGGCCTGCCCGGTCCCTTACGGCATTGTCGGGGAGGTCAAGACCAAACTTCAGCAGTCGGAAAGTTTGGGGATCATCCAGTTGCTGAGTTTTGCCAACAAGGCCGGAGTCCGGTGCTGAAGCCGGATCCGACAGTTCGCCTTTGTGGCAGTTACAGGTTAACGGTGGACAGGCATCTCGGTGAGACCATTACCTGCTGCCCAGGAGAGAGGATCATTGGCTGGTGGATCGACATTTCCTAAACTTGACATGAGCAATGCTTGGATAAGGCCTCAAGGAAGTATGTGACTATTAACACAAAAAAGGGCCGGTACGAATACACCCATTTTCTGTTTGGCGTTCCCTCGGTGCTGTGTTTTGGCGAGTGATGGAAGGCATTTTGTGCAGCTCGCCGCGAATCTTGGCATTTTGATCTAATGCTCTCTGGAGGAGGAGCATTTGCGGAACCTCGAGGCAGTGCTACAAAGGTTCTCCAAGTATGGAGTTCACCTGCGCAGGGAGAAATGCGTCTTTCACGCCAAGGAGCAAATCACAAGCCAGATGGGACGAGATGGCAGCAGCAGTGAGCTCGGAGAGTGTGACCAGGAGAACTGGCCTCCAGTGTCGTAGGAAGGTCAACGACCTACACGGTAGCAGGAGTGAATAGACTCCGCCACCTCCCCCAATCTGCCCTCCACTCCCTCCCCCTTCAAACCACCCAAACCCTCCCTTCACACCCACCCTCCCACCACTGTGAACCACACGTGTGGCTAACGATGCTCCCTCTGTGTCTCCTCAGGAAAAGCTCTCCCATAATCGTTGGGAGAAGGCCCAGTCTGGCGGAGGGGTACCAGACTTTAAAATTCTCACCTCCTTCGAGGAGTGTGCCCTGGAGGTGACTGGTGTGGCCGAGGACAGATTGGTCACTCATTCAGAGGCTGGCGGATGCTGCAGAGGTGAGGAACGCCGGGCTCCACCCAGAGGACCTGTCAAACGTGAGTTGTTATTTCCTCACTGACTGACCCATCCCTCCCACTGACCACATGTCCATTCTCCCGCAGGTCCTTTAGCCGACGGCGCCTGCCCACCCTGGGTGGCCCCCTCCATGAGGAGAACACCTTGAAGGAGAGCTCCGAGGATGCAACCATTATAGTCACGGCACAGCCGTCATCCCCACCCTCCACCAGCCCAGATACACACACCTCGGTGGGACATGTTTGTGGATGGGCTTCTGGGGCACAATCTGGAGAGCACCACACTGCTGCTGATGATGTACATCAGGTGGAGGCAGGAACCCCCCAGGCAAGACAATGGTCGTGGAGCTGCTGGATCCCAGGACCCAGCTGGGTCCCAGCCTGAAGCTGAGCCTGTGGTACAGAGGTACTCGGAGCCGATTGAGACGATAGGGTGTAGCCGGGACATTCAGAGGGAGATGTCAGTGTCACTCCAGCAGATCCATAACCGAGTGGAGGAATCCCAGGGGCGACGGGCACAGGAGATGTCACCGGCAATGCGTGGCACCGAGGCCAACACTACTCGGGTGGCGACCACAGTGGAGAGCCTGGTGCACGACGCCAGCACCATCAGTGAAGGTGTCCAAGACAATCGGTGACGACCATGGCTCAGGGTCTTGGCAGAATATCAGACTCACTGGGGGACGTCACCCAATACCAGGCTGACCTCGATGAGGTCCTGCGGGGCGTGTCCCGCTCTCAGATGGGAATGGCCAAGTTGCTGCAGAGCATGTCCCAGTCACTGAGGATCATTGCCAAGGGCATCGGTACTATGGTGTGGACCATGGGGAGCCTCCAGGGCTGGCAGAGCCAGATGATGAAGGGGCAGCCAGGGCTTGAACCAGCTGCCCCTCCACCCCAGGGTGAACCCCAGTACCCCATGGCCACAGACCGGGAGGAGGGGGCGCTGGGTGCCAACCTAGACCCATCCTATTGAGTTGCGACGGTGCCACCAGCTCCCAGAGTTCCACTCCTCTGATGAGGCTGCGGCTCAAAGTCAGCACACGAGACAGGGTGGCACGCCTGTGCATTTGCCGCCGACAAGTGCACCGGGGCCCTCTGGCCTCAGAGGCCCCAGAGGACGTCCGCCAGGGGCACCGAATTCTATGGGACGAGGTAAGCAGCTGACTGCCTCCACCTCAGATGTGAATCCTGGGGAGACACCCAGATGGAGCGGCAGAGCTAGGAAGGCCAACCACGTTGCAGATCACTGAGGGTACCGGAGGAGGGGGGTAGGTAAGGGGTGGGAAGGGAGGTGGGGTTTGGGGGATGTGGGGGTGGCACCATCTGGAGAGTGAGGGATTGTTGAACACATTAAACATTTTTGGGCACAATCATTATGATGACTGTCACTTTCTTCTGCAATGCAGGCTGACCTCTGAACCTTTTGCCCATCTCTCCAGGCACCCCCCTCCCCGTGGCACCCACCCACCCTCCGGCCGTGGACATGTCCCGGGAGCTGTGTCCCATCCTCTGGATGTTCGGATGTTGGCTGCTGTGTGTGTGGTGTTGCCCCCCGCAGTGTTCGGGCACAGTGGCCATGCATCAAGATGTGATTGGGGTCCTAGGCAATGATTCCACATGCTACATGGCCCAGCCACAGAAGCCCTTCCGTCAGTTTCACATTTTTCAAAATGAGTTCTAATTGGCACCAGTGTGAGAACTTGCTGGGGAGGCCACTGAATGACGGGAGGCTATTCGATATGTGGTGACTTCCATTAATTGTATGGAAATAGGGATTAAGTGGTGATAATTGGTTTCTCGCCTCGCTATGGCGAGATCCAGGGTAACGGCAGCAGGGTAGCAGGGCATCCAGGGCAGTCCAGGGCAGCAGGGTAGCATGGTGGTTAGCATAAATGCTTCACAGCTCCAGGGTCCCAGGTTCGATTCCCGGCTGGGTCACTGTCTGTGTGGAGTCTGCACGTCCTCCCCCTGTGTGCGTGGGTTTCCTCCGGGTGCTCCGGTTTCCTCCCACAGTCCAAAGATGTGCGGGTTAGGTGGATTGGCCATGCTAAATTGTCCGTAGTGTCGTACAAAAAGTAAGGTTAAGGGGGGGTTGTTGGGTTACGGGTATAGGGTGGATACGTGGGTTTGAGTAGGGTGATCATGGCTCGGCACAACATTGAGGGCCGAAGGGCCTGTTCTGTGCTGTACTGTTCTATGTTCTATGTTCTATCCCAATTTCGTCTCTGGAAGCGGGCCGGTTGGATTGCAAACTGTTTGGTGCCTGGTGCGGTTCTCGGTTTTGGCCTCCCTCACTATTCACCGGCCTCGTTTCGCTTGAGTGAGAGTGTAACGAGGCCGGAGAATCGCGTCTTAGAAATCTTTTGGTTGAATCACGCCCAACATTTCCACTGAAATACTTTGCCCCTCTCAGACCGCATCAAAGTCAATTAAGTGCTTTCTGCAGAGAACAGAGGAAGTGAGAGCACTTAATTGGCTTTGATGTGGTCCAAGAGCTGTCAATCACAGCTAGATGCTTAGTTTCATGGCAGGCTGCTTGAAATCCGCTCAAGGTGGGCGGCACAGTGTGCAGTGGTTAGCATTGCTGCCTGCAGCACTGAAGATCCAGGTTCAATCCCGGCCCCGGGTCACTGACTGTGTGGAGTTTGCACATTCTCCCCGTGTCTGCGTGGGTTTCACGCCCACAACCCAAAGATGTGCAGGTTAGGTGGATTGGCCACATTAAATTGACCCTTATTTATAAAAAAATAATTGGGTACTCTAAATTTCTATAAAAAATAAATCCACTCAAGCGTGAAGGGAAATGATATTAAACAATCCAGACACACAAGAATATAAAAAATAGATGCAGGAGTAGGCCACCAAGCCCTTCAAGCCTGCCCCACCATTCAATATGAGCATGGCTTATCTATGCCAACTTCAACTCCTTTTCTGTGGCATTTCCCCATAGCCCTCTATTCCTCAATCTATCAAATATTTATCCACCTCCACTTTAAATATTTCTAATGATCCAGCCCCCACTACCCTCCAGGGCAGAGAACTCCCATTCGGCGTCAGAGTGCCAACGCCATCGGAAACGCCGTCGTGGGAGTACCGCTGGGAGTACCGCTTCTGGCCCCTATAAGGGGCCAGCACGGCGCTGGAGCGGTTGACGCCCCTCCAACCTCCCATCCTAATGTGGTACCATTACTCAAGAAGGGAAGAAGGGATAAACCAGGAAACTACAGGCCAGTCAGTCTAACCTCAGCGGCGAACTGTGCGCCGCGGATCCGCGCAAGCGCAGTGGCACTGGCGTCAACGAGGACCTGCGTGGTGGCGCCGGCACCAACCCGCGCATGCGCGGTGGCCTCCCTCAACGCGCCGGCCCCAACATGGCGCGAGAATTCAGGGGCCAGCACGTAAGAAAATAGGCCCGGGGGGGGGGAAAGAGGCTGACCCTCCGATCGGTGGGCCCTGATCGCGGGCCAGGCCCCATCGGAGGCCCGCATCCCCCCCCGGGTCGGAGCCCCCCTCCTCCCCCCCACAGGCCGCCCCCGACCCTGTGCGCAGAGTTCCCGCTGGCTGCGACCAGGCGTGGATGGCGCAGGTGGGACCCTGCCTTTTTAGTGTGGCCGCTCGGCCCATTGGGGCTTAGAGTGGCCCGCGACTGGCGCCACACCAAATGCGCTGACGCCAATGGCGCCGATTCTCCGCGGAGCAGAGAAACGTGTGCCGGCGTTGGGGCGGCGTGGCGCGGTTGCGGGGATTATCCAGCCTGGCACGAGGCTGGGAGATTCCCGCCCATGGTCTCCCCTTAACAAACCCACGCTGACTGTTCTTGATTAATCCCTACCTCTCCAAATGCAGATTAGTTCTGTCTCTCAGAATTGCTTCCAATAGTTTCCCCACCACTGAGGTTACACTGATGGCCGGGAATTTCCTGGTTTATCCCTTCCTCCCTTCTTGAATAATGGTACCACATTGACTATCCTCCAGTCCTCCAGGCTCTCTCCTGTGGCCAGAGAGGAATTGAAAATTAGTCCCAGCGCCCCTGCTGTTTCCTCCCTTGCCTCACTCAACATCCTGGGATACAGTTCATCTGGCCCTGGATATTTGTCTACCTTTAAGACTGCCAGACCACTCAGAACCTCCTCTCCGAATATGTTAATCTCTTTCATTTTATTTATTTAGTTTTTATTTGTTTATGGGATGTAGGTGTCGCTGGTTAGGTCAGTATTTATTGCCCATCCCTAGTTGCACTTCAGAAGGTGGTGGTGAGTTGCCTTCTTGAACTGCTGCAGTCCCAGTGATGTAGGTGCACCCACTGTGCTGTTAGGCAGAGATTTCCAGGATGTTGCCCCAACGACAGTGAAGGCACGATGATATATTTCAATTCAGGGTGGTGAGTGACTTGGAGGGGAACCTCCAGGTGGTGGGGTTCCTTCTCCCTGATTTCTCTACTCACACTGTCCTACCGCGTGTGAACGCTGACACAAAGTATTCATTTAGAACCCAATATATACCCTCTGACTCCACACACAAATTATCACTGTGGGCCTTAATGGGCCCTACTCTTTCCCTAGTTACCATTTTACCCTTAATATAGTTGTAAAACAATTTAGGATTTTCCTTTATTTTGCCTGCCGGTACCCTTTCATGTCCCCTTTTTTGCTCTCCAAATTTCATTTTTAAATTCCCTCTTGTGCATTTTATATGCCTCTAAGACTTCTGCTGTTTTGAGCCCTCGGTATCTGCCATAAGCCTCCCCTTTTCTCTTTATCCAATGCTGTAAATCCCTCGATATCGAGGGTTCACTGGATTTGTGGGTTCCACCCTTTTTCTTGATTGTGACATGCTGGCCCTGTACTCTCCCTACTTCCTTCTTGAATGTATCCCACTGTTATGTCACAGAATTGCCTAAAAGTGTCTGCTCCTAGTCCACTCTGGCTAAATGATATCTGACCTTATTAAAATCGGCCTTTACCCAGATTAGAAGTTTAATCTCCGGACCATTCCTGTCCTTTTCTATAAGAATCTTGAATCTAACTGAGTTATGATCACTGTTTGCAAAACGCTCCCCCACTGATACTTCAACCACTTGCCCAGCTTTGTTGCCGCAAATTAAGTCCAGGACCACTCCCTCTCTTCTAGGTCTTCTATGTACTGGCTTAAAATATTCCCCTGGAGGCATTTTAAGAATTCCGCTCCTTCTAAACCTTTTACTTGATGGTATCCCAGTTAATATTGGGGAAGTTGAATTCCCCCACTATTACTAGCCTATTACTTTTACACTTCTCTGAAATTTATCTACATATATGTCACTGTATTTCTCTCGGACTGTTAGGAGGCCTACAGAACACTCCCAGAAATGTGCTTGCTCCTTTTTGGTTTTTAAGTTCTGCTATGTTTGAATAAGGTCACCTTTCACTCTTCTTTTTAAAAAAAAAATAATTTTTATTCAAATTTTCACATTTTCACAAAAATTAAAACAATAACAGAAAATTCTAAGAACAAAAAAAACCAGAACCGCCCCCCCCCCCCCCCCCCCCCCCCCCCCGCCGTAAATACAAAAGAGAATGCCCGTCATTGGCAAAAAACAGATATTGAACCCAAAACAAAAACAAAGAGACAACCCTCCCTCCCCGGTTGCTGCTGCTGCTGACCTTTTGATTTTACCGTTCTGCCAGATCTAGGAATGGTTGCCATCTCCTGAAAAACCCCTGCACTGACCCACTTAGGGCAAATTTCACCCTCTCCAATTGAATAAACCCCGCCATATCGTTGATCCAGGCCTCCACGCTTGGGGGTCTCGCATCCTTCCACTGAAGAAGAATCCTCCGCCGGGCTACTAGGGACGCAAAGGCCAGAACACCGGCCTCTTTCGCCTCCTGCACTCCCGGCTCCACTGCAACCCCAAATATTGCGAGTCCCCAGCCTGGATTGACGCAGGATCCTACCACCCTCGATACCGTCCTTGCTACACCCTTCCAAAATTCCCCCAGCGCTGGGCATGCCCAGACCTTTCACTCTTCTAAACTCCAAGGAACAGAGACCCAGACTATTTAGTCTCTCTCTATAGGACAACCCTCTCATCCCAGCAATTAGTCTGGTGAATCTCCTTTGGACTGCCTCACAATATCCTTTTTTTGGTAAGGGGACCAAAACTGTACGCAGTATCCCTGGTGAAGCCTCACCAACATCCTGTACAATTGCAAAACAAAACTATTTTAAAACTCCAACCCCTTTGCAATTAAGGCCAAAATGCCCTTTGCCTTCTTAACTACTTGTTGCACCTGCCTGCTCACTTTCTGTGACTCATGCACTAGAACATCTGGATCCCTCTGAACATCATTCACCTCCAGTGTCTCTCCAGTTAGATAATAATCCGCCTTTTGATTCCTCCCACCGAAGCACATGACCTCACACCTCCCCACATTAAACTCCATTTGCCAGGTTTTCGCCCAGTCATCCAATCTATCTGTATCCCATTGCGGACAGCTGGGTGTGTGCAACCTGTCAATCACAGGCCGGTAAAACCAATTCCCATTGATGTGAATGAAGCCTTGTAGATCAAAGACCTGAGGGGGTTTAAACCCAGCTGATGCGGTTTTCCCTTTCTAGGAATTTACAGGTGCCGCTTCCTCTGTCTGAGCCTGCCGGTGGATTGCACAGGTGAGTTTTAAGGCAGTATTCTTTTCACTGTCTGTCTGGACTGCTCTCAAGCTTCCAGGCAGGGGTCTGTGTCACGAGGGAGGGGCTTCCAGGAAGGATTCTCTGTAATGGGGGGCCTCCAGGAAGGGGTCTCCATTTCTCTGTTTTGGGGGGTGTTTCTGGCAGGGTCTCTCTTATGGGGGTGTGGGTTCTGGTGGGGGTCTCTCTTATTTCGGGTTTTCTGGTGGGAGTCTCTGGTGAGGGTTTGTGGGGGCAGGGTCACCCTTGTACTGTGGGGGTGCGGGGGGGGGGGGGTGGATTCAGAAAACCCAGTGGTGGGGAGGGACAGAATTGCGTTGCAGGGGGTGGGAGGGTGCCCATCCGCCAGATCTTGATTTCGGGCTGCTCGCTCAGAATGGCAGCCCGATATCGAGATTCGCGAGGGAATCCCTCGCAATCTCCTTTGTGCATGAATGTGAATCGCCTCTGGATTCTTGCTCCCAGCATGGGCACAAATCACAGGCAGGAGAACATAGCCTCCTAAACAGAGAATTCTGGTCCGGGTTATTACAATGTGATGAAGATGTTAATAAAACAAAGTTACTACTCCCTTTCAAGATGTGTCAACACTGCCTGTGGGGCTGTGGTCATTTTCCATTCTGGGTGCTCAGCTAAGCATTCATTACGAGAACATTTGGCAACTATATCAGCAAAGCTTGCTTTTCCAGATGGCTTCATTATGAATGCTTGGCTGAGCTCTTAGAATGGCAAATGGACTTAAACCTGTAAGTGTTGTTTACACAGCTTGAAGGGGAAGCTGGTTGAGCTTCCTACGGGCCTACTTTGCAACTGGCTTGCTCTGCCATTGTACAGGGAATTAAGAACCAGCCACACAGTATGGGACACTAATTCTAGCAGAGACTGGGCGGGACTCTCCAGCCATGCCCGATGGCCGGAAATGCCTGCCATGCAAATGGACCTTTACGTGGTTCGCATCCCGCCTGTGGCGATCTTGCGGTAGGTGGGGGGCAAGAATGCAGCCCTAAGTCTTGCACGCAAAAGAGTTAGGTGCACTTCACATGTACCTATTTACTTAATAAACATAAACCACAATTCAGTTATCAAGGAAGTATTCACACTGATCAAAGAGTGCTCCTTTCGTTTTTCAATTTACCGATAAGTACAAGGGAAACGGCCTTGTGAATATGATCATTGAGACCACATGCTCAGTGATGGTGTCTATTACCCATTTCTTATTTATTAATGAGAAATGTATAGCAACATTCGGCTTACCATTTAACCACAGGTGGTTGACCGATCGAACAGCCTGGATTTAAATTAATTATCTGGGTTTACATTTGAAGCAGATTTTTGACTTTTAATAAAATGAGTGAAATTCTGGGGGGTTTGTTAAACACAATTTTATTCAATAACGAGTAAGGTACATAAATTTATTAACATCGTGGAAGGTGCGGACAAGTCAACTTAAAACACATAAACAGATCTGGTAAAGTACTTTAAAGTTCATGGTGTACTCATCAACATAAAAATTATACATTTAGAACGTTGAATAAACCCTAACAATTAGCTTGCTTATTTATTTACAACAAAGTCACTGTACAAAACTGAGTTCACATCAGAAAGCGGCCCATAATAGAGTGGTTTACCAGTGTCTGTATGTAGAGTTCTGGATACGTTTTTGAATGTACAGTAATTACATTTTGAAGCACTTAGCTTGTTTTCCCTTAACAGGGATAGATTAGGGGATAATTTATCACAGCATTGTTCTGGCACCATTATCATCTTGGGGATGATCCAAAATGTCTTGAGCTCTATAAAGCAACCTAATAGCGTAAGTCTACTGTAAACCGTTTTAGATTATAACCTGTCAAGTTTGTTACTCACTTATCCGTATGAATTTAATGCAGCCTTACAACTGGAAGGGGAAGCTAACTAGTTCTAAGTTTTAGGAAGTTTTCAGGTTGAGGTACTAAAACTTTGGGCTGGATTCTCCGTTCCTGCGTCTAAGTGCTGACGCCAACAGAGGATCTGTGGTGTTCCATGATGGAAAAATTGGCACCACACCCGCACCGATTTCACTACCGGTGAGGGGCTAGCACCGGCACCGCGTGAAGCACCCGTGGAATGCACGGGCAACGGTGGAGAATTGCTGGGTCCGTGCTGGATACGTGCAGGGCTGACAAGCTGAGCCTCACACACTCACCGATCGCGCCCGAAAAGATGGTGCCGGTTGTGCTGGACTGCGTACCCGTCCATCTCGGCTCCACAGCCCACCTCCTGGCCACCCGGCACTACTCACCCCAGCCCTGGCAGAAAACCCTCGGCCAGCGGCATAGCTGTCAGTGGAGTATGCCGGTGCTGGGCCCTGTCTGCACGCTCTCTCTCTCTCTACGCAGCTGCCATGCCAGGCTCACGACCACTGAGACCAGATGTGGCCTGAGCCATCGGGAACTCGGCCCAACAGAGGCGGAGCATCGTGGGTGGGCCCGATAATGATATGCGACCGCGCGTGGCAAGTGTCTCGGTGACCCTGATTTGGAGGGGGCGGAGCATCGTGACCTGCCGTCACATTGGCGCTTGCCGTGATTTCAGTGTCAGGAACCATTCTCCGCCCATTCACCTTTCCAGATTTTTGCACAGAAATGTTTCATTTTATAGGCAACTACATTTCTGAAGAGGCTCATTTAGGTAATCTTTGTGTACAAATAGTGGGAGAAGAAATGACATGTGAATTGCATTTTGATTACGATAGGGGTGCACTTTTATTTTAATAATCTTTATAATCTTTCTTGTCACAAGTAGGCTTACATTAACACTGCAATGAAGTTACTGTGTAAATCCCCTAGTCGCCACATTCCGGCGCCTGTTCGGGTACACAGAGGGAGAATTCAGAATGTCCAATTCACCTAACAGCACGTCTTTCGGGACTTGTGGGAGGAAACCGGAGCACCCGGAGGAAACCCACGGAGATACGGGGAGAACGTGCAGATTCCGCACAGACAGTGACCCAAGCCGGGAATCAAACCTGGGACACTGGCGCTGTGAACCCATAGTGCTAACCACTGTGCTACCGTGCTGCCCCTCGTGCAAACATTTGCATGTTTGTTTATCAGTAACGAGTGCTTGCTGTGATGTAATAGGTTGTTAACGATGTCTTTATTTTAGGATTGAGCCAAATCTTGTCAAGTTTGACCAGATCTATATCAGGGCAGGAAAGAAGAGAGACATTCCGATTATTCAGTGAGGTGGAAATAGAGTTTTCATGTTGTTTGGAAAGCATTGGCTGGATTCTCAATTGCAGGCCTGGGTGAACAGGGGTGCGGGTGCACATTGAAAATGACGTTTCCAAATCGTTTGTGCACAGCCGCCAAGTTCAATGTGAAAAGCTGCAAGGTTATTTTTAAAACTAGAAAGACTTGCAGATTCTCCACTCAGTGCGGCTCGGGAATCTGACGGAGTTCCTAGACCTTGGGAAAGTTAAGTACACCGCGAGGGGAGCACTGGGGGGGGGGGGGGGGGGGGGGGGGGGGGGGGGGGGGGGGCGTTTACCGAAGATGGCAGCCATTTATTCTGTGTTTCAAATAACTGGTCACCGTTAGTTGCTGGGGGGCTGGCAGGGGGTAGGGGATTGCTTTTTTAAGGTGTTATGTATAAAATGGAAAATGTTTGAATAAAAATATATTTTTTGAAAGCTACAAAGATTTTTGCATCAAGGGGTTTCGCTATGAGATTGGGCGCCTAACCATTGGCCCTCCAACTCTTGCACTCTCTCTTGTGAAAGGTAGTAGCAGGCCCTGTCATGGCTGCCATCAACTGTTGATGCTGCTCCTTCTCCAACAGGCCTCTCCTCATGGAGCTCAGCACCACTGATCGGGCACCGAACGTGCCTCTGGTCCAATTAGTGGATCAATATTTGATGGCTTTGTTACATGAGCAATGCAGAGGATCGATACCCAAAAACGATCCAAGTGTCAGTATCCTGATTCCAATTTGAAAATGAAACCTATATATAATTTTCAGTTTTATTTTCATAAGCTCAAGCACAAGATTAAGTAACGGTCAAAGCAAAAAAGTGGCTGTTTTAACGTGAATACCTATTGTTACGAACATGCCGAACATCGTTTAGCAGTATTTTTAATTTTGCCGTGTGACCTCCAACTTATCTCATGCAAGAATAAAATGTAACCCTAGTTCTCGAATATTGACTGAAAGGCAATCTCAGAATTTGTACCTGGTCAATTTGCACCCCTTTTCTTTCCTCTGGGTTCTTCAATCGCTCAGCCATCATCCTCCCTGCATTAGCCACGTTTTTGTTAGCTTTGACGGTGTGTGTTGCCAGTCTACTTGACCATGGGATGGCAATTTCAAAACCTTGAGTGGTTTAGTTAGAGTGCAGAGAGAAGCTGTTCCCACTGACGGTAGAATGAAGAAGTAGAGGACAAAGTTCTCTGTGAGGATGGCGCAGGTAGATTCAATCGTGCATTTGTGAAAGGAATTGGAGAAGCACTTGAAGGGAAAAGACTTGCAGGGCACTGGGGGAGTGGTATAGACCAATGGTTCTTGCAGTGAACTACCACAGACTCAATGCCCTTCTTTTGTGATGTCAACCATTCTAAGATTTTATGAATTACAGCGAGCTCAATCCCGTCCTCTTCAAATGTTGACATAGACATATGCTGTGTATGGGGGAGGGAGGGGGCTTATCTCTCTGGCTCGAGAACTGTAAATAGAAAGTCATATCCAACCTTTGAGGGTGCCTCAATATAGAAGTGCTCTCTCCTTCTCCCTGAGCCGCAGGAGCATCCTTCTCTGTAGGAGGCGCTGCCAAGTCACCAGTCCTCTGATTGGGCAGGCAGCTCAGGAAGACCATCGTAATTGGATGAAGGTCCTGGTGGCAGCCTCTTAATTGGCTGTTGCCTGTAAAATAGTCATTGTGATCCCGCTGCCCACTGGTGGGATTCAGGTCACCCATTTTGATCATGGCGGCGGGACTTGACTCTTGCAGGCAAAACTCCAGCTAATACTTATTTTCTCAATGACTCCAAATTGCACATCCCAGATGGTTTCCTGAGCTGCAGTCAACTTGTTTTAGGCTAAACATCTTAATGTGAGAGTTTACCTGCAGGAAGGTTGGAAATATGCAATGCGCCGAGGACCAATTGGCATATGACTCTCCAAATATTACGCCCAACTAGTCAAATGTAATATTATTGCCACTATTTTATGCAGGGATTTAGCTCAGCACGTATTACCTGGAATCAAGCAAGGGTGCATATTTGTTAATGCAGCAGCCCACAAATGCTTGCAAATTTTATCAACATTTCTATGCATAGATCTCACATCAGACGATTGAGCTGAATAACACCAGATTTAAAAAAGAACCTCATTCATATTCTAACTGGGCGCGAATGCTAGCAGATAGCCTGGATTTAAAGTGACAGTTCAAACAATACTTTATTTTTAAAATGATTTAAAAATGAATATAAAAATATATAATGAAAAACCTTCAGCATGTTAAATTGGGCAGTGTATTATTCAGTGAATCAGTGGCGTATCAAGCATCATGCTTTCTGATGGGAATCTTTAATATTATTTTAAAATGTTGGGAGATAATGTTAAAAGTGATGGATTATGCCCAGCAATATGATAGCATGTTACACTGGGCATCAGAATGCCATTGAGAGCACAACAAAAGACTGACATCATAATAAGGTTATTTGCCCATGAAGACTTGTCCCTCCAGGCTTAGAATTACATTTTGACAATCTCCAATTTCCTCGCCTTTACCATCCTGCATGGTGATTATTCCAAACATGCATCATCGCTGATGCAAAAAAAGTTGCTCCTGATATCTCTGATTTGCTTTTCACAACTTTAACTTGATGTTTTTTTTTTGCCAGGTCATCCTAATTGGAAGTAATATTCTGGGTTATTTTTATCTAAGCCTCTCTTCTCTAGACTGTATAGTTCAAGTTTCCATTACCTTTCTTCATAGCTCAGCCTATTTTACACTTCGGATCATTCTTGTGCTGCTCAGCACCATCACCAGTATATAAATGCCCGTTTTGTAATTGGAAATAGCGAGGGCCCTGGAACAAGTCACTCATGACCCGCTTACAAAGAACAAAAAGTACAGCACAGGAACAGGCCCTTCGGCCCTCCAAGCCTGTGCCGACCATGCTGCCCGTCTAAATTAAAATCTTCTACACTTCCTGGGTCCGTATCCCTCTATTCTCATCCTATTCATGTATTTGTCAAGATGCCCCTTAAATGTCACTATCGTCCCTGCTTCCACCACCTCCTCCGGCAGCGAGTTCCAGGCACCCACTACCCTCTGTGTAAAAAACTTGCCACGTACATCTCCTCTAAACCTTGCTCCTCGTACCTTAAACCTATGCCCCCTAGTAATTGACCCCTGGGAAAAAGCCTCTGACTATCATTTAAGAGGCATCTAGACAGGTATATGAACGGGCGGGAACAAAGGGAAATAGAGCTTGGAAAATAGGAAACAGGTTTAGATAAAGGATCTGGATCGGCGCAGGCTGGGAGGGCCGATGGGCCTGTTCCTGTGCTGTAATTTTCTTTGTTATTTGTTCTATCCACTCTGTCTATGCCCCTCGTAATTTTGTAGACCTCTATCAGGTCGCCCCTCAACCTCCGCCGTTCCAGTAAGAACAAACCAAGTTTACTCAACCGCTTAGTTGAGAAAGTTATGTGGTTTTGATGAAACTCATGAGAAGAGAAGTCAACAGAAGAGCTAAGAGGTTATATCGCTCTCAGTAAAATAAAAAACAAATATGCTAACCGAGCTGCATTGCAGCAAAAGCAAAACAATTTTTCAAATTTGAAATGGTTTAAACTAGACAGCTGATGTTCAACCAGCTATTTTTAAAAATAAATTTAGAGTACCCAATTCCTTTTTCCAATCAAGGGGCAATTTAGCACGGCCGATTCAGCTACCCTGCACATCTTTGGGTTGTGGGGGGTGAGACCCACACATACACGGGGAGAATGTGCAAACTCCACACGGACAGTGACCCAGGGCCGGGATTGAACCTGAGACCTCGGCGCCGTAAGACAGCGGTTCTAACCACAACGCCATCGTGCCGCCCTATGTTCAACCAGTTATATTATAGAAGCTGCTCTTACTTTCGTTATTACAATCATCTGGAAATCATCACTTTTTCTAAGAGTCAAAATGAAATACTTGGAGTATTTTATGATTGACGTATGAATCTTTTTTCACACAAGTACACAGTGAAAACCTTTCTCCTTGGCCTAATGGAACTGTTGGCTTTCTTCAACAGTTATCCTCAGGATCAGCAAGCTTCTTGGGCTTTGATATTAAAATGAAATATCAGTGTGCAACTCTGGTAAAACAATGGAAAAGGAATTCTTTGCACATGTACTATTTGCTCAGTTTAGTTTCAAGATGATTTTTAAAATTGGTGACAATAGATCTACATCTATTGGGCAGCACGGTAGCATAGTGGTTAGCACAGTTGTTTCACAGCTCCAGGGTCTCAGGTTCGTTTCCCGGCTGGTCACTATCTGTATGGTGTCTGCATGTTCTCCCCGTGTCTGCATGGGTTTCCTCCGGGTGCTCCGGTTTCCTCCCACAGTCCAAAGACGGGCAGGTTAGGTGGATTGGCCATGCTAAATTGCTTAGTATCCAAAAAGGTTAAGTGGGGGTTACGGGGATAGGGTAGATACGTGGGCTTGAGTAGGGTGCTCTTTGTAAGGGCTGGTGCAGACTTGATGGGCCAAATGGCTTCCTTCTGCACTGTAAATTCTATGATCTTTGCCCCTGAGCCACTAAATAATGGCTCATTAAGATATTTAAACAGCCACTAAGTAACTTTGCTTGTTGTGCACATTGCCAACTGAGTTTGTTGTAGAACAAGGCTTTTTACCTTCAGTAGTCAACCTGGTTCATTCTCAAAGTTGACTGTTCTCACTTTGGAATTTCGGCAGCAGAGTAGCTGCTTGTGATACGTTGCAATGTTCACCCTGATCCGAGGTACAAACACTGGTTTTGACCACCACTCTATTGGTCACCTTGCAGAACTTTCTGTGAAAAATGGACAGCCACTTTTTACACCAAACATTTAGAAATCAGTTCACACAAACGATGAAAACATGTTAAAACAGAATTCCAAACATAGAACACAACAGTTTTTGTACAGAATGTACAAAACCTTCTTTTGTACGAACCGTTAAGTCGAAAACCTGGTTATCTTGTTTATTGACGTTTCTTGCTGTTAGATAATAAAAGGCACAACTTGGTTTGGTCAGAACATGGTGTAAGACAGAGGAATAGAATTATGTTGTGGTTATTTCATCCACATTAAGTACATACAGGTGAAAAACGCTGTTGTTCCTTTAGGTTCGGAACACCATTTTGAACTTTAACTGGAAGAGATTGGCAGTAAGAGAGTAGTTCCATTTTGCATTCCATTCACAGAAAACGTATTTCAGCTGTGAAAGAAAATGTTGGATTCTTCCATTAAACCTCAAAAGATTTACTTTAAACAACTTGGCAGGTTAATTAACCACTCCCTGTGGTTGTGACAGTGTGTCGCAGCGTAGCCTTAACACTGATCTGTTAATCATGCATGTGATTTTGTCAACTTCTGGCAGGCGCCCCGTCCTGACATGCTTGACAAGAGCTAAACATCTCACCTCAGTTTGGTCATATGGGAATGGACTGTGGGTAGAGAATAAAGAGCTAGTGTTGTATGGTTGCCTCCAAGCAATTGAAGATAAAGCTGATAACTGCAGGATCAGCTGCTAGAACTTATGCCCCAGTGTTTTAGTTAAAGAATCAGACAAAAGTGGGCAGGATTAAACGTTGAAACGTGAAGGGAAACATGTATATTACTATAAAAACAAGCTCCTCGAGAGCCAGACAGCACTGAGTTCTGAATGCAGACCACGCCAATGAAGCAACATGTTTTGGAGATAGGAGGAGAAGATTTTCTATGGGTGTTATGCAAATACATTTAGAAAGAATGTGTTGGCAATTTTACTGCACAAAATGGAAGTCATCTTCTTTGTGTTTAAGTTGAGGACGGCACTGTAGCACAGTGGTTAGCACTGTTGCTTCACAGCGCCAGGGACCTGGGTTCGAATCCCGGCTTGGGTCACTGTCTGTGCGGGGTCTGCACGTTCTCCCCGTGTCTGTGTGGGTTCCCTCCGGGTGCACCGGTTACCTCCCACAAAGTCCCCAAAGACGTGCTGTCAGGTGAATTGGACGTTCTGAATTCTCCCTCAGTGTCCCCGAACAGGCGTCGGAATGTGGCGACTAGGGGGTTTTCACTGTAACTTCATTGCATTGCTAATGTAAGCCTACTTGTGACACTAATTTCATTTCATATTTGTCAAGGAAATTAAGTAATCATAGCTTCATTTCAGAATTTGTTTGCCTGCTGCACTAAAAACAAATGGACCGGAATTTTACAAAAAGGAATCAGATCCGCCTGCCGGGTTATTGTCCCTGCTTTGAAAATGGATTCTGATACAACAATTCTTTATATTGATCTAAAGCTACATATAATCTTGTAATGCGGTTGGGGGGGGGGGGGGGGGGGGGGGGGTGTGTGTGTGTGTTTTGGCTGCTATAGATCACCTTTGCAGATGCAATACCTAATCAGATGGTCAGCGGAATCTTAGTCGCACATTCTTTCACCAATAAGTGTTTATGCCTGATATCCACTGATCGTGCCAATTTTTTAATTTTTATTTATTTTTTTATAAATTTAGAGTACCCAATTAATTTTTTCCACTTAAGGGGCAATTTAGCATGGTCAATCCACCTAACCTGCACAGCTTTGGGTTGTGGGGGCGAAACCCACGCAAACACGGGGAGAATGTGCAAACTCCACACGGACGATGACCCAGAGCCGGGATCGAACCTGGGACCTCAGCGCCGTGAGGCAGCAGGGCTAACCCTCTGCGCCACCGTGCTGCCCCGATCGTGCCAATTTTAAATGCACATTCTGAATGGGCACAGCTCTGAAATCAAACAAGACATCCTCAGCTTTTAATGATGTAATCTGCACTTACATGACCTTATTTGAATATATTTTATCATCAGACAAGAAGCTTCCAGTTATTCTTTTAATCTGACTTAATCCAAATCGGGGGTGGGATTCTCCATCCGCCGCGCCACATTTCTGCCCAGACCCGCCGGCGGGATGCTCCGTTACGCCGGCCGGTCAATGGGGTTTCCCATTGTGGGGCAGTCCCACGCCGACGGGAAACCCCCGGGAGCCGGCAAAATGGAGAATCCCGACGGCGGAGAATCCCGCCCGGTCTAACTCAGAACATAAAATCTAAAGGATCAAATTTATCTCATTAAGGGGTAAATGAGGACTGTATGTCTTTTGATATTTTCTTGCAAATTAGTGGAACCATCCTGGTGAAAGACACAGAAAAATAACTGGCTCGGTGAATCGCATTAGGTTGACTGTCTTCATAATTCGTTAGCCAAACCGGCTAAATCATTTTCTGGTATGGAAAGTCCAATGCAATCAATTAGCGTTTCGAAGTAAGGGGAATTGTGAGTGGTGATGAAAATTAGCCATTTTTATGTAGCTGCACGGTAGCACAGTGGTTAACACTGTTGCTTCACAGCGCCAAGGTCCCAGGTTCGATTCCCAGCTTGGGTCACTGTCTGTGCGGAGTCTGCATGTTCACCCCGTGTCTGCGTGGGTTTCCTCCGGGTGATCCGGTTTCCTCTCGAAAGACGTGCTTGTTAGGTGAATTGGGCATTCTGAATTCTCCCTCTATGTACCCAAACAGGCGCCGGAATGTGGCGACTAGGGGATTTTCACAGTAACTTCATTGCAGTGTTAATGTAAGCCTACTTGTGACGATAATAAAGATTATTATTATTATTGATAAGTTTGTGTCCTTTTATAATAATGCTGAAAGTTGCCGTTATTAAAGGCTGTAGGTTTTCATAGATCAGGTTAGACGTACAATAAAGAAACTATGAGATAAAGGGGTGCCTGTTCCAAATTTAAGATTACAATTTAATTAGTGTCTGATCAATACAGATGTAATGGATAGTTTAATGCTTTATTTGGTTCAAGATTGGGCCAGCGTTATGTGGCATTAACATTCAGAACGTTTGGCTTTAGAATAGCACAACTATTTAGTACTGTAGTGAATAGAGTCACAACACTGTTGAATATCGTACGACAAATTGATTATAGTATGTTACAAATCTGATAATGATCCATGTTCCCCATCTAGATAGGTAAGACAAAATCATTTTAAATGAAAAATAATAAAGCAAATTGCTTCACTACAAGTAATTGAAAGTCAATGATGCACCAAGGAATCTGGCAAATCTAAAACTAGCAGTGAGATTTCGAGCTGCTCTCTGTGAAAATGCGATGTGTAAAATCAATTTAACCCGTTAAAAAAACGTCATTCCTTCATTATCTTAAAATCTTGTACTAGTAATAGATAGAGGCATCTGGAGAGGGAAGGAATCTTAGTTTGTTGACTAATTCCATTTGGCAACGATACTAGTGCAGTTCCTACACTCCATCAATATGGATGCAATGCTTCCTGGAGCTCTGCAGAATGGACATATTCCCAGCAAGTGGCAGTGTGTGCAGTGAATGAGTTAATAAGAAGGAATTTCATTGCATGTGAAACAGGTACCACTGCACTAGGTAATAACTGAAGAAGTGTTTATTCATATGCTCATTCTGAATTTGTTTTGTTATGGTTGTACTGCATGTTCTGATCTGTTTTATACTGACATGAAGGTCAGGTGGTTAATTTTGAGGTTCGCTATTCAGAGATTAAACATTCTGATTGACCGTAAAAGCCATTAGTGGAGAGGACTGCGTGAAATGCTTTCAAAGATTTTAGTGGTGCAGGCCCTTTGAGAACTTAAGCACTGTTTTGATCTTCCAGCATTGGTTAGAAGTACTTGCATGTGCAATCCTTGATCCATACTTTGTTCCTTTTTATGCCCATCTGCTAACGTTTGATGACAGTCTCAGTGTGAGGTCCATCACTAAAATTTTGAACATATGTAATAAAATAAGACAAGATCTCCAGTTATTTGACAAGCTATGCTTTGCTCTTAAAACTGGAGTTATCTGCAATCTCCAGCATGTTGTCTGCTGATTGAACGTCCGTTCCTCGTTTTGATCTCAAAAGGTACATTTCCAAATATGTTTCCTGGCAATCCTGTACACTAGTTAAAAAGCTTATTCTTATGTTCTTGGGCATTGAACTGAAGAATATTTCAGAAAAAGGCGCCCTTTAACCAAAGAGTTGATCTTCATTTTCTAATCTGTTCACAGTCCTTCGTTTCAAGGCTGCACTGAACAACATAAGCTTGAGTTTCCTTCTTAGGAACCAGTTATCACCATGTTGCCATTCTGTTACTGTGATGCCTTCGCTGGGCCCATTCCTGTTACTTTTTCACAATAACTGAAATTCTTCAATACATTGAAACCTCATATATCTGACTGTTACCCAACCTTGTAGATTCCTGGAAAGTACAGCCAGTTCAGGGGGTGGTACAAATTGCCTGAATTAGTAGGTATTTGCTTCAGGTTAAGTTAGTGTTGCAGCGATAGTGCTCACACAACGTATTTTGTCACTGATTTCCTTAGAGAATTTTGCATAAGTATCTAACAATGGCAGCTGGCTGGGTACTTTGAGGAAATCAGGAAGACTTTTCATGTAATGCACTTTGGGCCACTTAAATCGCATTGACCTTATTTTGCTGTTTCATAACTTAAATAAGTGCTTTCATATCTTCTGTTCATTTTTGAAAGTCTAAAAAGCAGGATTTTTGTTTTGTAACAGTGGTATTATATGTCCCTTTTTAGTAAGAAGTACTATAAGATCGTAGGTATCGGAGTTGGTGAACTGGATTCTTTAGGCGCATACTTGGAGAAAAAAGGCAGAAAGACTGAAAGCATAACTCCAACGATGGCGAGCATGTAACCCCATCCGATCTGACAGTCCGCCGCGTGATAGATGCTGGAATTTCCACAATATTTCTGTACAAGGGGTGAGTTCAATCCAAAAGGATAGACTAGGAGTCCGGATGCCATGATGAACACTGCAAAGAGAAACAATAATTTGTTAATTTAGGATTCTCATTTCTGCCCCATTATTCTATACTGTGCCAAAAATAAATATTTCTTCATACATTTCTGGACTGATATCATTAACGAGTGATGCACTAAAAGTAGTATGTTCTTAACATTGGGGAATGCAATAAATTACATTTTAAATCCACATGAGTTGTGCAGTTTGCAAACCCCATTAGAGATACAGAGCTCTGTTCATTTCTAATCATCTTTAAAATATAAATTTAGATTACCCAATTCATTTTTTCCAAATAAGGGGAAATTTAACGTGGCCAATCCACCTAGCCTGCACATCTTTGGGTTGTGGGGGCGAAACCCACGCAGACACGGGGAGAATGTGCAAACTCCACACGGACAGTGACCCAGAGCCGGGATCAAACCTGGGACCTCGCCGCGTGAGGCAGCAGGGCTAACCCACTGCACCACCTTGCTGCCCTAGTTCATTTCTAATAAATAATAATAATCTTTATTGTCAGAAGTAGGCTTACATTAACACTGCAATGACGTTACTGTGAAAAGCCCCTAGTCGCCACTAAAATATATTCTAAAATAATGGCCGGAATTCTCTGGTCGTTGGGATTCTCTTAACCGTCGGCAGCGCACTCAGCCAGCGGGTTTCCCGGCGGTGGGGGGTGGCTTCGACGGGAAATCACATTGACAAATGGTGGGAAGAGAGAATTCCGCCGCCATTGAATGGTGTGTTGCCAAGAAACACGTGGCTGGGGACTGGCGAATCCAGCCCAATATGTTCGCTTATACCAAAATGAGTCAGTGTACACTGTCCTAAGTGACCTGTAGTAAATCTCAAGCAGTGCTCCTTTATCGAAAGCCAAGTTGTGGTTGGATTCATTGCTAGTATATTTGTTCATTGTTGTACTTTGGCTGTGAGGGAGTTTAAAAAAAAACTCATCTTTGGTTCATTTTATTCACTCTGGGCCATGCTACTCAGTGTCATGTTTCCCCACCGTACCAACATCTCCAACATTGCCATTGAATACCTACGGTATGGCTTTTTATTATTGTTAATCTATTTCCTGCCAGAACAGGCGCCGGAATGTGGCGACTAGGGTCTTTTCACAGTAACTTCATTGAAGCCTACTTGTGACAATAAGCGCGATTATTTTTATTTATTTATATTTTTATCCACCACTCCAATTCCTTCTGTTTAAGGACAAGGTGGTCTGTGGCACTTAATACTTCATATCCAGTGTTCATTCCAGTTGCTGGTGTTGAACTGACAGGAAGGCTGCTTTTAATGAGACAGAACTGATTGGACAGCTCTTGCCTCAACACACACTCGTGGTTTGATGCCTGACTGGAGATGGCAGCACCGCAGTGATGAGGTAGTGAGTGTGTCCGTCAGCCCACTTTATGTTTGACCTCCGGTTGCAGACCTAATGTTGGCAGTTTTAATCCCACACAGTGGATTGTTGATGGTGCGAGGTTTGAGACACTGTTGGTGGGCCATGGGTGTTACTTTGGCAAATTTGCAAACCCAATCTAAAGCCAGCAGGTTGCTTCCACTTTAATTGCAATGGCTTTTGAGGCATGTGAGTAATTCACACTGGAGAGGCAGGCCTCTAATTGTCATACTCAAAAAACGTTTTGTCGATGATATTCTTCCACCAAATTTGAATGTAACCCAAGTTAACTTGTTGACTAAAGGGAGGTAGCAACAGCCAGATCCAACAGGTTAATTGATTTTTACAACACTGCTTATGGGCTTATAGGAGCAGGAATGCTTCCAACCCATGACCCCTCAAGAAAAATATTCTGCGGCCATTAGTTGACCCGATACATGATGTCTATTGCAGACACCCCATCACCTATCACCTGATTTCAAGTCTCATGGTTTGCCCGCTCTGTCCCTGATCACCAGTTTTACACCCACAGCCAACCCCATCTTGTTTCGTGCCTCTCCTACCTCTCAATGGCTAGTCTGACACCCTGCCGTTAACCTGTGCTGTTGCCCGGTTGACAGAGGCCTTCCCCAAGTTGGCTGCAACTTTCCATCACCAACATTCTCACCTGATGACCAGCTAATCTGTCGATCTGATCGGCTGCCAGGCAGGAAACAGAATTTTAAAAAAATTATAATAAATACCTGCAGGGCCGTTGCACGTCTATTTCAAGGTTTACCCCTCCTACAAATATCAGGGACCAAGCTGAATTCTGTAATCCTGAACTTTGCTCTGAAACGGTCAAGTACGTTGGTCAGTATTTTCAATAATTAACTACTATAATTGCCCAAAAATGGAAATAGTTACATTTCTGCTTCCCACCCACATAGCTACGGATTCACTTAACCTTGTGCTTTTGTTTGGGGATGTCTCTATGTCATGGAGGCCACATAGAAAGATGAACAATAAAAGCACTTTAGTACCTCTTACAGTGATGGAGCTGAACAATCTAGGAGTGTTTCAATCTGCAATTGCTCAGTTAGCTAAAAGCAGATCGTAACCTTTTATTAAATAACAGTTCAGTACCATCTAACCAGTCAGCAGAATCTTCAAATAAGCAATGCCCTATTAATCCCGAGAACACAGTGTTCGCCAAAGTGTATAGTTGGCAGACAAAGATATCAATTGGAAAAGATTAGAAACTTTTGAAAGCATTAGAAGGAGCTTCTTAATTGGATTCAAGTCCAAGTGCTTTCTAATTGTCTGAACCTTCCTATCAAAGCTAAGTAATTTCTTGGCCAAGCAATTGCATCTTTGCAGGAGTGAGGTTTTTTTTGGAAGGTAGCGTAGCAGGGAAACGGCTGTTTACGGAATGACCATACCTGGCTGACTGCACTCCATTGAGATGTTAAGAGTGTGGCTTTTCTGTTGTCTTACTGTCTCTCATGTTAGTCCAAAATTGGTATTTCCATGGAGCTACTCCAAGATGCACAATGGAGTGACTAAACGCAGACTGGGTGGTCACTTTGCGGAACACCTCCAGTCAATCCGCAAACGGGACCCAGACCTTCCTGTCGCTTGCCATTTCAACTCCTCCACCCCCCCGCCCTCACGCCCACGTGTCCGTCCTTGGCCTGCTGCAATGTTCCAGTGAAGCCCAGAGCAAACTGGAGGAACGGCACCTCATCTTCCGATTAGGCATGTTACAGCCTTCCGGTTTTAACATTGGGCTGGATTCTCCGCCGGCGGGATGCTCCGTATTGCCGACAGACGGCTTGGGGCTGCCCCACGATGGGAAACCCCGTTTGTGACAGAATTTCCCGCCAGAGGGTGAAACAGAAATGTGGCACGACAGGATGGAGCATGCAGCCCTTTGTAGTGAACAACTTCAGACTGTGAACTCTCTCCTCAACCTTCACCCCATTTTTATTTCTATCAATTTAGTTTTATTTTCATTTCTTCCATTGATCTGTCTTTCGCTCACCATTGTTCCCCTCTCCCCACTCCACAAGGGCCATGTGTTCCGTGTTGCCCTTTGACACACTGCTCACCTTTGTTCTGCCGTTTACACATTCTAGTCTCTTTATTTGCCACTATCAGCACCCTTCTTAGTCGTAATCGTCTCCATTTATATTCCTTTTATCAAAGAGAAAATGCTGGAAAATCTCAGCAGGTCTGGCAGCATCTGTAGGATTGTCAGAGCTTTGACAAAGGGTCACAAAACATTAGCTCTTTTCTCTCCCTCCAGATGCTGGCAGACCTGCTGAGATTTTCCAGCATTTTCCCATTGGTTTCAGATTTCAGCATCCGCAGCAATTTGCTTTTATACATTCCTTTTATCTTCTGTCCTCGATATCTTTGTCTATCTCCGCCTCTCGCTGGCCCCATCCAGCCCCACCACTCCACGACAGTATAAATCTGACCTCGTTTCCAGTTCTCTCTAACTTTGACAGAGTCACCCAGACTGGAAACATTAGCTCCCTTCTCTCTCCACAGATGCTGTGATCGTCCAGCGTTTTCTGCTTTTGAGTCATATCCCTGGAGCAGCCCAGTGAGGACAGACTCTATGCTTGTAATGAAATTGATATTTTTACTAAGATGTGAAAAACATTTCTAATCTCTATATTCTCTTTTAAAAAGGAGGGGGTACTTTGAGCAGAAAGTACTCACCCCAGAGTTCCCTTTTAATAAATTAACATGGGACGGAGTTACTGAGGACAGAGTTCAAGCTGATGGCAGTGCCCCAGAGCAAACTTTAATTATGGCGGGCTGTTTCCGATAATAGCGACGGCATGCGTGGGACACAGGTGCAATCAAGTAACGGAAGAAACATTTTAGTGGTGAAACCCGCCATCAGCTGACAGGATAGCAGGTACAGGCAGGCTATAAAAGAGATTCCTGGACAAACAGGGTGACTGCATCATGGACGCGACTTTCCTGCCCGACTCCATCGCCATGGGTATAAGACTTCTTGAGAGCACGTTGGCGGCATGGGGAGTTTTTCAAGTTTAAATTTCACTATGACGCGTTAGATTGGCTTCACTTTATTCATGTGTGCATCGTTGTTATTTGTTGCGACTAGCTTAATAAAGGGGCAAATGTATTTGTCACACTTCATGGTCGGCAGGCATTGCTAGTTCCAGAGGAGAGATTGCAACATTTCCTTATGTTGAAAGGAGACGATGTTGTGCTTTTGTGTTCACATGTTATTGAATGGTCATGTCAATGTCCAGCGCATGCTATACACGTGGTGGTGGGCCGTGGGGAGGATGTTTTACCATGTTAATCTTCAGTTCCTGGAGACTCCAGGACAATGAAAATCTATGAAATCCTGGAGTGTTGGCAACCCTAGATGCCTGTCTTTATAAACCCCGCCAGGGAATCCAGGGCTTGGGAGACTATTCTGCAGCAACATTTTCTTGAATATGTACTCTTATTATAGCAGTAGCATTACAACAGACATTTAAAAGGAAGGGTTCACGTTGGCTCCCAAAGGAACCAAGCATCCTAATGTTATTTGTTGTATATCATGCACCAAATACTTTACCCAGTTTAGTGCGTTTACGCCACTCAAGTGAATAAAGTGAAAATAGGAAACTTCGCACACAGTTCAAAATCAAACAGTGCCTTATGCAAACTATGGGCGGGATTTTCCCTTCTAGGACCATGGCAGGGTGGGAACAAGGACTGTGGAGGCCATCGAGAATTCACGCCTTATCGCAGACACAGGGGAGAATGTGCAAATTCCACACAGTCACCCCGAGGGCGGAATCAAACCCGGGTTCCTGGTGCTGTGAGGCAGAAGTGCTAACCACTGTGCTGCCCAAGCTTTGGAGGGAGTCCGTCCGATTGGCTGGCTGGCAACCTGTGGGTTGGCCAGGGACAATGTTCTGGCTGACAACAGTCAGTGATTGGTTCCTGCAGAATGCTTCTGAGAGCTAGATAGAAGTGATTAGACCTTGACGGAGTAGGAGCACTCTCTTGCTATGCTGATGAAAAGGACTGCTTTATTCTTCTAAAAGCAGTGAGTACCTGGAACATCTTTACTCTATGGTTGAAATTATCTTTTTTTTTAAATTTAGAGTACCCAATTATTTTTTTCCAATTAAGGGGCAATGTAGTGTGGCTAATTCACCTACGCTGCACATCTTTCGGTTGTGGGGGCGAATCCCACGTAGACAAGGGGAGAATGTGCAAACTCCACACGGACAGTGACCCAGGGCCGGGATCGAAGCTGGGTTCTCGGAGCCGTGGGGCAGAAGTCCTCACCATTGCACCACCATGCCGCCCCTAGTTGAAATGATCTTGAATCTATAAAGAAAGTAGATAGCCTTGCCAGAGAAATTTCCTCAAGCTTAGAATGAAGAAGCATCAAAGCAAAAGCTTGAACTCCTGAAAGACTTTAACAAAAAACTATCATCGTGCACCGGAGATTGTTTAGCCTTTTTACTTTATCCAATTTTTCTTCTCTCCCTCCATCACCCTTTTCCTCTATGTTGTGTGTGTACATAGAGTGGAGCGAGTTGAAAAGGAAGGATTGGGTAAGGAGTATAAGGTAGGCAGTTTCATTTTGGTCAATTTAATGATGTTACTGTTAAATAATTAAAGGTTATTTGTGCGTTAAATTTACCAACTTGGTGACTGTGGTTTATTGGGCTTAGCCAAGGTTCTCGGGTACTTTAAAATAACATCTAATTTTATTTGTGTTGCGTCTTCGGGTCAAGTGAGGCTGGAGTTGACCGCACACTAGCCCAGGGGGTTGTGACAGTGCCATAAGTTTACAATAGATTGGTTCATGTTGTGAATTCCACATACAACGCCAAATCTGCAATCAAACTTTATCCGATTTGAACCAGAAATTTGATCATTCCCAATTTGCAATTAATTCTGTTTTCTAATATATTTTATTGATGGAGTTCATTCATTTTCACCAATTTCTCATTCAGCTATAACAGCACATCTGATGTGGTAACACAAATATTCACAATTTTAAAATGAGCTATGGACAGTCCACTATCAATATTCCAAAACTGACCTTGACAGTGCGATGTAAATGGCCATTCTAATGAGGGCATGAATTCTCCGCTATGAACGTCCCAACAGAGGCACTGCTGTTATTGTGACATCCTTCATATGTCGTTGCCAAGTTCTTTGTGTGTTGGTTTTCTAATACATGTTCCAGACATGCTCTTTCTGACAGTTTTGAACTGTTATCTAGGTAAGCTTAAAATCCGACTGTGTTGGTATGTATCTTCATCAAGCCCTGTCAGGCAAGAGATTGATGGTACTCGTCTCAAAAATTGGTCCTCAGAAACCTGGTTATGATTTACTGAAGATGTCTCTTGGGATCACATAAAAACGCACTCTCAACTGGAATAATATGAGGATCTCCTAATTCCATGAATTGCTGCATGACTCCAAAACTAATCCCTGCAAATAAATATTAAGGAGGTACTTTTGCTGAATTGCACCATTATATCTCCAATCTAGCGCAAAATTGTTTCATCTGATCCAAAAATCAAGGTGAGTTGCTGAATGAAAGTCAAACCATTTGCTAAATAGTTTTTGTACTTCTTGTTTTAGAGAATCACAGAATCACACAGTGCAGTAGAGGCCTTTCGGCCCATCGAGTCTGCACCAACATGTGAAAACACCTGACCCACCTACCTAATCCCATTTGCCAGCACTTGGCCCATAGCCTTGAATGTTACGATGTGCCAAGTGCTCATCCATGACTTATTAAATGATGTGAGGCAACCCGCTTCTACCACCCTCCCAGGCCGTGCATTCCAGAATGTCATCACCCTCTGGGTAAAAAAAGTCTTTCCTCTCATCCCCCCCTAAACCTCCTGCTCCTCACTTTGAACTTGTGTCCCTTCGTGATCGACCCTTCAACGGCTTCTCCCTATCCACCCTGCCCATGCCCCTCATAATCTTGTAAACTTTGATCAGGTCGCGTCTCAGTCTTCTCTGCTCCAATGAAAACAACCTAAGGCTATCCAACCTCTCTTCATAACTTAAATTAGGGTTTTTCAAACTGCGGGTCACGACCTGCGGGTGACCGCGGGCAGGTGTTTGGAGGATCGCGGAGTGATCGGTCATGGCGTTCCCAATCACGGGAGATGCATCCAACGGCCGCGAAGGGCTTTTATGAACACTGGCCACGATTGTCTTTTTAGTTGACAATGCCAACCGTGACTGGCCTTTAAACGTGAACGATGCAGTCTTCCCGCCAGAAGGGGTGACAGACAGCAGGTCACATGTCCAGCACGTACACTACATCCCACGCCCTGTATGTCCGTGCTTTTGGCACAAAATCACAGAGCAGAGATTCCTCCATTTTCTAGCTGCGAGCAAGCAAGGCAACAGGACTGTGAAGAACTGAAGATGGATCACTCTGTTATAAGGAAGAGAGGGCCAGAGACACAAATAGGCCAGGCTCTCACATCTGAATCTGCCAAGACAGCTGCTCAGAAGAGTCCATGGTAGGATAAAGGAGTGCTGGTGTAAGCTTTATACAGAGCCTCTGGTGAAAAGCCTACTAAGAAGATACTGAAATCAAAAACCAAGCAATTTAAAGATGATTTCTTGAGGTATGGCTTTGTTAATTGTGCCAATGCAAATCAGGATGCAAAGCCCATGTCTGTTATATGCAGGGAAGTTTCGGCATTGTGAAGAAATCAATGCTTTCCAAAAGTAATTGAAAGTTTTGTAATTGGGAGTACAAAGCCAAAGCTACTACATGTTCCCCACACTGCTACGGTACATCGAAGAAAACAATGGCAAGCCTTATTCAATTGCATTTGGCTGGGCTGCTCAATAGCTTTTGTTGCTACTTTCCAGAGGAGAAGCTTCAGATTTTGAAAGAGAAGAGGTGGGTGATAAAGCCTTTTGAGTTTGAGACCCCAGAGTCAATTATTAGCTTACAGCTATCTTCAAATGAAGAGACTGAACTTCTGTGCCTCACCTGTGAGAGCACATTAAAAACACGCCACAAGTACGTGAGGCTGTCATCATTCTGGATTAGCGTCTCCGAGGAGTATCCAGGGCTGAGTAAAACAAGCATTTTATTGCTATTGCCCTTCACAGTGATCTACAAGTGTGAGGTTGGATTTTCCATCCTCACAAAGATGAAGACAGCACAAACGCGCTGGCTGAACTCTACATCCGATATGGGCATTGCCCTCTCCTCCTGTGAACCTGATTGGAGTGAGATTGTGAGGACCAAGCAGGCTCACTTGTCACATTAAAGGTAAGCGAAATGGTGTGTTGTGAAGGTCAACTGGTGTGAGTCATGAAGGTCGGCTGGTGTGGGTCACGAAGGTCGGCCGGTTGGTAAAAGTGGGTCCCAGGAAAAAAGTTTGAAAAACACTGACTTAAACGTTCCATCCCAGGCAACACCCTGCTGAATCACCTCTGCATCTCCTTCCGTGCAATCTCACGCTTCCTATAATGTGAAGACCAGAACTGCAGACAGAACTCTAGCTGTGGCCTCACCCAAGTACTATACAACTCCAGCATGGCCTCCCTACTTTTGTACTCTATGCTTTGCTTGATAAATGCAAGTGTTCCATATGCCTTTTTCACCAGCCTATTCACCTGCCTTCAGTGATCTATGGGCAAACACTCCAAAGTCCCTTGGTTCCTTCGAACTTCCTAGTGTCATGCCGTTCATTGAATGCTTCCTTATCAAGTTACTCCTTCCAAAGTGTATCAGGGTTATATTCCATCTGCCACTTATCTGCCCATTCCGTCTATATCTTTTTGTCCCAAGACATTCAACCTTGCAGTTAAGCACCTGGCCAATATTTGTGTCATCGGCAAACGTATTGATCCTACATTGTCATCTACTTCATTTATATAACTGACAAACAACAGGGGACTCAACACTGAGGTATGCCTATGGACACTGGCTTCCAGTCACTAAATCCGCCTTCTGTCATCACCCTCTGTATCCTACAACTAAGCCAATTTTGAATCCACTTTATCAAATTACCCTGCGTTCCATGTGCCCTGTATCTCAATCACAGTATTATTACGGTGCAGAAGGAGGCCATTTGGCCCATTGTGTCTGCACCAGCTCCCCAAATGAGCACTTTGACTTGGTGCCAGTCTCCTGCCTTTTCCCTGTACCCCTGCACATTGTTTCTACCGAAATAATCATCGAACCCCCTCTTGAATATCTCAATTGAACCTGTGTCCATTACACTTTCGGGCTGTGCATTCCAGACCCGAAGCATAAACTGTGTGAAGAAGTTATTTTCCTAACATCTTTTTTGCTTCTTTTGTGAATCACTTTAAATCTGTGCCCTCTCGTTCCCCATCCTTTTACGAGTGGGAACAGTTTCTACTCTGTCCAGCCTCCTGATGATTTTGAGAAAATTGTTCCTAATTGAAAGCCACAATGCACGGCGCATCTCCTGGTAATCAGTTAATTAAGGGTATTATGCTGCGATGAATTTATATTGCTAATTTGCTTACCAAAGATCTGGGCAAATATCACTCCTCAGTACAAATTAATCTGCACCACCACTGGCAGTTCACAAAGCCCGCGTTGCGGAGAGTGGAAGAATGGAATCTACCTCAGGACAACAGGATAGCCTTATTAGCTGCATCTATGGCAGTCAGATTAATTACCCCGGCACTTCATCACAGCCCAATTATAGTCTCACCAGGAACTCCACATATCATAACAATGCTCTCTCAGTAATACATGGCATTCCTAATGCCCAAGGCGCGAATTAATTTTGTATCACGCATTCCTTTTCTTGTTTCGTCATTATAAAATGCTTGGCAATATTTCGGTGGATCTATTGAATGTGTAGCAGCAGGTTTGAGGGAGTCAGTGGCAACGTACCCCCCCCATCCCCTCCTCATTTTTGTTTTGTTTTGTTCCTGTTGGTTGGAGTTGGGCCATGGCTGCTGCTGTAAACTGCAGAGCAAAGCCGGTCTGTATATCTTGGGAGCATTTAAGGAGTTGCCACCCAATGGAACGGTAGCTTAGAAACCTAATGGCAAAGAGGCTTTGATCGCAGTAAAGGAGGAGGGAAATGAAGGAAGGGAGTAGCAAACTAATGTGGCTTTGGAGAAATGTTCCAGAGGGCAGGCACATCAAGACTGGAATAAATTTTGATGATAGCATGGGATGAGGAACAGACATCCAGAGCAGGTAAATGATTCAGGATTATTTTATACTTTAAATAGAGTTGGTCAATTATATGATAACAGAGGATTAGTTATTAACAAAACTGTTTGATGGGAGGGATTGGGAATGGGTTTGGCTCTCCTAAAAATAAGGGATGAATAGGGCATTGGGGATACTATAATTGAATAATCGCACATAAATAACAAGACTCAGTGGCGGAGTGAGTAGTGTCCCTACCTTTGTGTCCGAAGATCCGGATTCGAGTTCCACCCCCGGACTTGATGCCCAAGGAAAGTCCATCCATAATGCTGTCAAACAGATTGAGTGTCAACCTGCAAATCCTTCCATCACGCCAATGATTGGTGGTAACAGTGGGTGAGGCTCCTATAACCCCACCCGGCGACAGACTAGCGACCTGTTCCGGGAATTACTAATTCTGGAAACAGATGAAAGTTTGCCTCGGTGCACCACCAGGTGTGGGACTAACGGACTCCAATGGAGCAGGAATGATGGGTCAAGTGGCCTTTGATTTTGCTTTCAGGTGTAATGTTCTGAGGTCAGACAATTGGAGGGCCTATGTGGAGGTGTTCAAAGTGGAGAAGGTTGTGCACTCGGGCGAAGCAAGGCTCTGGGGGGATTAGTAAAGGCAACAGATGACACAAAGTTGATTAGCCTGCTGACAATGGAGCTGAGTAGAGATTGGATTTCAGGGAGTTTAAAGAAACTGTAAGAAATCTTGCAACACCAGGTTAAAGTCCAACAGGTTTGTTTCAAACACTAGCTTTCGGAGCACTGCTCCTTCCTCAGGTGAATGAAGAGGTATGTTCCAGAAACATATATATAGACAAAGTCAAAGATGCCAGACAATGCTTAGAATGCGAGCGTTTGCAGGTAATCAAGTCTTTACAGATCCAGAGATAGGGGTAACCCCAGGTTAAAGAGGTGTGAATTATCTCAAGCCAGGACAGTTGGTAGGATTTTGCAAGCCCAGGGCAGATGGTGGGGGGGTGAATGTAATGCGACATGAATCCCAGGTCTCGGTTGAGGCCGTACTCATGTGTGCGGAACTTGGCTATACGTTTCTGCTCGGCGACTGCGTTGTCGAGCGTCCTGTTCAATGCATGTTCAATGCTTGGAGAACGCTTACCCAAAGATCAGAGGCTGATCTTAACTGCTGAAGTGTTCCTTGACTGGAAGGGAACATTCCTGCCTGGCGATTGTCGAATGATGTCCATTCATCCGTTGTCGCAGCGTCTGCATGGTCTCACCAATGTACCACGCTTTGGGACATCCTTTCCTGCAGCGTATGAGGTAGACAACGTTGGCCAAGTCACACGAGTATGCACCGCATACCTGGTGGGTGGTGTTCTCACATGTAATGGTGGTACCCATGTTGATGATCTGGCACGTCTTGCAGTTTAAAGAAACTGTTATACCTTAATGCTCAGTAACCACTGAAATGGCTTGCAGCTTATGATTTCATTACCGGCTCTCAGTCAAATAGCCACCTTTTAAAATAACAAATCTAGATGCGTCTGTGCAGCGATGCCATCAAGGTTAGAAACAGCAGGAGAAAAGATGAGCTAAGTCAGTGAGTAGTGTTTAGGCCCCGCCAAGCGTTGCCAGCTTTCCATTATCCCAGATCTTCAATGCTGCTCTGATTTGTTATTTGTCGTTATTTTGTAATATCGGGTTATCAAGAAAGATCTCCCTCATTTCCGAGACGGAGCTGCTGGTCGGTCAGAAACCTACACGAGATGGCGTGTTCGCTTGTTCATGAAAGTAGTTGATCCTGAACAACTTATTGGATTCTAATAAAGAACACCACAAAGCAGATCATGTACATATTTACTGAAGAGCGCTGCTGTAATCCATCACAATACAGACAATTCAGTCGGAAGGGAGAGGGCAGCATTGCGTTATTTGCATGGTTGAAGAGGCATGGTGTATTTGTGAACTAAATGCCATCGGAGTACTTTGTACCCTGCCAAAAATATATTTCCTTTGTTTACACATTCCACACAAGATGAAGCGAGACAACGGTGGGCATTGGTGTGTGTGTGCATCAAATGAGGTTCTCAATGTGCTCTGTGCACCACATGATTAACTGAGTTTCTGTCTTATTCCTGCCTGCGATATTTATGAGCATTGGTACAGAAGAACAATCAATATTTAATTCAATGCCTATTTCAGAATTGTAGGCATCAATCCCAATCGAAGTTACGTAAAAGAAAAATCAACTCCCATTACCTACACCAGCATCGGGGCTCTGTTTCATGCACACGATGAAGCACGGGAAATTAGCAGCTTGTAACACAGCAGTGCTAATCCGTGATGTTAAAATGGCAATGCACGGGGCAGCACGGTGGCGCAGTGGTTAGCATTGCTGCCTCACGACGCCGTGGTCCCAGGTTCGATCCCGGCTCTGGGTCACTGTCCATGTGGAGTTTGCACATTCTCCCCATGTTTGCGTGGGTTTCACCCCCACAGCCCAAAGATAATAATAATCGCTTATTGTCACGCGTAGGCTTCAATGAAGTTACTGTGAAAAGCCCCTCGATGTGCAGGTTAGGTGGATTGGCCAATGCTAAATTGTCCCTTAATTGGAAAAAATAATTGGGCACACTCAATTTATTTTGAAAAAAATTTTTTTAATGCAAATAACGACACGACCCAACGCAATGCTGAGGCAACGTTGAGACAGGCGACTGAAATAGCCCTGAACTTTTCCCACAGAGCTCTTGAAAGACTAGATTGAAAGGAAGGAATTAATTGCGCAAAATGTTGCTGGGAATTTTGAAAGAAAGCCAGAAAATTCCAGAAACATTCAGCAGCTCACACAGCAACTGTGGAGGGAGGAAAGTAGGGCTAATACTCCAAGGTTGGTTGGGAGTAGAATGTAAGGTTTATTTAATTTTGGTGCATATACAGCAGAATGAGCTGTTTTAAATTTTTTTATTCGTTCATGGGATGTGGGCACTGCTGGCTGGGCCAGCGTTTATTGCCCATCCCTAATTGCCCTTGAGGGGGCAGTTAAGAGTCAACCACATTGCTGTGGGTCTGGAGTCACATGTAGGCCAGACCGGGTAAGGACGGCAGAGTTCCTGCCTGAAAGGAAACTTTCAAAGCTGTGAAAAGGGGGGCGGCACAGTGGCACAGTGCTTAGCACTACTGGTTACAGCGCTGAAGACCCTGGTTCGATCGCGGCCCTTTGCACATTCTCTCCCCCCCCCCCCCCCCCCCCCATGGGTTTCACCCCCCTGCAACCCAAAGATGTGCAGGTTAGGTGGATTGGCCACACAAAATTGCCCCTTAATTGGAAAAAAAGATAATTGGGTGCTCTAAATTTTTTTAAAAAGCTGTGAAGAAGATCAAGTGATCTTTTATGGAACTAAATATTTGGCACTCTCACTCCTCAGTTATGCAAAGAGTCTGGAGTCACATGTCGGCCACACCAGGTAAGGACGGCAGATTTCCTTCCCTCAAGGACATTAGTGAACCACATGGGGTTTTTCTGACGATCGACAATGATTTCATGGTGATCATTAGACTTTTTAATAAATTACATATTTTTATTGAATTAAAATTTCACCATCTGCCGTGGTGGGATTTGAACCTGGGTCCCCAGAACATTACCCTGGGCCTCTGGTTTATTCGTCCAGTGACAATACCACTACGGCACTGCCTCCCTCCCCACATATTAATAATCATATGAAGTGTTGCTTTGGTAGTTTTTAGCAAGAACACTGATTGAATGGAGTTCATAACATCGGAAAACTGAAGGTATATTACATGACAGCTATAATAGTCATACAACAAAACACGTCACACTTAAACCTGCAAAATATACAGGGCAAATTACTTTTTGGTGATTGAATAAAACTTTCATTTTTATTACATGGGGCTCCAGGGATTTTAACCAGTCTTTTGGAATCTAAGAAAATTGCAGTGGCTTTTGCTTTGTGTTTTTCATTCGCAATCTGAATCATGCATTGGATGTCAGTATCCCCTGAGTTATGCATAGCACTGGTAAAATGCTTTAAAAACAGCTCCTATTATGCCTTGGCAACATAGCCGAGCCCCAGCCTTAGAGGAGTCTATGCGTTCCCCACAATTACTCTCAGTGAATTTAGTGGAATCTGAATTTAGGAGATTAAGGCACTATAGTTTGAGAGCATCTTTGGTTGGTGTTCAGCTTTTAAAACCTCCGATATTGCTGTACACAATTTCTCTGAAGTAGGTTATTGTTTGATATTCATATAAAAAATGCAAGTACAGATTGCCATAGGCTGCAAAGAATCAGCGTGTGAGGGTGTATGAATGTGTTTCACCCCAAGACAGGATACTCACTGGCTATTGGGTGGATTCTGACAGAAACTTTCAAAGCTGTGAAAAAGATCAAGTGACCTTTCATGAAACTAGGTATTCAGCACTCCCACCTCCTTAGTTAGATGTTATGGTTTTTTGAGTCCTATTCCCTCCTTGCAGTTGGCTGACATTCCAGGCGCTCTAAGGGGGGTGCAGGATTGTCAACGTGCCGTTCTGCAGATGATATGTCCAACCCGTCTGCCCATTCAGATAGACCGTAGAAATCTCATCACGCTATCCCTAACAGCACTGTGGCTGTACCTACACCTCAGGGACGGCAACGGTCCAAGAAGGCAACTCACCACCATCCTCGGAAGGGCAGCTTGGGATGGGCCTAGCCAGCGATGCCCACATACCGTAAATGATTTTTTTTAAAGGAGCATGGAGTTCTCTCCATGTCTGAGCTGGCAATCATCAATTATCATTGAGGGTAAAAATGTCAATTAACTAGGTCTTCACTTGATTTCTGTTTGTGGAACTTTGCAGGAACAGTATCGTATACTCCCAAAATTCAGCCTGTGAAGCAATTTGAGATCTGTTTTTGATGAAGCGCTATTTTGATGAAAGTTGTTTTTTTTTTGCTTCTTTTAGAATTGACTGTAGATGGAAGGGGTATGGGGGTGGCTGGTGTGGGGGAGAAAAACCACAAGAATAGAGCAGGTAGCAGACAATCAAACTTTACAATCTAATGGAGCGATTTGGGGTTTATTCTTACTCAATAGATGGCCTCTTTAAGCATAATAACCCAAAGAGCATATTCATTCTCCCCTCAACAAGCACATATAGACCATGTTTGTATGTTGTGTCAGACGTATGTTTGGCTGTACGTATCACTAGTTTTCATCAACTGTAGTAGAATAACTAGAAGTGTTGATTGGTTGGAGGTGCGTTGGCTTCTGGGTGGGGGGGGGGGGGGGGGTGGTGGTAAGGAACAGGAGGAGGCAGATGGCATGCATCAGTTGATGATAAAATTTCCTGACAGGGTCATAGCCAGGGTCTGCATTCATTAAACATGCAGGGTGTGAGTACCACCATTCGGGAGGCACTCGCCACTTGCACTGTCACTTGTTTATGAAGGCTCATTTCACAGGGTTGCAGCCTACATGTTTGCACGCTGGCTGTCACTTTACTGAGTAATTGTCGAGCCTAAAGGACTTGGACCTCGATACTGAGTGGTAGAACCGATGCGTATGTTGTTTGGCTATTGTGAAACAGTAATTCCTGACTTCAGTTGCGTTATTGAACCGCCGAGGCAATAGGTACGTTTCCTGTCAATATTCTATAGAGCCTTTTAAGAATTTTAAGATGCCTTAAGTAGATTTGAATTGCTGAGTGGGAGGGTGCATTGTTTTGCGAATAGGCAGAACTCTGACCTGCATTTTCTGTCGCAGGTTTCAATCCTCGGCAAAACACATCCAGTTTGCAATCATAATCATTAGCATTTTGGCAGTATGCTAAATGACACCATGAGCAATGTAACCTTTAGGTCAATGGGATTTTTGAAAGCGGGGGAGTGGGGAGGGGGTGGGGGGTTTGAAATGGAACCCGTGCCACACCAGGCGTGGTTTACCAATGGTGAGACTGGTGAGCTGAAATTAAACCCGTTTGTTTACTCACAGCTGTGACACAGAAAGCCCATTTTCAATTATACTACAGCCGTACCTGTTTGGTATGCACATTATCGCCCTTCTCCAGTCAGTGGTGCCGATGATCATTTCTCTAATGTGTCCCTGAAACTGAATTAATGACATTTTCTGGCAGAATGCCTTTATTGCCACAGCACCGCCTGTTTACAGTGGAAATATTCTCCATTTAAAAAGATGAATTATGCGGTTAAAAAAGGATCACAGCTACAGTGCCTACTCTCAAAGTACATTTGTATTCTTAATGGTTTCATTCAACAAAGTGTATTAAAAGTGAAATGGTTTTATTTACATTTTCTACTTAGGGGCTTGATGCTGTGCAGCATTGATGAAGTGTGCCTCGCTGGAGCAGGTTATAAACTGGATGAATTATACTGAATCATTAAGCCTGTTTACAGTTTTTGGAATGAAAACAAATCACATTGGCTGTCTGTGCAGCTTTTCTGAAGCATTGAACAGTGCTGGGTTCTTCCCTCAGTGCCTTATTTGGTAAAGCTATCATGTGGTAATGCGAGAAGTCTTACAGCACCAGGTTAAAGTCCAACATGTTCGTTTCAAACACTAGCGTTCGGAGCACTGCTCCTTCCTCAGGTGAATGAGGAAGGCACCCGAGGAAGCAGCAGTGCTCCGAAAGCTAGAGTTTGAAACAAACATGTTGGACTTTAACCTGGTGTTGTAAGACTTCTTACTGTGCTCACCCCAGTCCAACGCCGGCATCTTCACATCGTGGTAATGTGATGCAGAGTCCAAGAAAATCCTGAACTCAACTGCACTGTTAGCTAGGGCAGTGTTGGCCGTTCATTATGGGTTACAAAGCGAGGGGGAGTGAAGGAACAAAAAAAAAATCCCCTGCTTGAAGGCCCTAGTGTAAGGCAGTAGGATGCTTCTTGCTTTGTGTGTCAATCGTGGCTCAGTGAGTAGTCCTCTTGCTTGTGAATGAGAAGCTTCTGGGTTCAAGACCAACCCATAGATTTGGACACCGGGGTATAGGCTAACAGTCCAGTGGAGTCCTGGGGGGTTTGCTGCTCTTTTGGGGGTGCTACCTTTCAGATGAGACCTTAAATTAACTTTCTCAGATGGACAGGAGAAATCTCACCCCGCCATTTCAAAGACGAGCAGGAGGGTTATCTCCAGTGGCCTGGCCGGTAATTTCCCCTCAATAAACATTACTGAAAACAGGTTAGCTGATCATTATCACATTGATGTTTGTGCTAATTTGCCGTGCACAAATGGGCTGTCGTGTTTCCCATAACAGTGCCCACAAAATAGGTTCCAGTACAGCAACAAAAACACTGGCAACTACCCAGCAAAGAAGAAGCCATAGGCAGTAAAGTGCTTTGGATGTCCTGAGGTTGTGAAAGGCGAGATATAAATGCAAGTTTCTTTTTTAATGCCTCGTCTTTGGATATCAGTGTCACGGTGCAATCCGTCGAACTATGCGATCTTACTGCACAGATGGAGGCCATTTGGCCCATCATGTCTGTACCATCGCAATGCTGGAGCAATCCTAAACTAATCACAGTGTTGCCTCTGCAGAGTTTTGCATCTTTCTTTGCTTCAGTTATCTCCCTTAGAAATGGCAGTGGCTTCTACCTCAACCATTTCATACACTCAACAACCCTCTACGTAAAGGAATTTCTTCCGACTTCTCTCCTCGCTCTCTTGGTGGTCATTTTATTTATTTATTTATTTAGAGTACCCAATTCATTTTTTCCAATTAAGGGGCAATTTAACGTGGCCAATCCACCTAGCCGGCACATCTTTGGGTTGTGGGAGCGAAACCCACGCAAACACGGGGAGAATGTGCAAACTCCACACGGACAGTGACCCAGAGCCGGGATCGAACCTGGGACCTCGGCGCCGTGAGGCAGCAGGGCTAACCCACTGCGCCTTTGGTGGCTATTTTAAATCCATGAATGCTCAATACTGACTCCACAATCAGGTGAGATAGTCTTTTCACATTTGATTTCCCAAAGTTTCTCACAATTTTAAAATATTCTATAGACTTTCCTCTTAACCATCTCTCTAGGGGAAGGACTCCTGGTATCTCCAATCTGTCCTCTTAACTGCAGTTTCCCATCCCGGGAATCAACAAGTGAATACGTACTCTCTATAGCTTTAATATTGTTTCTGCAATGGTGCACCCAAAACTACACACACCAATGTTTTGCACTCAATACCTGTATGTACAAAAAGCCTCTATTTATTGTTGATTTATTTATGGCTTTAGTTTAATTGCCCCCTTTCAGGGAGTTATGTATTTGAACCAAAGACTCTCTGGTCATCTATATTCTTTAGTGTCATTCATTGAGTGCGTCTTCCTATCCCTTGCTTTTCTCACCAAAATGTAATCCCTCACATTTAACCATGTTAAATTCCGTCTGTTCCCTCTGCTGATGGAAGTATTCCTGTGTTTGTTTACACCTCCTCACTGTTTAGTAAACCATCTATTGTCATGCCATCAACAGATTTTGAGATTATACATAGATACATAGAAGATAGGAGCAGGAGGAGGAGGACTTTTGACCCTTCGAGCCTGCTCTGCCATTCATCACGATCATGGCTGATCATCCAACTCAATAGCCTAATCCTGCTTTCTCTCCATTGCCTTTGATCCCATTCTCCCCAGGCGCTATATCCAGCCGCCTCTTGAATATATTCTATATGCTCCCCAAAATCCAATACAAATGAACCCAAGACTGATCCCTGAGGGGCCCCCTTCAACCCTTCTCTGGTCCAAATAGCAGTCTAAAGAGAGGGTTCCTGGGGCAATTGGAAATGTTTTGAGATAAGCTCGAGAGGTATGGTTGGAGACAATGCGGTGGGTTAGCTTTGAATTTTTTTTTTATTCTTCCAAAAAATGCTTGTGTTCAAAATGTGATTATTCATCTTCAGTGTCAGAGACGCTAACACAGTGCAACACTCAGGCAGAATTTCACAGCCCCTCCGGCTTGTAGTCTGATCGTTTCCCTCTCTCTCTGCCCCCCTGCATTTTTTATTTTTCAAATCTTTCCTTGGTTTATTCTGCTCTTCACCCAGTTGCTCCATTGCACTGAAAACCACCAGCCAACACCGAGTATGATTTTTTTGATGAGACCTAATTGAAAGTCATGCGGATCCCTCATTGTCCAGCTAAAAGTAGCCTCAGGTTAACTAAGTTAGTGCCTCATAATGGAGCATTTGGACTGGGTTTTGTGGAAATCCCTGCCTTCCGTCACAGTGTGCAAATTGACAGCGATGTTGCCCCTCTCCATATAATAGAGGCTGTAAAACAAAAGTAGTTCTGAGAATTGAAAGTCGCCATATAAATGCAAATTCCTTCTTCACCTGCACGTATCGATGAAGTGACCTGTGGTTAATTTTATATTGCCACAGCTGATGCATTAATTGATTTTGGACACACACGACAGCCCACATACACAGTACGGCAGGAGATCAATGCTCCCAGAAGGTGATGAAATGTGGCAAAGCTGAGGTTGCGGGATTGGATTCAGCAAGGACTGAATGAAGAGTGACCATGGGGTGAGCAGCGGCAGGAGCTGTAGGGGTAAGATGGCAGGGCAGGTGGTGACGTGCTGCGGCATATATGGGCAACCTGATTAGGATGATTGGGTAACCTTCTATAAAAATCATGAGTCATTAGTGTTGAGACAAGTGGTGGTTTGACGCTATTGGGATGTTGATGCTTGCTGCGTTCCATTTTTTTAAGGTGACAACACCGTTCGATAGAAAAGATGCCAGAGGCAAGATGGTGTCAGAGACCCGGACCAAACCCCATTCCCTTGCACAGGGTTTTGTGCGTCCTCTGAGTTGCTTCCAGGTTAAAACTAAAAAGCGTGAAGACAAAGTGGCGGAGATGAAATGCAAATGAGAGGACAGCAGTTTGTGGAGTCCCTGGGCCTCACCTTGGACACTTACACCCAGCCACTTTATGTGATGTATGATGGCTGTGAACCAATTTCACTGCACTCCCAGCATCAGGACTAGCAAACTCTTTCCTTTTGGTGTCATAAATCTGCCACAATAAGTCACATTGCACTGATAGTGACAGATTGTGTCCAGTGCAACAGTTTTAATTCACCCTCAACACAAGGCAGAAAATGTGATCCTCGGCATGTACTGTTTTAAAAGAATCTCAGACGTAACATCATATTAGCCGTCCTCTTCTCTCTCTCTTCCCCCCAACCCCCCATTTCCCACATTGCTAAGCCGTACTGGTAATTTATTTCCAGTTGCCATATTAAAGCACCTGGGTCATTGTACACAGAGAGATGCTTCTCTTTTAAGAAAGCATCATTCAGACTTTGTTAAGTGACTGGAGTATTTGGGTAGATGTAACTCAATAAAGACAAATCAATCCTGTCCATTTTCCCAGGTGACATGCTGGTTGATGACTAACCAAAGGTGATCTTCAGCACCCACCCTCAGTGGTAGGCACACTGCCAGGTTCTGTTTGAAGCAATGCTGTGGTTCATGACCTCAGCTCCTCCCTACTTTCAACGTGAAAGAAAAGTTTCCATTTGAAGAATACAAAGTGGAGATAATAGACTGAGTGCCCCATTGTTTACACGACAAGTCCAGGAATAGTCGCATTGAACTTTTAAAGAGGGATTCAGTGCCATTGAAGCGTGATATATTAATGGAAAGCATTATAACAAAGAGAGCATCAAGCTATGTAGACTACAAATGTATGCTGCAGGCCAATATTGAAAATGGAAATATAGGGTTGGTTTTAATCATGTCGACAGGAATCCCGCAGTTGGGACTGAAAGACATGGGTAGGGATGGGGCCTTGGGAAGGTGAATCCACTTTGGTTGTCAGTAGGACATAGAGCCACAGCTTGTCAGATGGCCCGGCCCCAAGAACTGCCCAATCAGAGGGTTGGCAGCTCAGCAGCACCACCAGGGGCAGTGGCCATTACAAGGGGTTGCACCTTGAGGATGAAGGTGCGTGATTGCTGTGTGCCCTCAAAATCATGTAAATGGGCTTCAGGTAGGACCCTGTGAGGGGTGATGGGGTACTGAGGTCATGCAAACGCTGTTGCTACAAGGTGGCTATTGCTGGAAGGTGTGGTGGGGGGGTCCCTCGACGGACCATGGATGGCCTGAACAGGACAGCCCACCCACATAGGCCGCCAGATGATCTCCCCACATGTGACAGAGGACCACTGGTTCTTACTTGGCCTCTTAACTGGTTCAATTGGGCTCCAGGAGGGTGGGCCATCTCGGGCTTCTCCCAACATTGGCATGATGGCAGGACGATGATAGGTACTGCCTTCCTGCACCATCTTGCCAGCCTTCCCGCCTCCAAACTGTTTCTTCCTGGGAAAACACGGCCCTCAGCTTCTTTGGCCTTTACAGTTGGTCAGACCCATTTTCAGTGGCGAATTTACAGTCAGTGGGATCCTGTGCCCAGCTTCATTCCAATCCCCCCCAACCCCTCCCGCTGGGGCCAGAAGGCCGACAAACAGAACTGACGCAAGAAATGAATTTATACAATGGATTGTTACATTTGCAACAATGGGCCCATAATACGGAGAACCACTTCCTCTGTAGAGTTCAGGAGATCCAGGTGTCCTTGCCACCCCCCCCCCCCCCCCACCCCGCCCCCAATGCCCAGATCAGCCTCCCACACTCACTGAAATAACGCCAGCTTTTCCACACAAGTTATTTTTACTTATTCATCTCGCAAACTGTGTCACATATCCTGGCAAGTGTTCTAGTTTCAAGTGCACAAAATTAAACTGAATGTTTATTCTGACTGGCTTTGATCCTCACTATTCAGTTAGAAGGCACATGTTTTACATTTCACTTCCCCAACATTTTCCATCAGGCTGTCCACATAGAAATTCTGCCTTTTCATAATCTGGCGACATAGAAAAACTAGGATACACAGATACTAGGAGCAGGAGAAGGCCATTTGGCCCTTCGAGTCTGCACTGCCATTCAATATGGCCTTGGCTGACCCTCTATCTCAATGCCATATTCCCACTTTCTCCCTACACCCCTTGATGCCATTAAAATGTTAAAAACATTACCTCTCTCAATGCAATAGGTGACTTGGTAGAGAATTCCACCCTTCTACCCTTTGAGTGTTACGGGGATAGGGTGGAGGTGTGGGCTTAAATAGGGTGCTCTTTCCAGGGGCCGGTGCAGTCTCGATGGGCCGAGCGGCCTCCTTCTGCACTGTAAATTCTGTAAATCTTTCCTCATCTCAGTCCTAAATCCTGAGACTGTGTCCCCTGGTTCTACATTCCCCAACCCGGGGAAACATCCTCCCTGTATCTAATCTGTCCAGCCTGTTAGAATTTTATGCGTTTTAATCAGATCTCCTCTCATCCTTCCAAATTCCAGTGAGTACAGGCCCCTGTCGAACCAATTTCTCCTCATAGGACAGTCCCATCAACCCAGGTATCAGCCTAGTGAACCTCCGCTGCTCTCCCTCTATGCAAAGTATATCCTTTCTTAGGTAGGGAGACTAAAACTGCTCAAAATACTCCAGTTAAAGACACATCTCCAATTTTTACCAACATCCTGATTTGACTACTGGAGCCAACCTTCACGGAACAGTAACTAAGTTTTGGTTACCTGTACTTTTGATGACAATTAAACCTCTTCTCTCATCGTTGTGGTGTCAGGTAAGTCCTGAAGGATTGGAGAGGTAGGTAGCACAAGTGACTATCACTGTGGTTTCACAGCGCCAGGGTCCCAGGTTCGATTCCCCGCTGGGTCACTGTCTGTGCAGAGTCTGCACGTTCTCCCCGTGTCTGTGTGGGTTTCCTCCGGGTGCTCCAGTTTCCTCCCACAGTCCATAGACGTGCAGGTTAGGTGGATTGGCCATGATAAATTGCCCTTAGTGACCAAAAAGGTTAGGAGGGGCTATTGGGGTATGGGGATAGGGTGGAAGTGGGTTGGTGCACACTCGATGGGCCGAATGGCCTCCTTCTGCACGGTATGTTCTATGTAAATTTTCTTTTTTATCAACAGGCTGATGTTCTTTCTCCTCAGTGTCATCATTCAAATGCCCGCCCGTTCATTATATTCACATTGACCAAACCTTCTGTCAAAATGGAACTATCACAAGGGGGGCGGGGCGGACAATGACTATGTTTGTTTATTTAATTTTAATTTATTTTTAAGTTCTTTTGTTGTTCATTGGGGTTGGGGGGGTGGGGGGATGTGATACATACGGTCTGGGGGTGTTACAGTTATTATGGGTTATTTTGTTGCATTTCATTGTTTGTCATTATGTTTTATATTTTCTGTAAAAAATTCCAATAAAAATTATATTTAAGAAAAAAAAATGGAACTATCTAATTCATGATTGCTTTTATTGCCAAGGAAGGACTGAGGGTATCGCCATCCAATTCAATTTGGCTAGAGTCATTAAATAGCCATACTAACATCAAAACAGTTCTGGTCTGTTCAGGGCGACTTTTGGGGTTAATTTCAAAATTAATTGTTTTCTCTGGAACTTGTGGTACTTTTCATGTCAAAACAACTGATAACACTACAATCTAACCCTCCCACTTGGGTAGTTTAAACCCTCACAGCTTCTTGACCTGTTGTCCCAGGGTTAGAAAATACTACTCAAGGTACATCTATCTTAGTTTACTCCACATTACGAAACAAACTATGCATTTCCACTTGTGTTTTTGTAGGAATAACTGATTTGACAATGCACCCGAGGTTAAGGTAGTCTATTTCTAGTAATAATAATAATCTTTATTGCTCAGCAATGCACATACTCTTTTCCTCTCTCTCTGAAAGCAGCAAAAAGAGGTGATAATAAGCAGGATGAGAACTTAAGGGCAGATCAGTGGGAGAGTAGAATTTGAACAGAATGTATAATAAAGAAAGTAACATTACATTTTCTGTATCAATCAATGAATTCTCTCAAATCAAGCACATCGCTTGTGGCACCTTTTAAAACATAAACCACTCGAATCAAAAGCTGAATTAGCAATAGGAATGTATGTACAAAGTTTATAGATGTCCATTGAATTGGTTTCCTTGTTTTCTCCTCAGTATTTTGCTTTGAAATGGAATTTTGCTCTCCAAGAATCATTTTCCCTTTTCCCCTGTTGTTATATCATCATCCCCTGAGTAAAAACAATCCTCTAAAACTTTGCCCAATAAGTAATTTTTCACCAGTCCCCCTAAACATTATGAGGAACATTCGGATAGTTGGCACGGTGACACAATGGTTAGCACTGCTGTCTCACAGCGCCAGGGACCTGGGTTCAATTCCGGGCTTGGGTGATTGTCTGTGTGGAGTTTGCATGTTCACCCCATGTCTGTGTGGGTTTCCTCCGGGTGCTCCAGTTTCCTCCCACAGTCCAAAGAAATGAAATGAAACGAATGAATGAAAATCGCTTTTTGTGACAAGTAGGCTTCAAATGAAATTACTGTGAAAAGCCCCTAGTCACCACATTCCAGCATCTGTTCGGGGAGGCTGGTACGGGAATTGAACCGTGCTGCTGGTCTGCCTTGGTCTGCTTTCAAAGCCAGCCACAAGATGTGCCGGTTAGGTGGATTGGCCTGGCTAAATTGTCCCTTTCTGTCCAAAGATGTGCGGGTTAGGTGGGGTTATGGGGATAGGGCAGGGGCCTGGGTAGGGTCAGTGCAGACTCAATTATCTAAATGGCCTCCTTCTGCACTGTAGGGATTCCATGATTTGCCCAGACACAGAGGTCAGGAATGGCCATAACTTGCTGGTTCCACCTGCCATTACCTAGGACACCAAAATCAATTGACACATTTTTGTTACTCTGAGACCAGCCAGATCATTGTGGACATGAGATCTAAACTGGACCCTACCTGGTTCAACATTGCAAAGTGTATTACCATAGCGACACATCAGCCTATCGGTAATTCCTCACTTACATGGATCGTTGAAAAGAATATTAAGGTTAATAGTTGCCATTTGATTAGTATCCACTTCTGCCGGTGTCAACAGCGGAAACAATGCATGTCCCAGAATAAATGATCAGATTGGTTCACGGTGGAAAATTCTAACCAGGGGATGTTGAAAATAGACTGGGCTCTGTGATGGGAACTGAAATTGGGAGCCGAGTGTAAACCTGTTTGACACTATAAACGCACCCCGAGCATTACCACCTTCTCCAAATGGCAATTTTACAACAATGTAAACAGGGAATATGAATCTCTCCTGAAGTTCCAAATTGTAAGTTACAGTCGAAACATTGGCCCAAATTTTCCAGCCCTTTCCACCGGCAGGATGTTGCGGCCCCCCCCCCCCCCCCTCGTGGAGATATGCAAAGCCCCGTAGTCATCGACCGGACTGGATGACCCCCACCGTGGCCAATGACAGGAATATCCCGTGGGGTGGCTGGAAAATCCCGCCCATTGTGTTTAATATGCTGAAAAGATGGCTGGATACTTTGAAGCCCTCCAAAAGCAGTAAAATGCAACAAAAATCCGAAGCTGACAGTTCAGACTTTATTTGCGGTTATTTCTATTTTTGATCATTGGGCTGATTAAAACCACTCACCAAATTGACGATTGCAGTTAAGAAACAAACAAAGGACTTCTGAGAGAAAAGAGCAGCAAAGGTTTTGGGAGGTCCCCTTTGCAGTTAGCTTTTTTTTCCCTGGATCCAACTTGTTTTCCTCGTGTATTTATGTCAGGTTGATGGCCAAAATTCATGGTGAGGGTTCACAGCGAGTCAGGGTCGCCGTGGCCCGCACCTGAATAAGGAGGCGAGTGAGTCGGCAGCCGGCTAGGATTTTTTTGAACTCAGGGCAGCGGCGCTAATGAGATTTTCCCGTCATGATAGGCGCTGGGGCGAATCCTCTCCTCACCGTGTCGTCCTGCACTGCGAGACTCGCTTTCTCAGTACCAGAACTCCAGGTGACAATGGGTCACCCCTGTCATGTAAGTGCCCCTTTAAGAAATGTTTTTGTCTTATCACTTGGCTTCAGTGATGTCATTGTGTGGGTGGAGCTGGGCTGTGGCTCTGTGAGTTTTTACTTTTGTTTTGAGTTTGGAGATGGTTTGCGGCTCTGTGGGTTTTACTTTCATTTTGAGTTTGGACTGGGTTTGAACTGCACAGGTTGAATGAAGTGTCTCTTAATCTTCACTTTAAAAGCTGTTTGCAGACTACTTGATAACTTAAAATAGATAATTGCTTTCTGGAAGGAATTCAAACCTGCTTTGTGGAAAAGGGACCAGGAGTATCAATGTTATACCAGTAAGAGTGCCGTGTGCTCGGCCACACCTTTGAAAAGGGAGTTCTGGTTTTACTTGGATTTTGTTACTGAATTGGAACAGTTGAGGGGGGAATTCATTAAGGGTTATACATAGATTACTGTAGCTGTGTGGGGTCTTTATGCTTGTAGTTGATAAAAATTCTTACTGTGTGTATTATAAAAACTAAATTCGTAGAATAAAGCTTGTTTTTGATTAAAACAAGTAAGAACTCTGTTGAATAACACCTGAAAGGCAGGCTCTTGTGCTCATCGTAACCAAAATCAATAAACAGTTGTAGGTCAGGTGAACTCCATGGTATGCAATGGAGTTTTCTAAACCTTGGCCCATAACACCCCGTAAGGTGTGTCCCGATGATCTTCGAAACAAAGATTCCACTGAGTGCTTTTGGAAGAGTTTATGGGTCTGGGAACCGAGAACACCACATGGTTAAACTGCTCTGCTGATATTATTTCTCTACCTTTGTGATACAAGTTATTGTTACTATGGCATTCAAAGTATCATCGCATGGAAACCAATCGTAGAGGATAGAAACTCATTTTGGGGGCCCCCCTGTCATTTGGGGGCCCCAAGCTGTGGCATGGTGTTTATCATTTTTAAATCAAGGGTGAGGTGTATAAGGCAGTATATTTTAACAGGGAGAGAGAAGTTGGAATGGTGCCTGTCACCGGATGTGGGGTAGACGGAGTGTTAACTAGTTGAGGTTAATCTTGCAATGCCAAACTAAGCCATGGAAGCGTTTCAAGTGCAAAGTTTCCCTCACCACACTGGGCTCCTTCTTCAGGAATGTTGCCAATTAGTGGAGAAACGAGAACAAAATGTAACAGCATTGTTAATAACCACTTCCATCAGTCCAACGTCACTCGAGGACGTTGAACAGCCAATACATCGCTCGGCTTTACAATGTAAGCGGCCACACAAACCATCGGGTTACTTATTGGAAAAGCGAGAAGATTGATGGGTCTCCATTATTGGCTGCCCAATATGCCTTGTTACATATTAGCTCAGTTGGCTGTACAGCTGATTCGTGATGCAGAGTGAGGCCAGCAGCGGGGGTTCAATTCCCGTACCAACTCACCTTCTCAACCTTGCCCCTCGCCTGAGGTGCGGTGACCCTCAAGTTAAATCATCACCAGTCAGTTCACCCCCTCAAAGGGGAAAGTAGCTTATGGTCACCTGGGACTATGGTGACTTTATTGTAGTACTTGCTCTTCATTTTCCTTAAACACACACACATATTTTACATCTCCTGCCTGTCTCTTTGCTAGATGTCACGTATTGTGCCCTCTGCTCCAGCGGCTGATGCTGCTGGGGAAGTTAGATTAAAAATAGTCTTGTGAATAAAAGAAACGTGCTGCCTCTTCACAACCGCAGGACTGCCTGTAACTTGAACCCCATCAGCTACAGTACGCGGGCCTCATCTGTTCCCAGCTCCGCTGTTGGATGGTGTAACAAGCACAACCGGTTCAGTGTTGTAATTAAGGAATTTGAAAAAGAAGTGTTTTGTAAATTAAAATGCGTGTTGGGATAATTTCCGGATCAGTGATTTTGATGTTGGTGAACCGTGGGGGATTTCATTTTCCCAACTCGTCGCAGCATTGTAAATGTTTGCATGAAGAACGTGGTCATGCTTCTACCACTCATGGGGAAGAGATGAATGGCTCCCTGTATCATTAATCAGGCAGACATGTCAGGACAATAGAATGCCCTCCGGAAAGGTGCTGGATTGCCGAAAATAATTCAGTACCGATCGCACGATTCTACGATGGCATCGATTAAGTTATTGATGGCTTGGGCAAGAATAATTGGGTGGGTGGGTGGGGTGGGGTTGGGGGCGGGGGAGGGGGTGCGAAACCACAGAGGAAATTGGAAGCCTTCTTACCGTGACCACACGTCAATTGTGACCGCACAATATAAAGTGTAGAAGGTGCCAAATGCAATCAAAATTCAACAAGTGCCCCACCGCTCATTTATTAAGCTTGCTCACCCATGCGGAGAAGGGAATTCTTGAGAACCTGACATTACAGTTCGAGAAGTACAAAGCTCTGCTTTCACTCGCCACTGCACAAAGAACATAGTGCAGGTTGAGAGGTGGATTAGCAACTGTGGGGCATATCGATTATTGTGCAGAAATAATCACTGAATAAAAAGGCTGTGCTGAGCATGAAGGACGATATCAAGTGTCCACATGTAAGTGGCATTAATCCTCAATTTAATAGCGGTGGCTAATCGTTCGGAAAGTGGGCAATTTAACATTTCTTCCCGCACTTTGAGGGTGGAGCAATAACCCATTACTGCTCCACGGTAGTTTTAACAATGCTTGCAGAAGATACATAGCACTCGAAAAGACCAGTTAATTGAACCTCACCTGCAATTATTCTCCCGTAAGATTTTCCTTTTAAAATCGCAAGTGGCGGGGAAGAGAAATATGAACAGAAAATACTGACTTGCCACCAGCAGCTATGGAGAAAAGATGAGATTAATTCTGTGTATGGATCGCTTGTCTCATTGAGGCTTTGAGGGAATTCATTTTTTTCTCTCTTTCCTGGGATGTGGGCGTCACTGGCAAGGCCAGGCTTTGCTGCCCATCCCTAATTGGACTTTGTCACGTGTACCAGGGTACAGTGAAAAGTATTGTTCTGCATGCAGTCCGGACAGATCATTCTATACATCAAAAAACATAGGGCATGCATAATGCACAATGTCAATACATAGACACAGGTATCAGGTGAAGCATACAGGAGTGTAGTACTACTCAGGAGAGAAGATGTGTGAAGAGGTCAGATGAGTCCATAATAGGGTCGTTTAGGAGTCAGGTAACAGTGGGGAATCAGCTGTTTTTGAATCTGTTGGTGCGTGTTCTCAGACTCTTGTATCTATTGCCCGATGGAAGAAGTTGGAAGAGTGAATACGCCGGGTGGGAGGGGTCTTTGATTATGCTGTGCGCTTTCCCAAGGCCGCGGGAGGTGTAGACAGAGTCAATGGATGGGAGGTGGGTTCGCGTGATGGACTGGGCTATGTTTACGACTCTCTGTAGTTTCTAACGGTCTTGGGCCGAGCAGTTGCCATACAAGGCTGTGGTGCAGCCAGATAAGATGTTTTCTATGGTGCATCTGTAAAAGTTCGTTAAGCGTCAACGTGGACATGCTGAATTTCCTTATTTCCCGAGGAAGTACATGCGCTGTTGTGCTTTCTTGGTCGTAGCGTCGATGTGGGTGGACCAGGACAGATTGTTGATGATATGTACACCTAGGAATTTGAAGCTGTCAACCATCTCCACCTCGGCACCATTGATGCAGACAGGGGAATGTACGATACAGACAGGGGTGTGGACGGTACAATTGCTCTTGAACCGTGTGGCTTGCTAGGCCATTTCAGAGGACAGTTAAGAGCTGACCATATTGCTGAGGATCTGGGGGGTCACGTGTAGGCCAGACCAGTTAAGGACGGCAGATTTCCTTACCTGAAGGACATTAGTGAATCAGATGGGATTTTTCAGGAATGACAACCAGTGATAGTTTCATGGTCACCATTAGAGGCTAGCTTTCAATTCTAGATGATTTTATTAATTTAATTTAATTGAAACTCCAGCAGTTGCCGTGGCGAGATTTGAACCAATAGCCTCATGACCCCAATAACCTGTGTCACTGGATTACCTGTCGAGTAGAAAGCAAGCTTTCTTCTTTCAGAGTCTGGCTGATTTCGTATTTCCAGCTTTTTCTGAATCTGTTTCTGATTTCCAGTAACCATCGTGTTGTTGCATCTTTTTAAAACAAGAGATTTATTTCCTCCAACTTCGAGCTCTCAGACTAAACGTTACAGCTGGAGAGATGTCTGTGTATTATATTTCTTTGATTGCTATCCCTCTCAATCCTCTTTCGTTTGGTTTCTTTGTTGGGAGCGTGTGATCAAACTCTTCAGAAACCTCGCTCCCCCCAATTAATCACAGCCAATTATAAGAATTAATGACAACTATGGAGGTGAAAGAACGCAGAAGTGCTCATTTGATATGTTCCTGGGTAATAGACCGGATCAACTCTCTACCACATCCTTTACACCAAGGATTAGTAATTGGATCCATGCTTCTTTTTTTAAATTTAGAGTATCCGATTCATTTTTTCCAATTACGGGGCAATTTAGCGTGGCGAATTCACCGAGCCTGCACATCTTTGGGTTGTGGGGGTGAGACCCACGCAGACACGGGAAGAATGTGCAAACTCCCCACGGATAGTGACCCGGGGCCGGGATCGATCCTGTGTCCTCAGCTCCGTGAGGCAGCAGTGCTAACTACTGCGCCACCGTGCTGCCGTGGATCCCTGCTTTGAAGAGCGCACATGGGAACTGCATCATGTCCCTGACAGGGTAAGGTGCTTCCTGTAAATCATTACAGTTCTCCTTGTGACGCTGCAACTGGACTCAGAATAACGACAGAATCCAGTTGCAACAGGCTATCAGGACCATGGTCAGTTCGTCAAAAGAGATTGGGAACGGTTTAATGCCCTGTTTCTGGGAAGGTGGTGTCTATTTATGGAGGTGACTATCACTAGCTTCACAGGGTGGGTTCAAAACACTAAATGTAAATTTTTATTTTCATTGGACGGAAAGAGGGTTGCTTGTGCCGACCATTCAACTGAATTCAAATACCACGGGGTTAAATCTAGTCAGTCTGCTGTACCCCCTTGTGTGCCAAACATGCCTGCAATTTCCAACATAGACTTTCTAGCTGTTCCTCTGCTACGAGAAACCACAATACAGCAACAAATAAAAGCTGTCACATTTGACAGAGCTATTCCTTCAGAAATTCAGGAACGCTTTGTGTCCAGTAATTAAGCTACCTTTGACTGACATTCCAGTCGTGCACAGTTGGAGGTATCGCTGTCTTCAACATTACGTTAAACCCAGGGCCCATTTGCCATCTCAGGTGGGTGCAAAAGATCAGTCACTATTTTGAAGAAGAGCTGGGAAATTCTTCCTGGTCAATACTACCCCTCAACCGACCAACATCACTAAGAACCAGTTAAAACCTAAAGGTTGACAAACCCCTGAGCAGAATGTTAGTTTTGAACCAATATGTGCAGGGCATGGATAGAGGGACTGCCATCTTGGAGGCCCGTTTGCGGCAGACGCGAATCCCGTTATGGGCGCTAACTCTGGCGAGATGGCTGTAGCGGGATTTGTGCTGGGGCGATCTCGGAGATAGATCTTCCTTGCACCCCCCCCCCCCTCCCTCAACGCCGGTGACCTACTTAGGTTCACGCCCAGCGAGGGCATGAACCTGATGGCCATCAATTTGAATGGGTTTAAATATGTGTAAATGGCATGACGCTGTATTTTCCGAGAATGTCTAATGTCCGTGGGGCGAGCCTGTCTCTTAACTTTGAGGTCGGGGTGATCGTTAAAAAGGGCACCCCGATCTCTGTGGAGCAGGGTTTGCTGGCGTCTTTAGACCCCGCCCCTCAACAACCCCCCCCCCCCCCCCCTCTGTTGGACTAAGGCCAGAATTCTGCGGTCGTCGGGATTCACTTTTCCCGCTGGCAGCGCACCCCTGCCAACGGATTACGTGGCGGCGTGTGGTGATTTCAATGAGGAATCCCATTGGCACGCGGTGTGTTTGGAGAATCCCGCCGGCAGTGTTTGGCTCGCGGCCGAGAGAAACGCGGCTGGGGAACCGGAGAATCCCGGCCGATGTTTCGGAAGAGCCGGAGAGAACACCTGGCTGTTCGCCCGGGTTCTCAGGAAGAACCTGACACTTTGCCAATTTTGGGGAAAACCCCACCCAGGGAGGTAACATAGCGGAGTAGCAAATCAACGTGGAGCACCAAGGTGTTAGAATACTTCGAAGTAGACCGGGTTTTTGGGAAGCGTACATACTTCTGTAACTCCGGGAAATTAAAATAGCGTAGCCACTTTTGGTGTTCAATCAGATAAAAGCAGATTTTAGTCACCACATTTTATATTGTGAGGCTTCATTCAAAAATAAAGCGACACCTAGTATTAACTGATTCTATGATTTAAAAGAAATGAAGGAGCACTGAGTGATTAATGGGTGTCATTCAATGGTTTACTTGTAATGAAACCCATCAGGCTTTCCCTACTCTCTAGGCACATGGGACCAATTGTGCTGAAGAGTGTTTCCCTGGTGTAGTAGGGAGGCAGCCATCTGAGGCTGGGCCAGATTATCCCTCTTGTGTTGTGTCAGCTCCAGTCGTGCTCTCAATGAGGAATATAAGGAAATGCTCTGGCGACCCATCATCTTGATTCACCCAAAAATCAAAATAAATGAAAAATGAAATGAAAATTGCTTATTGTCACAAGTAGGCTTCAAATGAAGTTACTGTGAAAATCCCCTAGTCGCCACATTCCGGCGCCTGTTCGGGGAGGCTGGTACGGGAATTGAACCGTGCTGCTAGCCTGCCTTGGTCTGCTTTAAAAGCCAACGATTTAGCTCTGTGCTAAACCAGCCCCGTGTTAATGTCTATAAGCAATAATTATTTTAAAAGTTAATAGCAAGCATATGAAGCGGGATTTCATCGGCCTGTTAGCTGCGGGCGCCAATCCCGACACGTCCGCTAAATTCTGGAGAGGGTCGTGACGAGTTTTGCTGGAATCTTGGTTTGAGATCTACCCTGCCTCTCCCCCCCCCCCCCCCCCCCCCCCCAGTGATGTAATCATGTTCACGCCCAGAAAGGGTGTGAAACTGATTTGCATGAATTTACATGAATTTAAATATAATTAAATGACTCCACCCTGTAGCGTCCGGCCACATGGAATGCTCCCCCCCAGGCGTGTGACATCTTTTTTTTTTTTTAAAATTTAGATTACCCAATTATTTTTTCCAATTAAGGGGCAATTTAGTGTGGCCAATCCACCTACTCTGCACATTTTTGGGTTGTGGGGGCGAAACCCACGCAGACACGGGGAGAATGTGCAAACTCCACACAGACAGTGACCCAGGGCCGGGATTCGAACCTGGGACCTCAGCGCTGTGAGGCGGTTGTGCTAACCACTAGGCCACCATGCTGCCCCAGGCGTGTGACATCTTGCCGGTGCAAATTGATCCTGGTTTTCGAAAAGAAAAAAACAGTCATCTTTTTTATTTTTATAAATTTAGAGTACCCAATTAATTTTTTCCAATTAAGGGGCAATCTAGCATGGCCAATCCACCTACCCTGAGCATCTTTGGGTTGTGGGGGTGAAACCCATGCAGAAATGGGGCGAATGTGCAAATTCCACACGGACAGTGACCCAGAGCCGGGATCGAACCTAGGACCTCGGCGCCGTGAGGCAGCAGGTCTAACCCACTGCGTCACCGTGCTGTCCACGAAAACCAGTCATAATGACCAATCCGGGGGTGCGGTTGTGCCTGGAGGCCCCGGGGTTCAGAGCTGAGGCTGGGCATTACCCCCTGGCACCATCCCTTGTAGTGCCAACAGCAGTGTCAGCAGGCATTGCCCAGGGACACTGAAGTGGGCACTGCGAGGTGGATAACCCACCTCCTTTGGGAGGGGATCCCGTTATATGTGGTTGGGGAAGGGGGGTGCGTGCCAACAACAGCACGGGGGAGCGTGCCCCAGATACTTCCGTGGCGGTGGAGATCGCCCTGAAGCTTGTTGAGGGGAGGGGACCTCCTTGGCTGTGGGGCTTAGGGGGGGGGGGGGGGGGGGGGGGTTTATTTTTGTTGCAAATCGGGTTGCCCTTTAGAGATGCCGCCCGGATCTCTGTGGAGCTGGCCATGCTGGCCCTATCAGGCCCCACCCCACCAGAATGGCGACGCAGACTGCGCCCCAGATCCTTTTTGGCATAGTGGCAATAAATCTGGTCAGAAAACGTGGCTGTGTTTCTGGAGAGATGCATGCCGGTATTTGTCGGAACCTGACCCTTTGCCATTTTGGGGGGGAAATTCCACCTTTGAGCTACGGAAAATGGGAATAATAGGGTGGAACAAAATAGACTCAAGACTACAATGGATTCATATCAAAGGCAAATTGAGATGGGGGTGAATCTAAGTGAAAAATAGACAGATTGATCAGCCTGGAGACTGGAAATTAGTTCATAGAATTTAGACTTAAACAGCAAGCTTTATTTTAAGGAAAGGGGGTTCTTTACTTGTTTTGCTTTGTCTGATTCCACAGCATTTAATAATATTGTAATCCCGTTGCTTTAACAATTACCAACAGTCGGTGCCTGAATGGTAGACTGTTGTTTTATCTCTGAGTCACAGTTGCTCACTGAATATATTGCATTTAATGAGATTATCACCACGGAATCTTCTTTCTCAGAAGGTCAAAGAAGTAACTGTCGCTGTATTTGCTCTTTTGTCTGGGCATTGTCCTTCGCCTTTTCTTCACCCTATAGTGACAATTCTGTGTCATTCAGAAAATGTTATTTTATAGACTGGACTGCAGTGAAATGATATCTTATCTAGTGTAACAGCGGATCAGTTCGGGCCATTGTTTACTCTACTGAAAGACCACCCGATGGTCTGTGGACTTGCGGCACAGTAGCAGTGGTTAGCACCATTGTTTATAGCGCCAGTTTCCCAGGTTCGTTTCCCGCTTGGGTCACTGTCTGTGCACGTTCTCCCCGTGTCTGCATGGGTTTTCCTCCGGGTGCTCCAATTTCCTCCCACGAGTCCCGAAAGACGTGCTGTTGGGTGAATTGGACATTCTGAATTCTCCTGCCGTGTACCCGAACGGCACCGGAGTGTGGCGACTAGGGGCTTTTCACAGTAACTTCATTGCAGTGTTAATGTAAGCCTACTTGTGACAATAATAAAGATTATTATTTAAAACGAATGCCATAGATTTGAAAGGGTGCGTTTCGATTTATCGAGCAATTTGTTTGAATGATGGTTTTGCACTGGCTCGGTGAAACCAGAAAGACCTGCAAATTTTATCCCTCGAGGGGTCTCACACCTAACAGTTTTAGTAGCTCAATAACCTCTTGATTTGTTCTGACAGTATTACATGGGTGCACATCCAGATTGTCTTGCTGTGAAAATGGCCATATAATAGCACTCAATATCAAAGTGGTTCTGAACTGAAGCAATGCAGCAAGTACTGCGTTTTGAGTTGGTGCGATCTCGCTATTTCTCTCTCTTGCTTTAATTTTAAAGTTTACCATTGTTTCCCCCTCCTAACCTGTGCCTATTTAATTACTGGTTGTGTCGCTGTGTTGTTACAGTTCTTCCTTCAGGCCTGGTAACACGAGATACTCAGGGCATGCTCACTGTAACCAACATGTTGTTTTGGTTGTCTTCCAATCTGCAGTATTTCCAAACTCTTGTCCCTGGTGCAGGACTTGTGGAGCAGACAGCTGATTAATATTTCACAAGTGTGAGAGCAAACACCTGATCCTACAAAGAACCATATGACATTGTTACATTATTATCTAAATGTCAGCTGCTTCAAGCCTTCTGACTCTTTTCCCTGGGCTTTTAGACAATTTCTTAGACAAAATCCAGGACAATTTAAAAAAAAAATATTCCACGGTAACAGCACCATGGAAAAAATGGGTTCTTTCTACACAGCCGTGAAGAAGCAATATTTTATAGACACCACACTGTTCGAGAAACAATGGAGAATCTGTGGAAATGTAGCTTTCCGGAAACATGTGAAGATTGTAAAATTTCACCCATAGATCCAGCAGCAAACACTGAGGATTGATTTCGACGGGGCCCTGTGGATAGCCTGGCAGGCGGAGTGGGGCCATGAAATGTCATGGTTTCCATTCCAGCACCTACCCAGCCACCAACTCCTCTCCCATGGCAATTTTACCAGCGGTACACACCAGTCATGTTTTACTGGGTGGGCTGACTGCTGGTAAAGGTGGAGGGTGCCTCCTTTAGGGTCCATCGTGCCCATCGGATGCCACCCCTAAGGTCTTCCCACCCCTGGGTTTGCCCGCACCAACCCCACTCTGTCTCCCCACCTTGCGAGCTGGGGCCCATCATCCTGACCTTGGTGCAACCCTGGACTACGTGTTTCCATTTGGGATTGGGCTGCAGTTCCAGCAGTGGCCACTGCTCCCAGAGACACTGCTCAGAACGGAGAGCTGTCAGCCATTTCATTGAGTTGCAGTTCTTGGGGGCAGGACTTCCTCCTCGATGGGGGTAGAAGTGTCGCCTCATGCCCATAACAGCCCGAGGGCCTTCAAATAGTTGCAGGGTACGCTGGCAAAATGGGGGCAGGCTCGGTCTGCATAGAATTACACCCAGAGTCTTTGGTTGCACAGCCCAAACAATAGAATTCAAACTTTTAAACCGGATGATCAGAGTTTTAATTAACATTTTAATCCACCTACTCTTATTGGATGGGTTCAGCAACTTCAAATCACTACATCGTCACAAAGTGATTGACATGAAAACGCTTCATTTTCAGGGCGGGGAAAGTGCAAGTTGTGTCTAAGTTCAGTAACAACAGCTGACTACTGATCCTGGGGAATAGTATTGTTGGGCTCCATAACCATGATTACCCATTATTCTAAATCTTAGGGGAGGCAGGAAGTCATCTAAAGCAATAATCATTAGGTTTTCCCTCTTGCTGATTCACACACACTGCACTACCCTTGGCTATTTTCCGTTAATACCTGTGTTTGAAAGAATAGCTGCTCGCGTAGATTACTTAATTGACACGTGAGCCAATTTGCAATGACTCTATTTGTGTGTGTGTGTATGTGCCTCCCCGTGTGTGTGAGTGCGTGCATGTCCGTTTGTGTGTGTATGTCCGTGTGAGTATATCCATCCGTGCAAGTGCATGTGTGCCCCTGTGTGCGTATGTCCATGAGTGCGTTTGTCCATGTGTGCGTGAGTGTGTGTCTGTGTGTGCATGAGTTTGCGTGTGTGTCCTTGTGTGTGTGTGCGCGAATGTGCTTCCGTGTCCATGTGAAAGTGTGCGTTGTGTGTGTGCATGAGTGTATTTGTCTGTGTGTGCCTGAGTATATGTGTGTGTATCCATGCCCATGTGAGTGTGAGTGAATGTCTGTGGGTGCATGAGTGTGTGTCCATATATGTCTCCATGTTTGTGTGTGAGTGTGAATGTCTGTGTGCGTCTGTGTGTTTTGTTACTTGCAATAAGAAGTTGAGATGTTGTCTGTTTCATAAACATTAGAAAAGGCGTAGTTTAAAAAAATTAACTCACCTTTTTCCTGTTTAGGTGGGCGGAGTTATTAGAAATTAAAAATTAGGAAGGTAGGAAAAAGAAAATATCCATCTCACCTAGTTTGATTGGAATTTAACTTTTCTAGATTTATTTTCCATTATTTTGTTTGATCCAAAATTTTCCATCCATGTAAACAATTGATGAGGGGTGGGTCATAAAATAAATTTTCACTGGAACAGAAAGGAGGAGGAAAATTGGTCTTCAATAATGGCGGGATGGAATCTTGATTGACAAATGTCATCTTAAACATGATCTAATTTGACATCATTGATTTTATAGAAGATAAACTATGCTGTAATGAACAAAAACTGCTTTGTGTGTGGAAAAATTTAATCTTAAGCAAGATGAGTTATTAAAAAGCACAAGGTTCACTCTGAAATAAGGATTGGTCAAATACCACACTATAAATACAACTAGATCGGTCTCTGAATAGGATCTGGTACAAAGCTGCCCAGTCAAATTGTCAACTGGTAACAAAATATTCATATAATCGTAGCATCAACAGTGCAGAAGAAGGCCATTCGGCCCATTGAGTCTGCACTGGCCTTTGGAAACAGTGCCCCTCATAAACCACGCTTATAACCCTAACCCCGTAACCCAGCAACCTCACCCAATCTTTCGGACACTAGGAGGCAATTTAGCACGGACACACATTATTGGTCTGAAGTTCATTTCTCGTTTTTTTTATTCATGCAAATTGATATCTTAGCAAATGTAGGGTTAAATACTTAGCTTTTACACAATATTTTTTTTTTAAATTTAGAGTACCCAATTATTTTCTTTTCCAATTAAGGGGCAATTTAGAGTGCCCAATTCACCTACCCTGCACATCTTTTTGGATTGTGGGGGTGAGACCCACGCAGACACGGGGAGAATGTGCAAACCCCACACGGGCAGTGACTCTGGACTGGGATTGAACCCGGGTCCTTGGCACCATGAGGCAGCAGTGCTAACCACTGCACCACTGTGTCGCCCTGCTTTTATACAATATGACTGGAGTGATGAATGGACACACTCCTTTATGCATAGAAGCCCAGTTCCTTTGTCTTAAGATGTGTTAGAGGGCTGTGAAAATATGCATGTGCCTTCAGAATAAGGGTACTGGTTCTATGAATGTCCATGCAGGGAGTCAATGCCCTTTTGTAGGGTGACATCCGACAGCAGACCCCAATGCAGCAATGGGGATGGCTGCCCAGTCGGAGAGACGCAGGAAGACATCACTCTCCCGAGCCTCAACGATGTGTTACTGGCAAGTATAAAAACGCCTAGTATTATTCAAGCTGTGAGAGACCTGAATTGGGGGAAGGGACAGAGAAGGAAGTGCTGTCATTTAACATCAAGCTCAATACAAATACATTAGATACATCGTTTTAAATCTTAAAGCAAAGCTTATGATTTTGAACAGTGATTAAAATAAGCCCTAACATCCATTTGTCTGCTGCTACTATGGAAACACGTATTGTTCCTGTGTGGGAGATGGCGCCCCATGGAGATTTAATAATGTCTTTCAAGACTGTCTTTACTCCAGAAACGATGCATTTAGCGAGCTCCCCCCCTCCCCTCTCCCCCACTCCACCTCTTCACCTCAGCACCAATGGAAGCCAGAAGCCTGAATGGCAAAAGTGACATTTAACAGAGGGGGAAAGGTGATGAATGATTTTAATTAAATTTGAATAGACAAATTCAGAAGGCTAAAATGGGAAAAATACTAATTGAATTGCTTGACAAACTGCAAGCATAAGCATATTGTGTGAGGCTGAATGCACCCTTCCTCCTGTCCATAATACCCCTCGCGACGTGAAAACTGTGTAACCGATCGCATTTACGGTGGACTTGAGAGGGAGGGAACAGGATTTCCAAACCTCTCTGGCACGTCAGGCCGAGGAGGGTTTGTGTCAGAATGAGTAAACAAAGAAGCCAATATGCTCGACACTCATAGTGTGTGTGAGATGAGAGGGGAGAATCGTACAGAGGGGCTCACAGTGTCAAACTCTCTGACCTTTCAGTGCCAAAGGCGTTGATTCCGCAGTTTTCCTCTCGTGTTACAAACACAATCAGACCTTAGAATTTTCCACATTAAGTGGCCCAGCTTTGGCCGTGATCAATTTACTTCAATGGACCCCCTGAGCATGACCAGCTATGATAGGTCAGCTCATTATGAACTTATTTGTTGCTAATGAGGGTTCAGTGGTTTGATGCAGGAGAAGTCTGAGTGCATCAGTGCTACCGCAATATGGGGCTGAGATTAATGGTCTTATTATGTGCAAATCGCAGGCCTGCTCCCCCCCCCCCCCCCCCCCCCCCCCAGGCACAGACTGGAATTAACTCTTCGCCTGCTGAAGAAACCCAGGATCGTGACACTAAAAGCAGTGACTGTTGCTGTCCTCAAGCCCAGATAATGGGGCTTTTCCCCGCAGAGTTTAAACATAACTAAAATCGTTAACAGGAATATTGTACGAATCAAGCACCGCTTTTCCTGGAAGCTCCCGATGTTAATGAGTGGGTTTAGATAAATGATCTTTAAGTGCTCGTGGAGAGTAACAAAGAGATGCATGGTAATCAGAGGCTGTTTCACAGTGTATCCACCATGAATCGAACCCCTCTGGGAGGGGTGGGAGAAGGAAATGCGCTTCAAGCAAAGATAATCAGCCACATTTTTACATTTCTTTTCAGCCAAGGCAAGTATCATAGAATTTCCAGTGCAGAAGGAGGCCATTCAGCCCATCCAGTCTGCACCGGCCCTTGGAAAGAGCACCCTATCTAAACCCACACCTCCACCCTATCCTTGTAACCCCGTAAAACCCCACCCAACCTTTTCTTTGATCATTCAGGGCAATTTAGCATGGCCAATCCACCTAACCAAAAAATCTTTGGACTGCGGGAGGAAACCGGAGCACCCGGAAGAAACCCACGCAGACAAGGGGGGAATGTGCAGACTCCGCACAGACAGTGCCCTAAGCCGGGAATCGAACCTGGGACCCTGGAGCTGTGAAGCAACTGTGCTAACCACTGTGCTACCGGGCCGTCCACCTATATTTGTACAAATCTCCAAACTGTAAGAACAACCTGAGTACATAATTTTCTTTCCTGACAAGGCACACCAAAGTGCATTGCCCTTTTGAAAACCAGTCATTATGAGAACCTAGGATTCTATTTTTGTTCTGTCAGTTCCAGTGTACAACAACATGTGCTCGTAACAGCTTAAAGAAACTTAGGCCCGGAATTCTCCGGCCATTCCGATTCACTTTTCCCACTGGCAATGCATCCCCGCCAGCGTGTTTCCCGGCGGCGTGGGGTGGTTACAATCCCGCCGCCAGTGAACGGCGCACGGCCGAGAAACACGTGGCCGGGGGGACCGGAGAATCCCACCCCTAGAGTCAGAACCTCAAAAAATTCCCACGCCACTCCTCTCCCTTCATGACATACAGTAAGAAGTCTTACAACACCAGGTTAAAGACCAACAGGTTTGTTTCAAATCACCAGCTTTCGGAGCACTGCTCCTTCCTCAGGTGAATGAAGAGGTATGTTTCAGAAACTTATATATAGAAAAAGTCAAAGACACAAGACAATGCTTTGAATGCGAACATTTGCAGGTAATTAAGTCTTTACAGATCCAGAGAGAGGGGTAACCCCAGGTTAAAGAGGTGTGAATTGTCTCAAGCCAGGACAGTTGGTAGGATTTTGCAAGCCCAAGTCAGATGATGGGGGGTGAATGTAATACAACATGAATCCCAAGTCCCAGTTGAGGCCGCACTCATGCGTGTGGAACTTGGCTATAAGTCTCCGCTCGGCGATTCTGCGTTGTCACGGGTCATGAAGGCTGCCTTGGAGAACACTTACCCGGAGATCAGAGGCTGAATGCCCTTGACTGCTGAAGTGTTCCCCGACTGGAAGGGAACATTCCTGCCTGGCTATTGTCGCGCGATGTCCGTTCATCCGTTGTCGCAGCGTCTGCATGGTCTCGCCAATGTACCACGCTTCGGGACATCCTTTCCTGCAGCGTATGAGGTAGACAACGTTGGCCGAGTCGCACGAGTATGTACCGCGTACCTGGTGGGTGGTGTTCTCATGTGTAATGGTGGTTCCCATGTTGATGATCTGGCACGTCTTGCAGAGATTGCCCTGGCAGGGTTGTATGGTGTCGTGGTCGCTGTTCTGAAGGCTGGGTAGTTTGCTGCAAACAATGGTTTGTTTGAGGTTGCGGGGTTGTTTGAAGGGACCACTTCACTTCATGACATGAGGCAAGCATACTGCCAAGTCTGGAGCTGTCCCATTGCGATCAGAAATGGTCAGGGGTTTTCTGCCTGGTCTGTGCTGAGCTGGAGCTATTGAATGATGGCTCTGCACTCCATCTCAACGGGAGGGGGATATATGCCTCTTGTGATCGCTTATTGAGTGACCTTGGCTGGAAGTACATGTTGGCAGGTGGAGGGTAGGATCAGGCTGGGACAGATGGATCCAATTCACTGTCTGTTTGCATGTGAGGAAAAGCCACTTCAGTGAGGCACGGGGGAGTAGCCCTGGTGCTCAGGGAGCTGTACTGCAGCATGACTCAGGGATCTCTGTGAGAGAAATCTGGGCAGGATCTTGGAAACATTTGCCAAGTAAACATTCAAAAGTATCACAAGTGTGCGTCTTAAAACCAGTAACTATGCAACAGCTAGGCATTTTGGAATCTGTAGGGTGATTTTTAAAAGCATTTGCTGCCAATTAGTGTCTTCATCTTAGAAGATGAGAAAGCATTCGGGGAAGGGGCACTGTGCCACTTGAATGGTTTTGAAATATAAATCCTTCATCAGCTGTGACCAACAATCTCATCCAGGCAGATATATTTGCTTTCATATGAAGATTGATTGGTGAAGACTCCTTCGTCAAAAAATTTAGAAGGGTGATTGGGTTGGAGGTGGGGGGGGGGGGGGGATCATGCGGGAAATGAGGATGTTTGGTGATCATAACAAGACAAAATGGGTGTTTTGCAATCCATCAATGGTTGGGGCCTCTAGTTTATTTATCCATTTTTTAAATTCATTTTTACGAGATGCGGGCCTCACTGACTAGGCCAGCATTTGTTGCCCATCCCAAATTGCCCTATAGAAGGTGGTGGTGAGCTGCCTTCTTGAGCCGCAGCAGTCCATGTGGTGTAGGTACACCCACTGTGCTGTTAGGAAGGGAGTTCCAGGATTTTGACTCAGCGACAGTGAAGGAACGGCGATATATTTCCCAGTCAGGGTGGTGAATGACTTGGAGCGCGACCTCCAGGTGATGGTGTTCCCAGATATCCGCTGCCCCTGTCCTTCTAGATGGTAGTGGTTGTGGGTCTGGAAGGTGCTGTCTGAGGAGATTTGTTGATTTCCTGCAGTGCATCTTGTACATGGTACACACGGCTGCTACTGTGCATCGGTGGCAGTGGGAGTGAATCTTTGTGAAATGGGTGCCAGTCAAGTGGCCTACTTTGCCCTGGATGGTGTCGAGCTTCTTGAGTGTTGTTGGAGGTGCACTCATCCAGGCAAGTGGGGAGTATTCCGTTACACTCCTGCCTTGTGCCTTGTAGGTCGTGGACAGCCTTTAGGGAGTCAGGAGATGAGTTGCTCGCTGCAGGATTCCTAGCCTTTGACCTGCTCTTGTACCACAGTATTTATATGGCCAGTCCAGTTCAGATTCTGGTCAATGACAACCCCAAGGATGTTGATAATTGGCGATTCAGTGATGGTAATACCATTGAGTGTCAAGGGGCAATGGTTAGATTCTCTCTTATTGGAGATGGTCACTGCCTGGCACTTCAGTGGCACGAATGTTACTAGCCACTTGTCAGCCCAAGTCTGGATATTGTCCAAGTCTTGCTGCATTTTCAGGTGGACTGCTTCAGTGCTTGCGGAGTCACGAATGATGTTGAACATTATGCAATCATCAGCGTACTTCCCCAAATCTGACTTTATGTTGGAAAGGTCATCGATGAAGCAGCTGAAGATGGTTGGGCCTAGGACACTACCCTGAGGAACTCCTGCAGTAATGACTCGAGACTGAGATGACTGACCTCCAACAAACACAACCATCTTCCTTTGTGCTAAGTATAACTCCAACCAGTGAAGTTTTCCACCTGATTCCCACTGCCTCCAGTCTTGCTCGGGCTCCTTGATGTCACACTCGGTTAGATGCTGCCTTGATGTCAAGGGCAGTCAATCTTACCTCACCTCTGGAGTATAGCTCTTTTGTCCACGTTTGAACCAAGGCTGTGATGAGATGAGGAGCTGAGCGACCCTGGCGGAACCCAAACTGAGTGTCAGTGAGCAGGTTATTGCTAAGTGCCACGTGACAGCACCGTTGATGACCCTTCCGTCACTTTACTGATGATTGAGACTAGGCTGACAGCGCAGTAATCGCCCGGGTTGGATTTGTCTTGCTTTTTGTGTACAGGACATACCTGGGCAATTTTCCACATTGCCGGGTGGATGCCAATGTCATAGCTGTACTGGAACAGCTTGGCTAGGGGTGAGGTAATTGGCCTCCCCCATTCCGTCACACTGAAAACTCTCTTCTGATCCCAGTCTGTTTGCTCTCTGATTAGAGAGACGCATTGCATTTCAAACTCCTTTTGTTCTTCATCGAGTAAATTTGTAAAGAAATTATTTTCTTTGGTGCGTGGCTCCTGAACAGGAAACATTTGGCAGATTCTTCACAGCATCACCGGGCCATGGCCTTTGTAATACAGCAGGAGGTCGATAATTGCCTTTCTGCCCCTTCCCTTTCCGTTTGATCTATTTTTCATGCTCCATCTGGCATTTTATGCATTATGGTCTTCACTGTAATCAAGAGAAGGTTTCCAGCCACACATCATCATACTTTGCTCGGACTTCAATTTCCAGTTGTGTAGCGCACGTAATTCTTCATTTCATGTGGAATCCTCACCGGGGAAATCTAAAGATTGAATGGGTGTTTGGCCGTAGAACTTGTGTTTGATTTTGCAAGTGTGAAAGATCTTCCATTACAAATCAGTCATGAACTGAAAGCTAGATTCCATCAGAGTTGCCCTTGTAACTTTAGTGATGGATGCCCGGAATGAGACGGAAAGATTATAGTTGAATTGTGATCGCTCTCAGGTGGCGGTTTGGGGTGAGTTGGGCCTCAGTTCTTAATCTGCTTCACTAAGTGGCACATTGCATGGAAACCAACATTCTCTCTTGGGAAAGGTGGGAGATTAGAGCATCTTGCGCACCTGCCGCCTGATGGCTCAATGGGAAAATAAAACAAAAATAAGATAAAGCCAAAGACAAAATAAGAGCAATTATCTCAGTAAGCCTGTAGTACTAATACCTCAACTCACCCGGCCTAGAATAAAACTATGGTCACCCCTGTGTAGGATCTGCCAGTTTACATGTTGGGTCATTCACCTTTTGAGCTGAACCCATTAAAGAATGTAATTTTCACTTTGGTAAATTTATGTCCAACTTGCCTGACATCGTTTATGAGCGGAAATTATGGGATTGCCTCATCAATGTCAAATAATACCGTGCATCCTCACAGAGGTTCCCCCACCCCCCTATCTTAAACCTCGCTCCTGACTGAAGAGCCTAACATTCGCTAGTCTGCACCATAGATCTCTCATTTCTGCTCAGCCAGGGGAGTAGCCAGGGCATTGCAATTGAAATGAGAAAATAGACCGTTTATCGCTTGGGAGCTCACTCTGCCGTTAACGCTCCCATTGTAGCATCTAATTGTAATTTGAACAACCCCAATATTTACTAGCTCAAATAATCCAGGCACCTGTCATTCATTGGGTAAGTATGTTTTCCTTAAATTGACATGAAATTAATCCCCCCCCCTCCACTCCCGCCAATTTCAGCATCTCTGGAAAAAGTCCTGGAATTTTCTGGCCATCGGGATTCACTTTTCCCACTGACAGCGCACCCTCTCCAGTGGGTTTTGCGATGATGTGGGATGGTTTCAATGGGAAATCCCATTGACAAGCGACGGGAGGATAGAATCCCACTGCCGGTGAACGGCGCGTGGCTGAGAAATAGGGGACTGGGGCAGCGAAGAATCCCGCCCCGGTGTTTATTGAGAATTAGTTTTGTTGCTCTTTCTGCCACATTTTTTTCACTAACTGATTTTTCCCTCTTTCCCGGAATGGAGTGAGGATCTACAGACAGACGTCTTAGGTCGACAGCGCAGAAAAGATCCTTCAGCCCATTGCGTCCTAGAACCTAACTATTCTAATCCCATTTTCCAGCATGTGGCCCATAGCCCTGAATGCCTTGGTATCACAAATGCACATCTAAATACTTCTGAAATGTTTTGAGGGTCTCTCCCTCCACCACCCTTTCAGGCAGTGAATTCCAGACTCCCACCACTATCCTCCTCACTATTCACCCCATTTTCCAATCATCCACTAACTTACTGATCAACCCTCCTACTTTCCAGTCTAAATCATTTATATAAACCACAAACAGCAAGGTCCCCAACACTGATCCTTGTGGGACCCCACTTGACACAGGCGTCCAGTCTGAAAAACACCCCTTGACCATCACCCTCTGCTTCCTGTCACTCTGCTGATTCTGGATCCAATTTGCCAAATTCCCCTGGCTACCGCGGATTCTTACCTTCGCTATCAGTCTCCCATGTGGGACCTTAAGAAAAGACATGCTGAACACCAAGTAGACTACATCAAATGCACTGCCCTCATGCCGAAAAATTCAATCAAGTGGGTCAGACCTCCCCTTAACAAATCCGCACTGACTGTCATCTTTCAGTATCTCATATGCCTGGCCAACATTTGTGGGTTTCTGCAATGTTCAGCTGTGCCGGCTTTATTGTCACTCAAGTCATGAAGGAGGCAGGAATCTGAGAAGTTCCCTACACCTGCTGACCATCCAGCGAAAATGTATGTGGAAAGGAAGTAAAGATAGGGGTCGGGTTCCTCTACATTACCCAAATTGCGAGGGGAATTGAATACAAAATTAGGAGGCTGTGCTTCAATTGTACAGGGTATTAATGGGACGTGATCTTGAGTACTGTGCATAGTATTGGTCTCCTTATTTTTTTTTTTTTTTAAATTTAGATTACCCAATTATTTTTTCTATTAAGGGGCAATTTAGCGTGGCCAATCCACCTACTCTGCACATTTTTGGGTTGTGTGGGCGAAACCCACGCAGACATGGGGAGAATGTGCAAACTCCACACGGACAGTGACCCAGAGCCGGGATCGAACCTGGGACCTCAGCGCCGTGAGGCGGTTGCGCTAACCACTAGGCCACCGTGCTGCCCTTGGTCTCCTTATTTAAGGAATAATGCAAATGCCTTGGAGACGGTTCAGGGAAGGTTTACAAAGCTAAGGGTACCTGGACAGGACGGGTTGTCTGGGCTGCCTTCTGAGGAAAGGTTCGACAAGCTAGGCTGGCACACACTGGATGGAGTTTAGAAGAGTTAAGAGGCTACTTGATTGAAAAATATAAGATCCTGAGGGGACTTGACAGGGGTGTGTGGAGAGGATGTTTCCCTTTGTGAGGCAATCCAGAACTAGGGGGTCACTGTTTAAAAACGAAGGTCGTCATTTAAGGCAGAGGTGAGGAGAACTTCTTTCTCTTGGACGTTATTGAGTCTCCTGAACTCCTCTTCCTCAAAAGGCGGTGGGTGGAAGCGGAGTGCTTGACTATTTTTAAGGCAGAGGTCGATAGATTCTTGATTAACAAGGGGCTGAAAGGGTATCGGGGGGTAAGCAGGAATGTGGGGTTGAGGTTACAATCAAATCAGCCATGATCTTATTGAATGGTGCAGCAGGCTCGAAGGGCAGAGTGGCCTACTCCTGCTCATAATTTGCGTGTTTGTGCGTTCAAATAACCTCCTGATGAACAGACGGAAATCATACATGGAGAACAAATCCCTATCAGTGGAATAGCAGCTGAGGAAGATTGGGAGCTTTTGGTAGGTGGAGAGGAAACACTTGGAGTGCGGGGGTGTGGAGAGAAGTAGGAAAATTATGTAACTCGGGGAGATTTAGCCTGGCCACACAATGTGGCACCTGGTTAATGGGTGGAGTAGATTGACCTTGATTCACCACTCAGACCTCCCAGACAAAGCGCAGTAAGTAAGTATGGGGAAGCATTTAGGACTGACGGCTCTTAACATAAACCAAAAAAACAAAACACACATCAAAAGCAATCAAGGTTCGACAAACACTGCCTCGAGCTAGTTCTGTTCCGCGCATTTTCATACAGAAAGAACGATCTTCAGCATGAACACGTTATCTGGGCTGACACAGAGCAGGTTACAGCAAGATCATTACAAAGGGCAGGATAGACTTGGATAAGATTGAAGATCAATGTCAGCCTCGGCTCAGCGGTAGCACTCCCATCTCTGCCACAGAAGGTCGTAGGTTCAAGATCCACTTCAGAGAGACATAATCCAGGCTGACATCCCACAGTGAAAGAGCAATGCATCAGTCTTCAGATGCGATGTTAAACCAAATTTCCCAGCTGCCCTCTCAGGGGTATGAAAAAGATTGGATTGTACCATTTGATAAAGAGCGGGAAAATTTTCCCAGTGGGCTGGCCAACAGTTATTTATTAACCAACACTACTAAGGTAAAGTATTTGGCCATTTATCTCCTTGCTGCTCATGGCAACTTGCTGTGTACGAATTGGCAGCTGTGTCTAGCCACATTACCACCCTGACCACACAAAATAAAATGTGCATAATTGGTTCAGAAACGTTCCTGAACATCGTAAGGTCATGGAAGATGCAAAATGAATCCAAACTCTTTCTTTCTTGGAAGGTGATGGCACAGTTCCCGGCTGATTCAAGAACAAATACCAGGCTAAAAGCTGAGGTGGATGGGATTCGAATAGGCAGACATGTTTGTTTTACTCTTTCATGTGATGTGGGCATCGCTGGCTGGACCAGCATTTAACGCCCATCCCTAATTGTCCTTGAACTGAGTGGATTTCATGGCCATTTGAGGGGGTATTGAAGAATCAGCCATATTGCTGTGGGTATGGAGTCACAGGTAGGCCAGACCAGGTGAGGACAGCAGATTTCCTCCCCTGAAGGACGTTAGTCAACCAGACGGGTTTTTAACAACAATCGACAAAAGTTTCATGGTCGTCATTAGATTTTTATTGAATTTAAATTTCACCATCTGCCATGGTGGGATTTGGACCCGGGTACCCGGAACATTATCCTGGGTCTCCGGATTACCAGTCCAGTTACAATTCCACAATGCCACCACCTCCCCTCATGGGATAGAAGGCTGACAAGAAAAGGTAGACTCTCTGCCGGTTTGTCAATGTTGACTGCACTCACTATATCAGAAGTGTTTTGTTCCATTAAATACTCACTCTTGGAGGAGGGGATGAAAAAACAGACTGCAAGCACCACTAGACCAGTGGTTCTCAAATTTGATTGGTTGAAGGACCCCCTTTTCAAATGGATTTGACTCCCCTTCAAAATTATACTCTGTAATATTCATAATGTGAAAGTCCTGCAAGTAGAGGATGTCTTAGTGCTTTTCAGAAAATAGGTATCAGTGAGATGGGGTTGCCTGATTCTCATTGTAGAGTCTATCTGTTCTCGTGTACTCCCCTTCCAGGCGAGACAGCCAGCCCAGCAGCGACCGCACTCCCACATCACACCAATTCCACTGCTCATTCCCATACGGTTAACCCTGGCTTCACCACATCCACCCCCCACCGCCAACAATGGCGCCACCTGATGGTTGCCCAGGGAGGTGTCGGTGGTATGATGGCTATGTCTCTGGATTGGTATTCAGGAGGCCAATGTCAGTGCTCTGGGAACGCAGGTTCAAACGCCCCCCCCCCCCCCCCCCCCCCCCGCCTCCCCCCATGGTAGCTGGTGGAATTTGAATTTATGAGGGACATAGGGTGGATAGAAAGGAACTTTTTCCCTTTAGTAGAGGAGTCAATAACCAGGAGGGACAAAGATTTAAAGTCAGGGGCAGGAGATTTAGAGGGGATTTGAGAAAAAAGCTTTTATTGGGCAGCATGGTAGCACAAGTGGATAGCACTGTGGCTTCACAGCGCCAGGGTCCCAGGTTCGATTCCCCGCTGGGTCACTGTCTGTGCGGAGTTTGCACGTCCTCCCCGTGTGTGCGTGGGTTTCCTCCGGGTGCTCCGGTTTCTTCCCACAGTCCAAAGATGTGCCGGTTAGGTGGACTGGCGATGCTAAATTGCCCTTAGTGTCCAAAAAGGTTAGGAGGGGTTATTGCGTTACGGGGACAGGGTGGAAGTGAGGGCTTAAGTGGGTCGTTGCACACTTGATGGGCCAAATGGCCTCCTTCTGCACTGCATGTTCTATGTTATATCACCCGTCTATAAGGCTGTCCCTGCTCAGTAAGCACTTTCACTAATTGTACAGGCCCTCAGAGAGTCTCTATCATGGGCCTCCGTTTCATAACCGCTGCTCAAGTCCATTTTCCTGCACAATGCCGTGATGTTAGGCAGTGGTTGCAACAGCATGACTGACAGTCCCAGTAGAAACCTGCGATACACACGTTCGCCTACTCCCAAGCTGACAGAAGAACCAAGACAGACATGGGAAGAAGAGATAAACTAACAGGGGTATCCAACTACATGAGCGGGAGAAAATAAGACATTTGCATGGAGCTCAACACATCAAGACGTTTCTGATCTTATCATGCTACTTAATTTCTTTAAAGGCCGAGACTAGTGAGACTTGAGCTATTCATTCTTCAAGAGCACTTGAAGGCCAGCGTGGCAGCTTAATATCTCCAGCCGCTTCTGCATCTGAAGCTCTTGTCTCTGCCAGCGTCTTCATAAATAAAACATAGTAGCTGCCACACATGGACAGTCGTACTTGTATAAATCATGCAAATGGATTTGAAATGCAATGCTGTCCATTCTTTTACCAGGCTGGGAAGTTGACAGTTAATTGGATTTGTGATAAGATTCATTCTGTTGAACACTGCTACACCATCATTTTTATATTAACTGATGGGTTGCAGGCTCTTTTCATCCCAGTAGAATTGACTCGAGGAGATTTCTCTCTCACGCTAGTCTTGAAAAATTCGAATGCAGCTTGAAGGAAATTCAACACAAATGCTGCTTTGAAGGTGGCTTGACTAATCATCCACTTTTGCAGACCTACATGTACATGCTAGAACTCAAAGGCAACGCTCCAACATGTCTGCGGCCTGCCAGTTTCCTGACTTTACAACAGAACTGTCTAATTTAAAGACTTCAAAGTTTAGTCCAGTAAAGCCTGTTGCATCTATCTGTTGGTGAGAAGAGGCGTTTAAATTGCACTCTGTGACATTAGTAACTAAAGCTCTTGGGCGGGATTCTCAGTCGCCCGACGCTGAAATCGGGAAACACGACTGGGCAGAGAATCGGTTTCGACGCCGAAATCACGGGGGACGCCGATTTCACGCCAAATCACAATTCTCCGTTGCCTCGACAGCGGCTTCATTTCGTTCCAGAACGCATGTACAGTTAACACCGTTGCCATATCATTAGCGGGCCTGACCCGGTTATCTCCGGGGCCAATTCGCGATGGCGAGGTTCACTTGTGCTTTTGAAAATCGGGAAACAGGCGCTGTGGCTGCTGAGGGAGAGAGAGGGGGTACGGAAAGTGTCCAACATCGCCATGGTTTGCTGACAGTTGTGCTGCTGGCTGGGGGGCTTCTACCAGGGCTAAGGGGAGTAGTGGAGGGTAGTGAGGAGGTGAGCTGTGGGGTCGGGGTGGACGGGCACGGAACACCATTGCCACAGCCGGTAAGGCAGCCAAGCGGCTGCGCTTGCTGCTGACTGGCCACTGCGAACTTAATGCCACGGGTCGTATGAGTAGCCACTGCAGGGGACCCCCCTAGATGCCTTCTGGCTCCCACCGACCCATCAGCCATAACCAGTGCTATCTTGTTGGCTAGGATGGTGTGTGTGGGGTGTGTAATGTGTACATGCGGCTGCAGCTTGTCGGCTTCCTGAGTGTCAATCGCAAATCCAGCGAATCCGGCACCGTTTCTCAATGGAATCGATTGTGTTCCATGTGATGCCGGTGCGAGCCCCTCAATCAGTCCAGGTGCGGCGACAGTTTTGCTGTCCTGGAGGTCCACGCGTCCTGCCCCGGCGTCAACACTTAGGGCTGGATTCTCCGGTTTTGAGGCTATGTCCGGAGCATGTGAGTAGCATTATGACCAAAAAGCTGGCGCCACCCTTGCACCACCTGGTTGGGTGCTAGCAACTGCGGCACGTAAGCCCCCGGCTTTCCCTGTAAATACAGACGGAGAACTGCACGGTCCGTGGCCACGCATGAGCACGGCGGCGACCATACAACAGGGCGTCAGCCGCGCGCGGTCCCATCTTGCCAGATAGTGCTCCCCCTCGCCACCCCCAGACCATCCCCCACCACTCCCCCAAGACCCCCAACGAAGCACCCCCTCCCCCCCACCGGCCAGCATAACTGCTCCCCCACCCCGACAATCGGCAGTAACCACGCGAAGCTGACAAAACCTCAAACCACAAGTGATCCACGCCGTCGGGAAGTTGGCCCATCGAGGGCGGAGCATCGGGGGGAGGGCCTTCAGGTGACATCAGTGGCGTACTCACTCATGGTGCCATTTTGGAGGGGGCCGAGCATCCGAAAACAGGTCCCCCCCCCCCCCCCCCCCCACCCCGCCGATTCCGGTGTCAAAACGGTTTCTGCAGCCAATCGGCGAATGCGATTGGCTTTGGCAGTCGGAGAATTAGTCTCAGGAATGGAGCTTTTCTCAAACAGATTTTTTTTGGCTATTTTAATAAGGCACTGACATTAAAGCGTTAAAAATGTTTGGCTGAAATAACAGGCAAAGCAGGTTAGTTCAAATATGTTCATCCTTTCATTGCCAACGCTGCACAGTCTAAGTCTAGTTAATTTGTGAGTAAATAAACTGTTCCCACAAATGAATTTAATATTCATCTTTTTGACTGGAATTTCCACAGTGGGTCTTCAGTGAAGGGGCAGCCTGCAGATTTCAGCCAGCACATCCATTCAGATTGGACTCTGGATTTTTCATTAACGGAGGCGACATGGATGAAGTGTTGAAGTTACCTTCAGGTCAACCACGACCTTATTGAATGATGGAACAGGCTCGAGGGGTCGAGTGGCCTCCTCCTGCTTCTAATTCGGATGTTCGGAATGACTCTCCCTTTTGGGAAGAGGCAACGTTTGTCAATCTCGGTCGGAACGCGCAGGAATAATGAAGTGCCTCGGATTCGGTGATCCCCTCGTTCCTGTTACTTAAAGACATCTCTGGGGTTTCTTAAATCACAGGTGCTGTATGAGTGCAAGTCCTTGTTGGCCATGTGACCACGTGACAGGGGGCTGGCATTTATTTGGAACGGGGGAGAGGAGGAGAGTGTAGTTTTGGGGGAAAGTGGGGATGGCCAGGGCGTTATTAGACGACGCAGCCACAGAGTAACGTTACCCGTGCTTGTGTTGAATTGTTTTCATGGTTTAGATAGATAAGACAGCACAAAAAACATTTTCAGCTTTCCGTGCAAATAAATGTAACGCAGCGCGAAATTGATACAAGCAACAGGACACGGCCTGGCTGGATTATGCACATGAGGTTTCAGTAGAGTGTGTCAAAGGTGTCACCACCCAATGAGCTAACAGCTGTCGCTGTGTCCCCCTTCACCTTTCCACAAGGTTTTACTAATCTCCACGCCTGATGGGGTGCTGTAAAATGAAGCCCAATGTATTAATATTCAATTGAAATGCTTCTGTTGCTTTAGAGTACAAATGTAGCCTTTACCCAAACTCTGGAACTCCCCGCCCCCCGCCAACATCCATACCTCTCATCTTGCTACCATGCTTTCTTTCTTTAAGACACTCCTTAAAGCCTTTGGTCAACTTCCCTAATGTCTCCCTTGTGACACCCTGTCATCTTCTGCTTTGTCCGCCTCACGGCGCCGAGGTCCCAGGTTCGATCCCGGCTCTGGGTCACTGTCCGTGTGGAGTTTGCACATTCTCCCCGTGTCTGCGTGGGTTTCGCCCCCACAACCCAAAAATGTGCAGAGTAGGTGGATTGACCACGCTAAATTGCCCCTTAATTGGAAAAAATAATTGGGTAATCTAAATTAAAAAAAAAAAAAAATCTTCTGCTTTGTAACGTCTCTGTGAAGTGCCTTGAGCCGCTTCATTATTTTAAAGGTGTTTTTTTAAATGCAAGTTGTTGTTGCCTTTAATCCGGATATTGCTTCAGCCAATCTGACCTGATGGGCCTTTGTTCAACAGATGCTTAAGCAGCGTGAGTTCACGTGGAGGTCGATTTAAAGGCCTCAAACCATGGTTGTTCCAGTGTTTCATATTCCCAGATCTTTTTGTTTCCTGGCCATTTTCATTGATGTGAGCCGCACAAATTTAGGTATGATAGATTTTTATATATGTGTGTGTGTGTGTAACGAATATAAAATACATACGTGAGTGCGTGTATAATCATCAAATTGGAAACTGTTTCACGTAGAGCTGTGAAAACCCATTTCCTATCAATCTGATTCTTTTTTTCAATCACGGTTAGAATGGTCATTCAAATCTATTCTCTGGAGCAGCCATGATCATTAATCTGCTCCGTGTTATTAACCACTTAATGGAATTGTGTAAAGACATAGCCATTATTTGAGGTCGCGGAAAAGGAAATGTTCTTTCAGAATGGAAAATACCATGAATATTAAGTGTGCTTTCAAAATCTAAGCTCTTAATCGCCTGCCAATTCCGTGGTTTCAGTCCGGGCTAACAGTCAGTAGGCCATTTGGACGAGGAACCAGGGTGCTGCTGGGGCCTGTCTAACGGGCAGCTCTGTCTTAGTCTGAACCTTCAGCGTAGGAGGGACAAAATTGAGAAAATATTTCTTCATTTACCCTTACCAGAAGTTTAAATACCTCACCTTCACTGTATTTAATACTGAAGTCATTGTTCAAATATCTGGCTTCTTTCCTCAAAATTACTGTGTAGAAATCTCATCTGCACTGTTCCAACTTTCAGGAAATCCCATTAACCCATCACCCAGACGCTCAGTGATATTGGCTCCTGAGTAAGCAGTGCCGTGATTTCAAAATTCTCATCCCTGTTTTCAATTAGTGCCCCATCTCCTCCAGCCCCACAATATCCACGTCTCTCTAACCCTGGCTTATGAGCATCCCCAATTTTAATTACCCCACCGCAGGGTGACCTTGCCTAAGCTCTGGAATTTCCTCTCTCACCCTCTCCAGCTCTCGCTGCCTTCCATTAAGATGTCCCATTAAGCTACCTTTTCAATCAAGCTTTTCAGCATCTCCCCTAATATCTCTTTTTACGTGGCTCAATGTCATATTTTGCTTTAGGAGGTTCCTGTGGAGCCCCCTGGGATGTTTTTTTCATATCAGAAGTGTTGTGGAAATTCAAGTTGTTGTTGATGTTACATTTAATCTGAATACTGAATAATCACTTCAATAAATCCGACTTGTTGAACCTTTGTTCAACAGATGCAGTGAGCAGTTAGAATCACAGAATAAGTTACACTTACCAAACTGACACTATTTAATAGTTTTGCGAAACGCGCTGTGTGCACGCTAATCAAACAATCTGATTGCTCCTGTCTGAATGGTTTTGTAATTGTTTTGCTCTTCCACGTCTCTCTTTCTGTTCTTTTATTTGTTGGCGCTTGAGCTCATAAGGAAGCATGTCGGATGTTGAACAGAATGAGCCTTTTCATTTCCATGGGCGAGACACACGATAAATTGGATCTTGGCAGTGTCTGAGATAAGGAGTCGTCCCCTTTTATATCAAAACGTGTTGGCAGGGGAGCCGCTGTGGGCCTTCTGCTGATGGCACACTAACGATTAAAAATTGCCATCTCTGTGCCACATGCCATTGCCAATTGTTGGGGCAATCCCAAATCTTAGTCAATGCCAATGAAATTACCTGGCCTCCACCCCCCCCCCCCCCCCCCCCCCCCCACCCCGGGGCTGTGCTTAACCTCTCTATCATACTCAGCTCGGGCCAAGATCAAGAACTCAGCGCAGATAAAGTTTACATTCTCACTATGATGCTGTCCCATTTGTTGAGCAGAATAGTTAGAGGGCAGTTAAGACTGTGGGTCTGGAGTCTCACGTAAGCCAGACCAGGTAATTCCCTCAAGGGCGTTAGTGAACCAAATGGGTTTATATTATCCCAGATTTTTATTGGATTCAAATTCCACCTTCTGGAATTCTCTGGTGGGATTCGAACCTCGGTCCACCCTGGGTCGCTGGATGACTAATCCAATGACAAAACCACTACACCACCTCCTCCCGATTGACTAGCTACGGTGAAAATAAGTGTCAGACTTTGGGTCATTGCTCAACCAGCAAAGTACCTTATTACCTGGATGTCCAGGTAGAGTTTCAAACTGTGACAAATGATGATGGACGCGATTTAACGGCCTTCTCGCGGCTAACTTGGTATCAGGACGAGGGCGTTGAATCTCGCAAGAGGCTTCTGGTGAGATTTGCAACACCATCTTCGCTCTGTTCAGCTTCCCCGCCTACATCCATAGTGACAGGGGATCCTTGTTCATGAGCGATGAGCTGCGTCAGTTCCTGCTCAGCAGGGGTATCGCCTCCAGCAGGACGACCAGCTATAACCCCCGGGGAAACGGGCAGGTGGAGAGGGAGAACAGGACGGTCTCACGAGATTGAAAGGAGTCTCGCGAGATGTCGCGATCTGGATCTTGCCCTGCCGGGCTGCCCGGGTGGTGTTGCATTGGTTGCCAGAGGGCTGCCAAAGTGGCAGTGCCAGGAACAGGCCCGGGGGTGTCCTTACCATATGCAGGGGAGGGTAACGGCGTGTTCCCAGGAGCCTCCCTGAGGTTGGGGGGGGGGGGGGGGCGTTGAAAATGTGGGGATCTGAAAGAGGGGGGTACATAGAACGTACAGTACAGAAGGAGGCCATTCGGCCCATCGAGTCTGCACCGACCCACTTAAGCCCTCACTTCCACCCATTCCCCGTAACCTAATAACACCTTCTAACCTTTTGGACACTCAGGGCAATTTAGGATGGCCAATCCACCTAACCTGCACGTCTTTGGACTGTGGGAGGAAACCGGAGTACCCGGAGGAAACCCACGCAGACACGGGGAGAACGTGCAGATTCTGCACAGACAGTGACCCAGTGGGGAATTGAACCTGGGACCCTGGCGCTGTGAAGCCACAGTGCTAGTCACTTGTGCTGCCTAGATCAGGGAAGGCAGACAAAATGGCGCCCCAATCTACGAGGAGCCTTTCCTGCTGGGCCCGCCAGCAGGAGATTATGCAAGTGTGACCTCAGCGTCCATCCTGCGGGGGGGCGGCATGATGGTGGGGGTGGGGAGTGGGAGGATCCGACCCCGGGTGGGGCCTCCACCGTGGCCTGGCCCTGCGATCGGGTCCTACCGATCGGTGGGCCGGCTTCTCCTGGTGGGGGCCTCTTTTACGCTTTTTAGGAAACTAGGGTGCACGCGCGAATTCGCACCGGTTGCAACGTGCATGCGTGAATTTGCGCCGGACGCAGCGTGCATGCGCAGACCCGCGGCGGCCGTTTGACACCGGTATCGGCAGCTGGAGCTGTGTGAGTCGCTCCAGTGCCGTGCTGGCCCCCTGTAGGGCTCAGGATCGCTGCTCCTGGGGTCTGTTGACGCCGTCGTAAAACGCGGCGGTGTTTACGACGGCGTCAACACTTAGCCTCAGGATCAGAGAATCCTGCCCAGGGAATCCCAAATGCCGGAGAACTCCGACCCTTATCTGCATCCGATAAAAATTTGATTTAAATCTGGTCAGAAGCTTAACAACTCCCCATGATCAGATCAAGTTGAATTTGACCTCTTGATTATTCACCATGCCCATGAGGGCTTTGCCCACCAAGTCATATAATTGAGGCTCCGCTCCCTGTTGGTGCAATTTAAATGTAGCCTTAATCTGTTCCCGGTATTACCCACCACTTCAGAATTATAATTGCTTTATAATTTAATTGCGGTTCCTGTTTAATTGTATCTTCTTTATTTGCGCTCCAGTCACAATGCCGTGCGTGGAATGGGAACGCTGCTGTTCAGGAATCGGAGGGAAGACATGAATTCAAATATTGATGGCATCAAATTGCAAAGTGAAGGCAACTTAATATGCAGCATCCATCACATTAGAGACAAGTGGGAAAGGCTCTTGGGAATATCGCCATCCCTGATTTCTGTTACTAATCTGGGGAATAGGCAACAAACGGAAATGAAATGGAAACAATGAAAATGTGGGCAACCGGTCGGGCGAGGGACAGGGACAGCTGTGTCCACAGCGGTCAGGAGATCCTTTAGTTGAAGGTTTGCACTGGTGAAGGCTTTTCCCAGCTCAAGAACATAAAATCTTTAATGCATTTCATGTCACAACAACTGATAGAATGTGTTTTTCACCATGGTGCAGGTGGGGGCCGCTCGCAGTATGGGGAAAAATTTCATTCGGAAGCCAGATTGGTGATTTGGTAACACCCATCTCATAGGGTTTCCAACTCTGACTGGATGTACTCCCGGAGGTATTGTCACGTGACCCTCCCACCGCCGATCACCTTCACGGCAAACAAGCTTCCCATGACAACAGGAAAACAAACAGACTATTCATTCATAGAAACTAGGTGCAGGAGGAGGCCATTCGGCCCTTCAGAGCCCGCTCCGCCATTCATTATGATCATGGCTGATCATCCAACTCACTAGCCTGAACCCGCAGTCCTCCCATATCTTTTGATCCTCTTCGCATCAAGTGCTATATCTAACTCCTTCTTGAAGGAGGGCGGGATTCTCCGCCAGCGGATGCCGGAATTGATGCCGAAATCGTGGCGTTGGGTTCATGCCAAATGGCAATTCTCCGGTGCCTCAACAGCGGCGTCAATGCATTCCACTCCGCAGGCATATCATTAGTGGGCCTGACCCGGTATTCTCTGGGGCCTCCGCGATTCTCCGCCTCCACTGGGGGGGGAGTTCCCGGCAGCGAGGTTCACTTCTGCTTTTAAAAATTATGAAATAGACGCCGTGTCTGACGAGGGACAGAGAGGGATATAGAAAGTGTCCAACATCACCATAGTGTGCTGACAGTTGTGCCTCCGGCCAGCGGGTTTCTGCCAGGGCTGGGGAGAGTAGCGGGGGGGGGGGGGCAGGAGTTGGTCTGTGGGGTCGGGGTGGCTGCAGACTATTAGGCAGCCATGCAGCTGCGTACGCGGCTGACTGCCCACTGTGAACTTAGTGCTATGGCTCATATGGGTGTTCCATGTGGCGCCGATGCTAGTCCCTTAATGGTCAGGGTTGTGATGATAGGTAGACTATCATCTGTATATAATATGATTGGTTCTGCATCCCTGTAAATTCTATGGTCTGCATGTGTATTATAAATTATATTTTTTATAGTTGTAGTTCTACCATCCGACCAGCAGGTGGGGCGAGAACCAGGAGCCGGGATGCACCATGTACTCCATCAGAAGGTGTTTGTCAGGAGTCGACAGCAGTCGCAGTTTACAGTAGCTCGGTTGTATCTTTGTGCAAGTTAGTGATAGATGTTTATTTCCAACTGTATTCATCTTCGACATTTTAGTTATTCGTTAATGCAGTGCTCGTAATAAATAGCTTTGTTTCTAAAAACAAAGTCTAATGTTCTTTGTTCACATCAGCCCAATCAAAGAACATTACAGGGGGGTGAATTGGTCCACAGGTGCGGTGCCAGTTTTGCTGCATTGGAACGCCATTAATCCTGCCCTGGCGTCAAAACGTAGCTTCGGGAACGCAGAATCCGGCCCACAATGTTTTGACCTCAACTGCTTACTGCAGCATTCATTGATCGTCTGACAGTCAAAATTTTTCCAGATGTTTTGAGAGCTAATAAATCAGTTTTTTAAAAACACTCCCCTAATAATATTTTTCCAGGATGGCCGAAAGGAATTTCTGGATGTTCCAGGATGATCACTGGAAAGGTTGCTAAATGCATTGGGACGGCTGAGAAGATTTATCAGAAACAGAGTGACAGGAACTCTTGGGGCCATGACACTGAACACAGCAGCTTGTGGGAAATTGGCACTGTTATATTTTAAATAATGACTTATCTAAAATATATATATTACTCTTGAATCCACCAGGGTGATAAAATGACCAATAGTCTTCTTGTTGAAAGATGAACTATTTAATCAGTAATAAAATAATAAACTGCGAGTCCTTTTACTTAATACTAAACTAACAATAAAGAATTAAAGTACAATACAGATAACGATATAACTATACACTATTACAACAACCAAGTTCTAACTTCTCTCACTCCAGCTATTCTATATCTTGCTTGTTCACTGTTCTGAATCACATCAACATCTGACTTAGAAAAGGTGGGAAATCAGTTCTTATAGTATCTGACTGTGAGCAAATCTAGTGTTGAAATGACTGTACTACATTTACATACATTGATCAGGTATATTAATATCTGAATATCACTACAGGCACTGTGCCTTTGACTACAAGCTGACCTGACTGCGGTGTCCCTTGGCGATATCAGAAGCCTTGGCCGGGATTCTCCCCTACCCGGTGGGGCGGGGGGTCCCGGCATGTCGGAGTGGCGTGAACCACTCCGGCGTTGGGCCGCCCCAAAGGTGCGGACTTTTTCGCACCTTTAGGGGCTAGGCCTGCGCGGAGTGGTTTCTACTCCGCCGGCTGGTGTGAACGGCCTTTGGTGCCACGCCAGCCGGGGCCGAAAGGACTTCGCCAGCCAGCGTAAGTCCACACATGCGCCGGAGCGTCAGCGGCTGCTGACGTCATACTGGCGCATGCGCAGGGGAGGGGGTCTCTTCCGCCCCCGCCATGGTGAAGGCCATGGCGGGGGCGGAAGAAAAAGAGTGCCCCCACGGCACAGGCCCGCCCGCCGATCGGTGGGCCCTGATCGTGGGCCAGGCCACCGTGGGGGCACCCCCCAGGGTCAGACCACACCCCCCCTCCAGGACCCTGGAGCCCGCCCGTGCCGCCAATCCTGCCAGTACCAGAGTTGGTTTAAACCACGCCGGTGGGAAAGGCCTGTCAGCGGCGGGACTTCGGCCCATCATGGGCCGGAGAATCGCCGCAGGGGGCCCGCCGGCCAGCGCCGGGGATCCGTCGACCGGCGTGGCGCAATGCCCGCCCCCGCCGAATGTCGGGGGGGGGGGGGGGGGGGCGGAGAATTCGGGACACAGCAGGGGTTGGGGGGGGGGGCGGAGAATTCCACCCCTCATTCGTCCATTTCCTTTTCCAAATGCCGGTTCCTTTTGCTAGTTCGCTTTATCTTTCCCATAGATTTGTAACATTTTCTTTTTGATGTTAATGGTCACCTTGCTCTGTTTTATACATCCGATCCAAAGCAGGCCACCACTAAACAATTGTAGGCCTCGAGTTTAAAGTGATGCCTGACCTTTGATCAAGTTCAAACACAGAGCAGGGGCCGAATGGTGAGCTGAGAATTGGCTTTGCAACTGATGTAACGATCCACTGAGAGCCTCACACAAACTCAGACTCCCGAACATTTAAGTGACTTTGGATGAAAGACTTTTTAAAAATAAATTTAGACTACACAATTATTTTTTCCAATTAGGGACAATTTAGTGTGGCCAATCCACCTACCCTTCACATCTTTGGGTTGTGGGGTGAAACCCACGCAGACACAGGGAGAATGTGCAAACTCCACACGGACCGTGACCCAGAACCGGGATTGAACCTGGGACCTCAGTGCTGTGAGGCAGCTGTGCTAACCACTAGGCCACCGTGCTGCCCTTGGATGTAAGACTTTTGGTATCTCATATGCTTTTGAAATGCTGAAACATCCCATTCTAATGCCCAGGTCCTGAACCAGGGTTGTCCCATTACACAACTAACAAGCATTTCAACCATAATTTAAAAAGATCTTACGTCTGCATGCACCTCTTATCTGCAAAACTTTATTTCTTGTTGTCATACTCTGGAATGCTTCCTTGTCAGCCCTTTCCATTCTAAATTCCTGTAAACATTTAGAATGGCAACATGATCTTGTCACACCATTATTACACCATCCTACCAAAGATGCATACTGCCTCTGGGCACGATTGTCCGTTCCACATTCCAAGTGAAATGAAAATTGCTTATTGTCACGAGTAGGCTTCAATGTAGTTACTGTGAAAAGCCCCTAGTCGCCACATTCCGGCGCCTGTCCGGGGAGGCTGGTACGGGAATCGAACCGTGCTGCTGGCCTGCTTGGTATGCTTTAAAAGCCAGCGATTTAGCCTTGTGAGCTAAACCAGCCCCAAGTGTTGGCACCAGCGGAGAATCGGGATATATTTATGCTTTTGACAGCGGAGTCTGGAAACTCTTGTGTGATCATCATCTGGAGGGATTTCAAGGAGACACTAACTTGGGTTCAGAGCGTAGTTCCAGGCTCTGCTTGCAAGGTGGAGGGAGTTTCCCTCCCGACCCTTGCCATCTTGTGAATAAAAGAAAATAAACTATGTTCCTCAATAGACTGTGGGCAACACCACCGGCGATTTACCAGCATTTCAAAAAAAGGCATTGTGGTCTTGGTTGAATGGGTCTGTTTAGTTGAAGCCTCAAAACAGATATAATGATTATGTAGGTGTGTAAGCATCTATTTCTTGTCCTAATCAATGCCAACGGCATCTATCTCACTAGTTATACTTACTCTGGGTAATTTAAAACTGTATTGTGTGTCACAGCTAATGAAATTTCATCAACTGTGCTGAAATGGACATTAAACACTGAGCTGCTCCTTCTTCTTTCTAACGGATTCAACATTTGCACGTTACTGATCTGTATGGATCAGCAAGTTTCTATTGCAGGGTAATCTTTAATTAAAGAACGATTCGGTGTGTAACTTACTAAATCAGTCCACGTGCTGTTAATTTCTAAGAGAGGTGATCCAGGAATATATGTCTCTTATTTACATTGGTTTTGTTTTATTTTCCATGAACTTTGTGGCCTCCCTCCATCGGAATGGGTAGACTCGAGGCTCCTTAATGATTCAGAGGTTAGAATTTCTAACTGGATGCATCCTTGCTATGAGATTCAGTAGTCTGTATAACCTCTTCTTTTCTCTTTCTTTCCTTTCCCCATTCGGTGACAACCCTATCATCCCCTGCAGAATGACTGTGTCAAGTATATACTGAAATCATATTAAAGAAACTATAATGTTAGCGTAAACTGTATCTGAGTGCAGGATGCTTTTTTCTAACATGCGATTTCAATAGGAAATGGTGAGCTTGGTAGCCTATTTAAAGAGACTGAAAGATTATTATTTCAAAATCCTTTCAAAGGGACTGTGATGGCCCCCCACCCACCCCCGCCTGGGTTGAAGTGATTGGGATGTCATCGCCATGGATTTACAAAACAGATGCGCAACGTCCAAAGTCTACAGAATGCGATCATCCGACACAAAATGAATATGGGCAGACTCAATCGAATTCCTGGCAGGTATAATGTAGAAATGCCATGAACTAATGGATTGATAGAACAGGCTTGAGGAGTCGTACTGCTGACTTCAGTTCCTTATGTATATCTGCGCCAAGGACCCAGGTTCGATACCGGCCCCGGGTCACTGCCCGTGTGAAGTTTGCACAGTCTCCCCGTGTCTGTGTGGGTTTCACCCCCACAACCCAAAGATGCGCAGGGTAGGTGGATTGGCCACGTTAAATTGCCCCTTAATTGGAAAATTAAAAATTGAATACTCTAAATTTATTTTTTTAAAAAGAGTTTCTTATGTATATCTAACTGTTCAAAACAAACCACCAAGAAGGGACAGGAGATACTTGCCTTTATCAACCGAGGCATAGAACAGGAATGTTGGGAGGTTATGCTGAAACTATGTAAGGTCACAGCTGGAGTATTGAGGGCAGTTCTGGTCACCATACTGTAGGAGAGATGTGATTGAACCAGAGAGGGTACAGAGGAGATTTGTGAGGATGTTGCCAGGACGGAGTGTTTTAATTGTGTGAGGAAAGATTGGATAGGCTTGGATTATTTTCTTGGAACAGAGGAGGCAAGACCCTATCCCCATTCTTTGAGGGGTCTACAAAGAGCTGAATAGATTTAGGGTGACAGGTAGGGGGCAGGATTCTCCGAGCCGAAATCGCGATCGGCGCGGGGGCACAGAATGGGCATCGTGCAGAGGGCCATTGACAGAGGCCCCCGCGGCAATTCTCCGCCGACAACTGTCTGAGTTCCCGACGGGGTGGGTCTCTCATGCTCCCACCCGTTGAGAACTCGGAGTGGCGCTGCGGACTCAGTCCGCGGCCGCCCTGGTGGGGGGGGGGGGATCCTATACCGGGGGGGGAGATCACAGATGGCCAGGCTATCGATCGGAAACCACCGATCTGCGGGTACACGCGATCTCGGTGGGGGGGGGGGGGGGCCTATCTTTTCGGTACCAGTCCGCGGTGTGGGTCCGCCACATCGTGCATGCACGGACCCCCGACCGGAAGTGCAGGGTCCCGTATCGGCAGCCGGCCGGAGCTGCAAGGACTACTCAAGGGCCCTGCTACTCCCCTTCAGGTAGGGGAATCATTCTGCACTTTCTTCAGGAAAGTCCAGAGTGATGCGCCCGTGTTTTCACGCTGGTGTGGAGACATAGCCCCATTATTGGAGAATCCTGCCCAGAATGCTTAGCGGGGATTTGAGGGGAAATCTGCTAGGGATCTAAAACTCACTGCCTGAAAAGACAGCAGATGCAGGAACCCGCAAACATTTTAAAAATGCTTGGATGTGCACTTGAAGCACTGAAATGAACAACTCGATGAAGCAAGAGCTGGAAAGTGGGATTAGACTGGATGACAACTGAAATGAAATGAAAATAGCTTATTGTCACGAGTAGGCTTCAATGAAGTTACTGTGAAAAGCCCCTAGTCGCCACATTCCGGCGCCTGTCCGGGGAGGCTGGTACGGGAATCGAACCGTGCTGCTGGCCTGCTTGGTCTATTTTAAAAGCCAGCGATTTAGTCCAGTGAGCTGAACCAGCCCCTTGTCGGCTGTTGGAAACATGATGGGCTGAATGGCCTCCTCTTTCTATGAAAATGCCGTAATATAGCTGTGGTGAATGTGATTCACACCGGATTATAATCTGTATATACATGTGTCTGTATTGTAAGTGCAGTTGCACTACCTGTCCTCCAGGGGGAGTACCTCTGGGAATGCTCGAGTTGTACGGGGCTTCTCCCTTAGCTCTGCCCAGGACTCCTCCCCCGGAAGCTGCTGTATAAAAGATCAGTGCCACATGGTCAGCCGGCCAGTTCACCGAAAGTTCAATGGCTAATCGGCTGGCTCTGTTGTGAGTATATTAAAACCGCTATTCTAATCCTACAAGCACGTGTCCGTAGAATTGTTGGTTCCAACAATAGCATGAAATTTAATTCTTTAAGTCGAAAAATAAAAAAGACAACTGGGCGAGGGTGCGGAGTGTGGGGGAGGGTGGGGGGAGTAACCGGGATAAGATAAAACTGGTGCAGTTGAGGGTGTTTTTATGAGGCACATTGTTGGTGCTTCAGTAAACAACTATCCTGGTGGTACCTGAACTGGGAATGCCTGATGTTGGGAATGACTGTCCAGGATGGAATCGTCCCCACTTTCAGCACTAATGTTTCTCACCTTGATAAGCAAAACAGTTGGAAGTTGGACACTAAAAAGACAGTGCTGACAACCCCTCGGGATCGAGGATGACATTTTTTCTGTTCCAGTTCCATGTTTTTCCGAGCTGGCGGATAAGTCCAATGCACGACCAATAGACTTTGTCACATGCAGGGCAGCGGGTGCTCGAAGGGTCGGGCAGTTGGGCTGTCTGCACATTCCTGACAAGGTCTCCTCATGGGTTGGGTGTCCTTCTCGGGACTGGCCTTCTCCATTTAGATTGGTCACAAGCCAGGGGCTCCCACCAGTTATTGGGGATGTTTGACCTCCAGGGGGGAATGCTTCGAGAACATTCCAAACGTGTGTCTGCTGCCCTCCCGGGCGTCCCCTGCTTCGGGAGACTGGTGTCAGGCACACAAATGGCATGCCCTGCCCCAGCGGAGCTGGTTTTGAGTGGTAACGGCTGCTGAACAAACGTTGAATAGCTCACGGCGTGACACACATCACACTGACTCCCAGGCATTTTGCTGACAGCTTGCTGCCTCAGGTGTTAAAAACTCCCGTTTTCCCAGCAGGAGCTCAAGCATGAGCATGACATTGCCTCTTTATAAGCAAGCAACTCGAACCAAGCCCTGGTTTTCAAGTGAAGCCACAATGTTGCTATTTAAATTGAATTTACTCTGAACCCTTTCTAACTAGTCAATTACAGCACAATTTTCAGACTTAGTCAGAGCTTGATTACGGAACAGAATCTGTGTAAAATGAGACTGTGGTTTTCATGTAACCACCAACAGTGTTTTACTGATTCAAGGCCTTTATCCTGGAGTCAGCATCGAAAAGCACGCTGAATGACAAAGAGACCTGTAATAAAGCTTTTACATCAACTGTTCCCAGGCAAAGTGCTTTTGTAATGCACTGTGCTACTCAGTTTGATTGTGATAATGGGTTCTCAGCAATTCTTTTTTTTTAAAGGAGCAATATCTGTAAAAATGTACAGGGGCGCCACTTCTCATAATAACTTTGGGAAATGAATTGCTTAACTCAGCCAGAAGCTTCACTCAGAGTTCCCAGAACCTGCCATTCTGATTATGATGTGTATTACAGTGTGTTCTCTGCAAAGTACTCAAAGCAATATAGATGTCTATGAAGTGCGTGTATCTGTGATGTTAATTAAAGAAAAGATATTCTACCAGGCCCGACCAGCAAAAAGCAGCAGTATCATAGAATAACGCAGCATTCCTACAGTGCAGAAGGAGGCCACTTGGCCCATCGAGTCTGCCCCGGCCCTCAGAAAGAGCATGCTACCGAGGCCCATAAACGTAATAGCCGCTGAATCAGAGAGAACAGTAGGAGGCCATTCGGCCCACAGTGCTCATGCCCAATGTGCAAAAACAAGAAAACAACTTGCCAGCAGGAAGACCATGGTCAAGATGTGTCAAAACAGAACAAGGAGGAATCTGAGACTGAGCCGGGAAAGGTTTTGGGAGACAAAGCTTGTTCGAAGAATTTTGAAAACTAAAGATGCAATCGCGGCTGAAATTTTGCGCAAACGCAAGACAATTAATGACTGATCGTTTCCCTCCGAGTACTTACCGGGAAATATAGGAATAACTCAGGCAGAATTTGTGACTCGGATATAAATGAAATGAAGCTGCTGGGCATTCTAAAACAGGGATGAATGTTATTTGCCTCTGACTGGGAAGGCGTATAAGATTTATGAGGCGTTGCTGGTGATTGTGAGGGAGTCGCTGAGGTGAGTGTGGAGCACTGGGGAGGCACCGAAATACTGAAGTGTCCATTTTCAGAGGTGGGATGGGGGTGGGGCAGGTGGTGGTGGGGCAGAGCAGCGAGGCCCAAATAGCTACACACTGAGCTACAGAGTCTTGCATCACTGTAGTGTAAAATCATCAGTGGTAAATATCTGTGTGACAATCTAGAATTCTGCACCACACCTCAATACACTGCCGTGCGGAGATTCATGCCTGCGGAGTGCTGCCTCACAAAGGAAGGTCACGGTGCCAATTCAGAAGAAGGCACATTAGAGAGAATCAAACTACACTTTTCCCTATCCCTCTTCTGTTCAGCTCGAAGCACTTACCGAACTTTATACTGCCTGACCCTGCTACTGCAGTCACAGACATGGCAGAAGGAAGACCAGATGATGGGACAGAGGACTGGATGGTGCAGTCACCTCCGGGACTTCATTCTGCTGCCGTGACTGACATCTCTTGCCTATTAGTTGGAAGGATGCTGTGTGAAATGAGCTCGCGCAGCCTCAATCTAGTTCCCAGTGCCTGTGTTCATTAGACAAAGCTGCCCTTAAACTGGCTCAGGATGTGGCAATTTCTCAGGATGATGGTGCAGTGGGTGGATGGAAGGAGCTCTCTGATTGACGATTCTGAGGTGTACTCTGATGAAGCAGCGTGTTGGGAACTTCATTCTGCAGATAACTGTGCTGTATCTAACCCAGGAAAGCTTGGTGCTAGGTATCTGAAATGAAAAAATGTTCAATTTCTCGACACAAACATCCCTCACCGTTTTAAACGTGGAGAAATCTCCTGTTCGCTTGTGGTGGGAGGTTGGCGGGGTGGGGTGGGGGCAGCGGTAATTAAAAAAACGAGACAGGGTAACTTATTTAAAAAAAATAAATTTAGAGTACCCAATTCTTTCCCCTCCCCCAATTAAGGGGTGATTTAGCGTGGCCAATTCACCTGCCATGCACATCTTTGGGTTGTGGGGGTGAGAACCCACGCAGACACTGGGAGAATGTGCAAACTCCACACGGAAACTGACCCGGGGCCGGGATCGAACCCAAGCCTTCGACGCCATGAGGCAGGAGTGCTAACCACTGCGCCACCGTTCCGCTCGAGACAAGGTGACTTGAGGATTGAGGTAAACGATAATCAGAGTACCCGAGAGGAGAAAAACAATGGTGGAAGTCTTGTCCACAGCAACATTCAATAATGTGTGGACGAAGTGTAACTGCTCATTTAATCCCAGTCTTGTCGCATTACGCATGACGGTGGGCCTCTACTTTCTCAAGGCTAATTGACTAATTTATGCTGTATTTGTGTTCCTCATAAACTATTGATCAATTGAACTGCCCAAATGAAAATGGAACTCAGTGACCTTGGTGAACCCAATAAGTTTGAAAGGACAGGGTATTCTGTCTCTGGGGACTGGTAGGATGAATGGCTAATTTGTCAATGACATTGTCTTGGGTCGGTTGTTAATGGGCCAGCCCAGAGATCAGTGTGATCTAACTACAGTGAGCGAATTGCACTTGGGGTCGCCACAGCTAAGGCCAGGGATTGATGGGGATAAGGCTGCGCAGGCCAGGTAATCACTGCGATCAGAGCCAGAGATCAACAACTAAAACAAGCTCTCAGTCTTCGCATGGCAAAGACAGTCGCCTCGGGAGCTTCGCAGGCTGACTTTTTCTGAAAGAGGAAAAGGCACTCCAACTGTGTAATACCGCATTTGAAAGAAATGGAACCTTGAAGGAGGAGGGTTTAGGATCCTTGTTGAGAATCCTGACCAAACTTCTGCTAATTTACACTCAATGCTGTTTTCTTTATTAAAATGACTGATGTTGACAACACAGGCTGGGGGAGAAAGCGTGATGGAGTCACTGTGCCCGACAGGTTTGGGGATAGCTGAATTGGGAAGCACAGTTTGAATGGGAGGGAGAATGAAACAGCCCATTGTCAATGGTGTGAAGCTAATTGTGACAGACTCTGACAAAGTGGTTGGAAGAGAAAAGGGGCTGGATTCACATGTGAAGAATAGCAGCTGTTTTATTTAATTTTAATTTATGGTTAAGTTCTCTTGTTGGGAATGGGGGGGGGGGGTGGGGGGAGTGTGATACATGTGATATTACGGTTTGGGGGGGAATTGTGGGTGTTATGGGGCTGTTAGTTGCATATTACTGCTTGTTGCTATACTTGTTATATTTTTATATTTTCTGTAAAAAATTCCAATAAAAATTATTTTTAAAAAAAAAGAATAGCAGCTGTGTGAAGTCCTGGAAGATTCTTGCTGCCTGCAGAACCATCGCAAGAATCCAAGCCCTCAGGATTGGAGGGAGGGGAAGGGAACGGAAAAAGGAGAGAGAGACAGAAAAAAAATCTACTTGCTGGAAAATAGGTTCATGGTCATCCATGGCCTTATTAGGGGTGGGTTTAGCACAGTGGGCTAAATCGCTGGCTTGTAATACAGAACAATGCCAGCAGCGCGGGTTCAATTCCCGTACCAGCCTCCCCGAACAGGTGCCGGAATGTGGCGACTAGGGGCTTTTCACAGTAACTTCATTGAAGCCTACTCGTGACAATAAGCGATTATTATTTATTATTGGACCTGTTATTTAGCGGCCTCAAGAGATGAGTATGTTTAGAAATGGGGAGAAATCCATTTCAGCCTCCACGCCCTTTTTCAGAATCAAACGCTGCACCCAACTTGTCACGTTATCAACTTTCCGCCTTCACATGCATCAGGCATTGCAGTCCAGCTCCATGTAGAAAGGGGCCGATTTATATTTTCATAAATCACAGTGCCAGTTTGACACCCAAACACAAAGTTAAAGCATCAGCTGCAGCCCCCCCAAACCCCCCACCTCAAGCGAGCAGGAGATTTTGCCATGTTTCTCCCAATTCGTTCTATGTCCAGAGCTGCACCCGATTGTCTCGGAAACCTCCTTTTTACCGCCTCTTTCAACATTCATTCCCAGGAACGTATCCAACAACATTCAGGTGAAAATGTTCCCCGTTGACGCTCCTTGCATTCATGTAGCACCCATTTGTGACAAAGTGCTTCAGAGTCGGCCGGTTACCTTTTGAAGTGCAGTAACCGTTATGGGGGTTAATGCAGCGGGCAATTTGAGCACAAATTGCCAATGGAAAAATGATTAGTTAATTGGTTTTGGTGGCGTTGGGTGGAGGGTATGTTGGCCAGGATAGTACTGTGGGACCCTTCACATTCACTCCGGTGTTAAATCTCATTTGAAAAATGGTTCCTTTGACATCCCAAAGGTAAAACAGAACACAGGCTGCAATCTGTATCACTGGAGGCTGAATTGAGGATAAAAATACTTTTGGCGAGTATAGTGGCCAGTACAGATGAATAAACCTGTTTCTCCGAAAGCTTATTATAAATGCATAGACATTTCTTGTAGATGCATTGCTCCTGTGTCGGGTTAGTGTGGTTGCTGTGTAAATAGGCCTTATCCACAGCAATCATTAAAAAACGCTTTGTGCTGCTCTGGGTATTACAAGATTCAATATCTGCAGGAAGACATCTGGCTGGCTGTCTCTGAGATCATTAGGAATACTTATGTGGAGGACGATGGAAATTTGCTCCTTATTTTTTTGTTCACGTTAATCTGTTGTCCAAAGTCACAATTTTGACCTCGCTGGAGAAATCCTTGAAACCAGAGACTAAAATGTAATTTTCATTGCATATTCAAAAAATTGACAATTTAGAATTTCCACTTAGGCATAATCCTAGTGGAAGGGCAGAGGGATGGGATGGGTCTGCCCAGCCACAAGAACGCGCTCTTAACCCCAGCCAAGCTTCTGAGGTCACTCTACTGATCTGGTTAGGCCTCCCAGGCTGGATATTGGCAATGCGAAGGCAGTTGCCTCCACAAAATGTCTCACAGCCTCGAGGGCAACTGAAGAGGGGAGAAAGTTTCAAATGGTGAAGCTATGGAGCGGAATCGTTTGATCACTCTGCAGTTTTAAATCGGGCGCTTCCGGCATTGCCTGTAGAAAGGCCGAACACTAGGGGTTCGGTTTTCAAATTGGGAGTCGGGAACCTGACGCCTGGATAAGTTCCGGCTCCCGACTGTGCACCACTTCCTGCTTTGACCGGGCGATACAATCTTCAAATGTTACTGTTCCTGATTGGGTGCTGAGCTCAGAGAGGAGGGGCGAGAGGCCTTTTGGAGTAGATGTGGACACCATGGCAGGGCCTGGCACCTTTCCGCACAGGGAAGGAGAAATGAATTTTGAAGGTTAGAAGCCCATTTGAGAATTGGCCAAATGACCAAACAATTGTACTATGCTCTATGACATCCCTGGTGACAACAAAATCCTCTTCCGGAATTTTTCTGGATCCCCGCAATGAACCCAAGAGCTGAGCATGAATGTGCACCAAATTGTTCAGATCCATCTATTTCCGATTTGAAAATTACCTCATGGTCCTCCCTCAAGGAGCTAAATGGGTTGGCAATTCGAGGCAAGCAGACTCCTCATTTCTTACCCCTGTGAGGGCCCTACCTGTTGATTCCCTTAGTTCCTATTTCTTTTATTTTGCCTTTATTATTTTTGGTCCATGGATTGTTAACAGAGGCATATCTTTAAGTCGAACAGAGGAAGTAAGGAACTCAAAGTGTCAAAATAGTATGCTGTTGTAAAGTTTTGCATTTTGGGCAGAAGAACCCAGACTTTATGGCACCCAAGGGATTGGAGGGGTTTGTTTCGACTGGTTGGTTGGTGGTCAATGGATCGGCCAGGGCAGTGTTCTGCCCAGCAACTGATAGCGATTGGTTCCTGTCGGTTGGGGTTTTGAGAAGAGAACCCACTGGACCCTCAATGTGGAAACATCTCTCTCTGCTCTGCTACCTACTGCCTGAAGGTAGAATCGTCTAGACCCTGAAAGAAGAAGCTTTCTCTCTCTCTCTCTCTTTCGCGAATGCTGGCTGCTGCTATTTCTGTGAGGCTACAGTCAAAACCAATACAAGCTGTAGGACAAGATAACATCCATCTGAAAGCCTGGATGGAAGAAAGAAATTAACTGGAAGACATTCATCCGAAACAAAGGGCTGGATTCTTCCGCAAGATTGCCACGGGCATGACGCGGACAATGGAAAAATCCATTGGCCTCGGGCGGGACTCTCTGATCGCCAGGCGGACCCGGCCGGAGAATCTCCTTTTATTTGTATCATTATTTTACACCCCTCTTTCCCCTCTGTGTTTGTTTGTCTGTGTGTGTGTGTAGAGAGTGGGGCAAGTTAAAAGGGAGGGTGGTTAGAGATTAGATAGTCAACCAGTTGTATTTGTTGCCCACTTAATTACAGTTGCTGTTAATAATAAAATCTTAGTTGTGTTTAAATTTACAAACCTGGTGACTTGGGTATTTTAAAATAAGAGTTAATTTCGAACCGAGTTGGGACTCCAGGTCAAGTGGGGCTGGAATTGACGGCTCACTGGCCCAGGGTGTTGTAACACCCACTCCCACCCTCCCTTTGAAAACTGCGCCCCATTCCAGAGGCATCGGGGACAGTGACATCCTTTGGGAATGTTCGCCCGCACTGGTGCTCAACACCTCTCCCCCCCCCCCCCCCCCCCGGCAACTAAAAAACAAGCCCAACGCCAGCAAAATGCCTTCCCCCCCTCCCCCCCCCCCCAAGTAAACCTCCCGGCTCCCACATGGACGGGTCCGTGGCGTGCATGCGCATGGCGATTACCTGCCGCGGTACCGGTACATGGCACCGGCCTTGCGCGGACCTGACCTGCCAAATAGTGCCCCCCCCCCCCCCCCCCCCGACAGTGCCCCCAGCCCTGGCGGAAGCCCAACCCAGCCAGCAGCATGGCTCCCGGCCGACTGTGGCGGCGCTGGACACAGTCAGCAGCCACCACGCCGGGTTCCCGACCGCTGACACAACACGTCAACCCGCGCGGTCGGGAACTCGGCCCATCGAAGGCACGTCATCGGGGGAAGGGCTTTCAGGTGACGCGCCGACGGCGTTACAACGTGCGCCACCCGACGCGATGATGCCCTTTCGGAGGGGGCGGAGGATAGAAAACCGGTGTCAAACAGGCCCCACCCCTGATTTCGGCGTCAGAAGGGATTCTCCACCCGATCGCCGATTCCGATATCGCCGTCAGAGAACGGTGAATCCCGCCCAAGGTGCTTGTTGTTTCTCGAATTTTCCGTTAATGCAGTAATGATTCCAATCGCTTATAATTCTGTATCCTCCTTGTACCACAGTTCCCGGTAGGAGTGGTATGACATCGAAGCAGAATCCATAACTTCTTTCAAGTTCAATGTGCGAGAGAGAGAGAACTTGGCATCTTTCATTTGTTTGGGATGTTCCAAAGCACTTTTGCAGCCAATGATGTGCTTCCAAAGTGTAAAGGATGAAAGGCATGGGGGGGTGGGGGGTGATCCGAGGTCTGAGTTTGGGTCACTTTACTCCTGTGGAGTAAAGAGCTGGCACAAACTTAATGAGCTATTTCCTGCAATATTCTGGCTGAGCAGGTGAGGTAACTGAATCTGCTTTTACTGTTTTTCATCAGTTTGATTGGAATGCGGCTCTCGGCTTCCTCAAGTTTCACAACACCTGCTTAACGCACAATAGAGCAAGGCACCTTTCAGAGACTTTAATCTCCTTTAGGAGTATCTCTTCCCATTTCTGTTTTTATTTTAGACCTTTGTTTTCCGTTTCATCTACTCCCCTTCCACCATCGAGGCATTTTGTGCTGATCATCGTTCCCAGGTGGGATGGTTGAGAATCAGTCACTCGACTTGTTTTCCCCATTTATAAATGAACCATTTTTACATCCGTGGTTTACAAGTCGTGCTCACCGGTAAAGCACCAGTAAATTTAAAATCCTTAAGTTAATAATGTGGTCATGTCCCCAGTAATTTGAAATCATTGGGTAGCATTGTAATTGCAAGGCCTCGTATTTATTTTTCCTTCTTCCGCTGATGGTACAAAGAGCACAAACTAAATAACTGACTGACCACGAGCAAGGCTACGGGAGATTCCCTGGTTTATTATCATAGAATTTACAGTGCAGAAGGAGGCCATTCGGCCCATCGAGTCTGCACCGGCTCTTGGAAAGAGCACCCTGCCCAAGGTCAACAACTCCACCCCATCCCCATAACCCAGTAACCCCACCCAACACTAAGGGCAATTTTGGTCACTAAGGGTAATTTATCATGGCCAATCCACCTAACCTGCACATCTTTGGACTGTGGAAGGAAACCGGAGCACCCGGAGGAAACCCACACACACACGGGGAGGATGTGCAGACTCCGCACAGACAGTGACCCAAGCCGGAATCGAACCTGGGACCCTGGAGCTGTGAAGCAATTGTGCTATCCATAATGCTACCGTGCTGCCCTATAATAGCTAGTATTGTATCCAGTATGCACCGTCACACATGTGGCAGTTTCAAGTGCCACATCATGTTACAAATGCAAGCAACCATTAGGAAGTGAAAGGAAGTCACTTGTTTAATGCTCAATTCTTTTGACCTGAAGTTTCCAACCTGGAAATTTCTCCAACCTGAAAGCTTTCTAATCGAACCATTGTAGAGTTCCTACAATGCAGAATGAGGCCATTGAGCCCATCGAGCCTGCACCGACCCTCTCAAACGGCACCCAACCTAGGCCCACTCCCCCGCCCTATCCCCGTAACCCCACCTAACCTACACATCCTTGGACACCAATGGGCAATTTAGCACGGCCAATCAACCTAATCTGCACATCTTTGGACTGATGGAGGAAACCGGAGCACCCGGAGGAACAGCACCTTTCTCTCGATATAACAGTTAATGCTCTCAGTGGCACCTTCGAGAATAAATAAAATAAATAAATGAAAGGGGCTGGTTTAGCACACTAGGGGCCAGTTTAGCACAGGGCTAAATAGCTGGCTTTTAAAGCAGGCCAGCAGCACGGTTCAATTCCCGTACCAGCCTCCCCGAACAGGCGCCGGAATGTGGCGACTAGGGGCTTTTCACAGTAACTTCATTTGAAGCCTACTCGTGACAATAAGCGATTTTCATTTCATTTCATAAATATAAAATCTCCCTGTACTTTGGTTGCAATCAATCTATGTGTCAACTGGAGAATTTCAAGTGAAGAAAATTCAGGTTTACTATTTAGCTTATTTTCTCCAATTTCAATTCTTTTTTTTTTAAATTTAGAGTGCCCAATTCATTTTTCCAATTATGGGCCAATTTAACGTGGCCAATCCACCTAGCCTGCACATCTTTAGGTTGTGGAGGCGAAACCCACGGAAACACAGGGAGAATGTGCAAACTCCACATGGACAGTGACCCAGAGCCGGGATCGAACCTGGGACCTCGGCGCCCTGAGGCTGCAGTGCTACCCACTGCGCCACTGTGCTGCCCTCCAATTTCAATTCCTGCCTCAACTCTCCCTCTGTCGCTGAGTTTAGTTCCGTTATGGATTCTTACTCTTTAAAATCTTTGCGATTTTTATACACGTTTTATACTATGTTCGCTAGAACGTGAGGGTGGCCAGGCTATGGGGGTAGGCCCTTGAGGACTGAGATGAGGAGAAACCTCTTCACTCAGAGGGTGCGAACCTGCAGAATACTTTACCACAGAAGACCGTGGAGGCAAAGTCACTGAATATAATTGAGGAGGAAATATTTCTAAACTCTAAAGGTGTCGAGGGGAATGGGGAGAGCCCGGGATTATGGTGTTGAGAACGAGGATCAGCCATGATCATATTGTACTGGGTCGGAGGGTCAGTGCAGACTCGATGGGCTGAATGGCCTCTTTCTGCACTGTAGGCATTCTATGGTTCGATGGAACGACAGAGCTGGCTCGAAGGGCCGAACGGCCTGCTCCAGATGTCTATGGGCACGATCAAGTTTCTCAGTGTCATTTCAAGCGGGTTTGGCTGGGAGTGTCTCCCGTCTCTGTCGGGAAGTTCTCCTCCGCTATCTTAGTCAGGTTTTCGGGCCCTGGGAGTTTCTCTCCGGGCTAGCCCACACTTAGAATTTTTTCCATCATTGGGGGGCTGAACACACTGGCCAGGCCGACTCCTCAGAGATTGGGCCACCATTTTGAAAGGGTGCCCTGATTTCACGGGAGCTTGAGGGTACCCCACACTCCCCACCCAAGGGCAATGTCACCCTCCACACACATGGGCACTACCCCACTCCCACCCCAAGTGAAGACACTCCGCTACGGGGTCGCTGAGGCCCCCCCCTGTTTTCAGGCCTTCCCAAGCCCTGTTTCTCCCCCCCCCCCCCCCCCCTGTTTTCAGGCCTTCCCAAGCCCTGTTTCTCCCCCACCTTCCAAGTCACCCACCCTTCAACAACCCCAAACTCCCGGAGGCCTCTTCATACCTGCCCTTCAGCACCCCCCCCCCCCCCCCCCCCCCTCCTTCACCCCCCTCCTCCGCTCCTTTCATGGCCATGACCTCCCTCAGGCCCTGATTCTTGATAGTGCCATCCTGGCACCTAGGCAGTACCCCTGCCAGCCTGGCAGTGTCGAATGGGCACCTTGGAAGTGCCAGCCTGGCAGTGCCTGGGTGCCAGAGGAGAGCTAGGGTGCCACCCTGCCCTGTCCCTGACCATCCAGGCGCCTCCAATGGCCTGGGAGACCACCCCAAGTGCCATTCCTCCCAAAAGTGGACCAGTACTAATTGGCGCCCGGCTGGGGTCTCCCTGGGGAGGCCGGTAGATACCGGGTGCTGGTTAGGTTCGCCGTCAGCATGGTTAAGTAGGTTCTTAAACCCAATTAGCCATGCGAGACTGGGACCCACCCACTGTGGACGGGATCCTGAGCGTGACACCTCTTGCGCCCCTGGGGAGGCCTCTCGCAGCATCTACCCGCCATGTCGCGCTCCGATTCCAGCGGTACGCAGCTGGTAGATCGCGCACTATGTTTCTAAGTCTGAAAATCTCTTCTCCCAGTACATTCTGAGAGGCATAAGTGAATTGAATATCAGTAACTTCAACCGCGTTCCCAGTGGGCCTGAGGCCTGAACATGGAAATGGCCTATTATCTGGAGTTAATTGGCATCAAATGTGCCATTTTATAAAGAGGGGATAATCAGACAGCTGGGTTGGAATATTAAAAGGAAAGAATGCTGCTGAAAGATATTATTAGAGAGTTTAAAAAATATATATTTTTATTCTCCTTTTTCACATTTTCCCCCGAATTCACACCCACCAACAATAAACAATAATCAGTAACAGATATACAGATATGTCAATCCCCATAATTATAACGATCCCATCCTCCCACCAACCGCCAAACATCAGCCCGCATGTTTACATAAACAAATGACAATAAAGAATCAGGGATTACCCATAGTCATCCTTAATATACGCAGCCCCCCTTCACCCAACCCTCCCAGCCAACCCCCCCCCCCCCAACTAATGTTCGATGTTATCCAGTTCTCGAAAGTGCATAGTGAATAATGCCCATGAATTGTAGAACCCCCTCCATCCTTCCTCTCGGTTCAAATTTAACCTTCTCAAGGGTCAAGTATTCCAACAGATCCCCCCGCCACGCCAGGGCACAGGGTGGAGAGGCTGCTCTCCATCCCAGCAGGATCCGCCTTTGGGCAATCAACGAGGCGAAGGCTATGATATCTGCCTCCGCACCCGTTTCCAACCCATGCTGGTCCGACACCCCGAATATGGCCTCCCGGGGACCCGGGTCCAGCTTCACATGTACCACCTTGGAAAATACCCTAAAAACCTCCCTCCAGTAATCCTCTAGCTTTGGACAGGACCAAAACATATGAACGTGATTAGTGCCCCCCCCCCCCCCCCCCCCCCCCCCCCCACAACGCTCACACACATCTTCTACTCCTTCAAAGAATCGGCTCATCCTCACCCTCGTGAGGTGTGCTCTGTATACCACCTCCAGCTGTATCAGCCCCAACCTCATGCACGAGGTGGAGGCATTCACTCTCCGGAGCACCTCACACCAGACCCCCTCCTCTATAACCCTCCCCAATTCTTCCTCCCACTTTGCTTTGATCCCTTCCAGTGGTGCCTTATCCTCATCCAAAATAGCTCCGTACACCCTTTTCCAGCCCCCTTGCCGTCAGCACCTCCTCCAGCAATGTGGAGGCCAGTTCCTCCGGGAAGCTCAGTATCTCTTTCCTAGCAAAATCTCGAAACTGCATGTATCTAAACATTTCTCCCTGCTCCAGCCCATACTTCGCTTCCAGCTCCCTCAATCCTGTAAACCGATCCCTAAGAAACAAATCTTTTAGCGTCTTAATCCCCTTCTCTTCCCATTTCCGAAAACTTCCATCCCATTTCCCTGGCTCAAATCTGTGGTTGCCCCGAATCTGCATTTCCCTTGACCCTGCCCCAAGCCGAAGTGTTGGCGAAACTGCCTCCAGATTTTCAATGAAGCTGTTATAACCGGACTCCCCGAGTGTTTCCCCGGGGCTATCGGGAGCAGCGCTGTTGCTAGTGCTTTCAGTCCCGACCCCCTGCACAAACTCTCCTCCATTCTGACCCACTGGGAATCAACCCCTCTGACCCAGCTCCGCACCTTCTCCACATTCGCCGACCAGTGGTAGTACATCAGGCTCGGGATAATTATGGATAATTCAGAAAATTAAATTAAGATAATTTAATGTGGTATTTGCTGAACCAATCCTAGGATTGGCTGCATGCTGACAGTGGAGACCCGCATTTGGACAACTGTCAGCTCCCCAGCACTTTGAGCTTTAAAAAAATTCTGATCTCTTAAAAGAAAAAATTATTATAAATTTAAAGGCAAATTTGATCAAGTGGAACTGAGAAAGAAAGTGATCTGTGGAATATTGCATCCAAATAACTGCCTTGAATATCCATTGTATCAAAGGAAACAGCAACGTGTGTCGCACAATCACTGATTTCTTCGGTGAGGAAGGTGAAATGCTCCTGTATTGATCCCGTGATCACGCGCGCCCAGAAATTAGCCGAAGTGTGCGGAGATCTTTCATGTCCCCTGTCGAGATCAGTGCGTTTCGCAAGGTTGGAAAAGCTGTGACGGGTGAGGGGGGTGTCTGGGGGCTGTCGAATGGAAACGCGCTGCAGCAGAGACAGATGCAAAATCAATACTTTCCACCTGAGAGAGTGTGACAGGAGGATCACTGCTGCCATTGGCAAAGCTTCCGGGAGGTACACATGCCAGATGTTGGGCTGCTGTGGCATTGTAGAGAATGAGAAACATGTTCGACTCCTGCTGGATGTGTTTCAGGCAGTGAGCGTTTCTTTGTTGTTGTTTATTATTGCCTCACAGCTGGTTTGTTTTTACTCAGCCATAAATGCTTCACAGCTCCAGGGTCCCAGGTTCGATTCCCGGCTGGGTCACTGTCTGTGTGGAGTCTGCACGTCCTCCCCGTGTGTGCGTGGGTTTCCTCCGGGTGCTCCGGTTTCCTCCCACAGTCCAAAGATGTGCGGGTTAGGTGGATTGGCCATGCTAAATTTCCCGTAGTGTCCTAAAAAGTAAGGTTAAGGGGGGGGTTTTTGGGTTACGGGTATAGGGTGGATACGTGGGTTTGAGTAGGGTGACCATTGCTCGGCACAACATCGAGGGCCGAAGGGCCTGTTCTGTGCTGTACTGTTCTATGTTCTATAACACAGGTGAAAACCGCTCTCCTTTTGCTTTTTGTTTTGGCAGGGTGGGTATCCTTAAAGGTGCCCTGGGCTGGAAAGAAACTGGAAGGAGCAGTGACCCACTCCCTCTTACTTTATTTTTACTCCTGAACTGTCTTCACTTTGGTCTTTCGCTTTCGACTATGTTTTCCCAATTCTTGACAAGAACAAGGATTGGCATTTTTATAGCGCCCTGGTCTACTTACCGCGCCTTCGAGGGGGTGGCGATAGAGGTTCACTAGTCTGAGTGCTGAGATGTGGCCATTGTCTTGTGAAAGATTGAAGAGTAAGGATGGGATTTTCCGGCCTTTCCACCTTTCCAGCCAACGAGATCTTCCAGTTCTGCCGAAGTCAACCCCCCCCCCCCCCCCCCCCCTGCCCCTCCCACCATGGTGGGTTCCATGGTGGTGGGATGGACGAGCCATGCAAAAGCCCATAGATTTCGGAAGTTCCCTCGGGCAGCCAACAGCTCATCGCATCCGCCATGGGAAGACCCATGAGGGCTGGAAAATCCCAGCCTGGGTCTGAAATCTCCAGAGATAATGATAATGAGACACAATCCCATTGAAAAGTATAACATTCTTAAGGGGCGTGACAGGGTAAGAATATGCAGGAATGCGTTTCTCCTGCCCGGTGAATCTAGATCTAGGGGGCATCAGTTTAGCACAAGGAATTGGCCATTTATGACGAGCATGAGGAGACATATCAGCATTCCAAGAGCTGTGAATGTTTAGGAGTGTCTACCACGGAGTGCTATGGAAGCTTGGCTGTTGAGAATGTTCAACTCAAAGCTGGACAGACTTTTAGAAAATTAGAGAATGAAGGGACATAGCGCAGGAAGGCAGAGTTGAGGTAGATGATTGTACTCAATAACAGGGCCGATTGGCCGACTCTTGCTCTTAATTCTTATGTCCTCGTGCCTTTAATGTAGTTAAACATCCTACAGAATTTCTCAGGGCCGTTCTCCAAACAATTGACCCTGAGCCGCATAAGGAGACATTAGGACAGGTGATCGACAACTTTGGAGGTAGGTTTTAAGGAGCGTCTTCAGTGAGGAAAGGGAGATAGAGAAATTTAAGAAGGAATTCCAGAGCTTAGTGTCTCAGCCCCAGAGGGCACGAACGGCGAGGGTGGAGCGATTAAAATCAGGAAAGAGCAGAAGACCAGAATGGGAGGAGCGCAAGGATCTCGCAAGGCTTTGGATCTCGAGGAGGTTGGGGAGGTAGGGAGGGCGTGGAGGGATTTGAAAATGAAAATGGGAAAAAAGATCTCACAAGACTATGGCGAAAAGACGGGCGAGTGAGACTTGCTCCGACAGAGTCAACACGGGCGAATGGCCTCATTCTGTGCTGTAACCGGAGAGCCAATGTAGATTAGCGAACACCAGGGTGATGTGTGACTGGGAGAGGGATATAGGCAGAAGTATTTTTGGATGAGCTGAGGTTTTTGGCATGGGTTAAAAGTTGGTGGATTCGGTTGAACTGCAGAATTGTTTTCTTTTTTAAAAATAGCCGCAACTGCTCTCCAGGGACTATCTAATAAAGAAATCTTGTTAAGGTCATAGAATAGTTGCAGCCCAGAAGGGGACCATTCTGCCCGTCGTGTCCATGCTGGTTCTTGATGAAGAAAAGGCCAACAGCGTGGGTTCAATCCCCATACCGGCTAAGGTTATTCTCAACCTCGCCCCTTACTGAGGGGTGGTGATCCTTAGGTTAAATCACCAGTCACCTCTCCCCCTCAAAGGGGAAAAGCAGCCTATGGTCATCTGGGACTGTGACGACTATACCTTTACCTAGTAACTGACGTCTCTCATCCTGGGAAACATGCTTCAACCAATTTTCAAGCAACATATTTTTGTAGGTTTTTAAAAAAACTGTGCTTGGTTTTTCTTTCTTTTCGAAGGCACCTGTTGCTTTTCCTTCCCCAAACCCCTCCAACGGCCACCATCAAGGGAGTCGATGGTAATGCCACGGGGCTAGTAATCTAAAGGCCCAGGCTAAAGCTCTTGAGTACCTGGGTTCAAACCCCATCATAGCAGCTGGTGGAATTCAAATTCAATGAATAAATTTGGAGTTGAAAGCTCGTCTCTCTCATGGTGACCATGGAATGATTGTCATAAAAACCCATCTAGTTTAATATCTGCTGTCCTTGCATGATTTGAACTACACGTGACTCTAGGTAGCGAGCCACTCAGTTCAAGGGCAATTAGAGACGGGCAGCAAAAGCTAGCCTGGCCAGCGATGTTGACATCTCCATGAAAGAATAAAGAAATAGCCGCCATGAAACGAGCTTGACATGAAAAGAATTCTCAATGAATCGGAGTGCCAGACCCATGTCCCCAGATTACATCAACAGAAACTGAGCACGTCAGAGTGATAAAAATCTAACTTGACTCCGGTGGAATGGGTTTTCCCAACAGAGGCAAAGTCCCAGGGTGGGATACGCCAACCCTGTGCCAGGTCGGAGAATCGCTGGCAGGCCGCGCGAATCGCGCCACGCCGCCCCGATGCCCTGACGCCGGCACGCAATTCTCCGCAGTGCGGTCGCGGGCCGCTCTACGTGGCTGGACTGCCGATTCTCTGGCCCGAATGTGCCGATCGGCCACAGGAAAAGAGCCGAGGCCCGCCAGTGCCGTTCTAAGCTGCTCTGGGCTGGCGTGACTTCGGCGTGTAAGGGTCGGGTGGCTGCCTGTGGGTGGTGGGGGAGGGGGGTCCGACCCTGGGGGGGGGCCTCCGATGAGGCCTGGCCCGTGATCGGGTCCCACCGATCGGCGGGCCGGCCTCTGTGGCTGGGGGCCTCCTTTCCTACGCGCCGGCCCCTGTAACCCCGCGCCATGTTGCGTCGGGGCCGGCGCATTGAAAGAGGCCACTGCGCATGTCCTCGTTGGCACCGGCGCAACTGCGCATGCGCGGATCCCGCGGTGTCCACTTTGTGACGGGATCTGCAGCTGTAGGGGCCAGATTTAGGCGTAGGAGCGGCCCATTCATGCCATCGTAAAAAGCGACGGCGTTTACGACGGCGTGGACACTCTGCCGCAAGATTGTAGAATCCCGCCCCCAGTGTTTTGTCAGTGGCAGCTTCCTGTCCAGTGTCAAATTATCTCACAGAAGGAAGAGCTTGTTTTGTTCGACACAAATTTAATACAGGGATGAAAAATGTTCCTATTACTGTACTGCAAAGTGGTTTGGGACTAGTGGCAGTTCCCAGAAGGGATCTGCCGTATTAAGGCCTGACCTTCTGACTGGAACCCTCGATCTTAAAACACAGGTAGCAGGTAGTGTCAATTCACTGTCCAATAAATACCACTATTTTGTGAGTGTTTAGCAGTTGGAAGCATGTTAAGTGCGTTAACTGTGTTTTGGAGAAGGTTTGGAAAGTATTCCCCTCTTGTACCATTGGCCCCACAATAACATCCGCTAAAACCACTTTAACCTCAGGTCAATTACCTTCGTTATCTTCAGTAATTCTGCCCCTTCTGTAATTCATGGAAATTTGTAGTGGCTTGCTACCTTATGAATGGAATTCAAATAGACTCAATGAGACATTAATTCATGAAGTGGTGGAATAATAGGACCCAGTCGTCTGAGTTGCTGATCTCGGCTGCTCAGTTTGGGGAGTTGCTGGTTAGAACAGGGGTTCTGCTGTCACGCACTCCAGCCCTTGGCATTTGCCCTATCAGACTCCACTGCAGAGTGTTGTGCATCTGTCTGGAAAAGGTCATCACACACACGCCCACACACACATCTTGTTGTCACTCAATTGAATGCAACAATGTGTATCATAACTGGAACTCTCCGCTCAACATGCCTCCCCTGGTGTCCTCTTGAACATCACACCCCCCTCACATCCCACCGACTGATAGTTCAAACCACCCGTGCTGCACCTCACTTACCACTCCATGGCGACCTGTTCAACCCCACCTACTACCCATCTCCGCAACCCTTCCTGAGCAAAGATCCACCGGCAGAGATCCTCCGGGTCGAGGAATGGGGAACACAGGAAGTCAAGTTTTTGGCGACTAACCCTAATGGCTGGCAGCGAGAGTGGTTCAGGGTCTCTGTGCAGCCAACCTCCACCGCTGGGGCCTCAGTACAAACCCCCTCCGCACTTGTGGAAAGGCACAAACAGTGCAGCGCATTACTGAGGATTGTCCCCACTACAGACCGAGTGCCGGACTTCCATTCTGCAAATGTGAAAAGCTATCGCTTGGCTTTGGGGATCTGCATTCACTAAATAATTTAAAAACTAGAAATGGAGGACCTTACCTACTGAATTTGTTGGGACAGTCCTCCGGAGGCTACCAGCAGCTAACCTGCTGCAGAGAAATTTGGGCAGAAGACTCTTGGGCTGTGATGTTGGGTCTCAGTGATCAGTAAGTAGCAAAAGCGGAAGACAATGTATGCTTTTTTTGTTCATTTCTGAAAACAATTTGTTTGATTATTTCTATATAGGAAGGAGACAGTCAATTAGCTATCTGGTCACTATTGACTGCACTTTCGAACTAGATGGGATTTGAGGGTCGCCACGATGCCTGTTCTCCATTCGGCCCTTCCACTTGGCATATCCAACTGGTCCACCTCTGCTGATTCAACAGGTTTTGTGAGACTCACTGAATTTAACTCAATAGAAAGCAGGCAACAATGAAGGGGCTACCCTCAAATCCAAGCCTCCAATTAAGTTTCTGTGTTCTCGCTCCATGAAGAAAGGAGACCCTCACGCAAGCTTGTGCAACATTGTTGCAGTTCAATGCTACTCAGCTGCCTTGAGCCCTCGATAAGCCTGGATTTCAGGCCCAGTATTGTGCGCATTGCCCAGTGAGATGTTTCCCGATTAAATATGGCTTTTTGTAAAGAAGACGGTGGCCCAGTGAAAAGGCTAAATGCTGAACTCCTTGGGAAGTGATTTGTACCTTGAGTGATCGCGTCGCTGATGCACCTTGTACTTCCCCCTGCCTTATCTCCTGCCCTTGAAAGGATAATGATGACATGAAATGCAGATTATAAATCTCTCACACACACACGTACATGTGTAACTGGCTCTCATATTTTATTGTATAGATCTGGTTTGGTGCCATCTATTGTGAATATTGACCTGTCTCTGTGTCTCCATTCAGCACATTCTTCACAACTTCACACTCTTCACCCTCACTGGGGAAGTTAATCTATTTTAATCTTACAAAAAAGATTACTGCTAGCCTCTGGAGAACTAGGGGCATTATAGTATTTGTTAAAATGTAATTAATCTGCAAGGATTATATACGGATGAACAATGCGGAGCACTGAATTAAGAATGTAATATCATGTTTAGCATGGCATGCAATGGCTGAACAACTTTAAAGTGCCTGAAAAAACTCCCAAAGCCTTCTGATTAATCACACACCTTGGGCAGAGCAAAGTAAAACACATTGAAAGGTACTGTTATGCGATTAGTTTGAATAAATATCCAAAGGCAAATTAACTCTTAAGTTAACTCTTGATGGAGGTAATTCCTATGTGGAATGTGGATCAAACTCTTTGTTAATTCAATCAATTTGAGCCACAGCTGGTGGAATTTAAATTCAGTGAACAGAATCTGAAGTCTTGGTAATGGAGGCCATGAAACGATCATCAATAAAAACCCATCTGGTTCACTAATGTCCTTTAGGGAAGGAAATCTGTCGTCCTCACCCGGTCGGGCCTATATGTGACTCCAGGTCCACGCAGCCATGTGGTCGACTCTTGACTACCCTCTGAAATGGCCTAGCAACCCATTCTATTCACATGGCAATTTGGGAGGGCCTAGAGATGCTGGCCCAGCCAGTGACACCCATGTCCTTTAAGGAAACACAATTCTCCGAGAGCCTTGAGTGCTTGGACTCATTACAAGAGGTTCAGTGGTTAGATTTAGCGTGAGCTGCACCCCCCCCCCCCCCCCCCCCCCCCGAAACCGCTCGGTAATCACAAACTGTCCTGATTGGAAAGGTTCACTTATTCCAGTTATTGCAAAAACGAATTGAGATGCGCCGATATGGAACCTGCCTGCAATCTGCTGAACCTTCCCCTCCAGAACAAGGACTTTATCTTTAGAAAACATCTGTAGGGTTTGGATTGCTGTGTTTATTTTCTCCAACAAAGCGGGGACCAAAATACAGTGGAGCCATTCTTTATTATACCGGCACCTAGCCAAGATCAGCCACGGTGAAGTATCCGAAGGTGAGCCACGCACTGCCAGGACTCCCAGGAATCTCTTCCATATTCACCCCAAACGTCCACACAGAATGTCTGCATTCGTTCATCCACATTTTATCTGCGCCCAGTGAAGCTGATTGAGGTTTGGCTGAATTGTTCTGATTGCTACAAGAGCAGGCAAATCAAAATAGAAACTAGATTTAACATGATTTGATTTAAGGAATATTATCGTCAATGTGAAGTTACATTAATTAGGTCTGACTAATAATATTGTGCAGTGCGTTGCATAAACATAAAATCCTTGACCCCTTAAATATTGATCTAAAAATAGGTTCACCTTCCCTGTCTTTAAAAAATTATCCCTATTCCCATTTGTTCTTTTCAATTAGGTCTGAAAAGAAACATTGTTAATTTACTATTTTTGCAAACACACGTTTCCTTTTGACTTACAGTACACCGGCCTTTTCTTTAACATGCATTTTAGATGTTAATTGGTTCACTGGGACAATGCGATGCAAAATCCTATGGGATTACAAAAACTAATAGGATTCTATGCAATGTATCGGGCATCCTATAGGGTTGCCTGGCAACAGGAAGGCTGCACTATAATTAATCTTCTGCTAGGCCACAACTGGAGACCTGAGTAGTGATGATGGTCAGGACATGCTTTGTGTGGGATGTAACGTTACTGAACTCATGTAATTGATTTATGGGATACCCGCTAATGCATTAACCTTTCAAGGAATAAATTTTCTCAGCACTTCAATACAAATGCATGTTTATTCATTGGCTGCTGTCTGCCAAATTGACATTCTGTAAAACAAGGCGAGTCACAAAAAAACGATTCACAGCGAGGCTGGAGACCCTGCAGTTTTCAAAATGCCCTGTAACAAAAAGGCCAAACTGAAATTATTAACCCTGTGTTGATGTGCAGAAATGGGATCAGGACATCCGCTTTCTGGAGCCTGAACAACTTTTTCCAAACCCTTATTCTCTTAAAGGCATTGACCGCCTCATATAAAGGAATAATTTTACATGTGCTATGCACACTCATGGATGCCCCTTCATGTATGAACCTCACCATCACCACGCATGTTGGGGCCACTGGGCGGTGTGGTCGGCATTACTGCCAAACGCAGTCCTAACTTCACCTGACATCCGCACTGGACAGTGACGAGGAGGAGAAACCTTTTACTTCTCTCTATCCCTATCCCAGCTGTACCGAGGGAAAATGTAGCAACTCTTGATTGCTGCCGCCCTGGTGAGACTAGTTAACTCAGAGGCTCAAATGTCGCCCAAATAGGCTTGACTCAGTATCAGGCCATGTGATGTCTTTATTCAGTGAGTCATGGGGATGGACTGGAGAAGGGATTGCTCACTTCCTGTCAGATTTGTCTGCTCATCGTAGAGTTGCAGTCAAAGACTAATTTAAAGTATTAGCTCAGCTTTGCTTGTGCGCTGCTGACTGTAAAGTGAAGGCACCCTGTTCCTTAATAACCCTGTAGATTTTGTAACATTTTATCATCACGGAAATGGTATGGTAGGGATCACGCAGATTGTCAATCAGATAAAACATGCAATCCAGGCAACATAATAATAAGAATCGCTTATTGTCACAAGTAGGCTTCAATTGAGTTACTGTGAAAGGCCCCTAGTCGCCACATTCCGGCGCCTGTTTGGGGAGGCCAGTATGGGATCACATCAGGCCAGCAGCACGGTTCGATTCCCGTACCAGCCTCCCCGGACAGGCGCCGGAATGTGGCGACTAGGGGCTTTTCACAGTAACTTCATTGAAGCCTACTCGTGACAATAAGCGATTTTCATTTTCATTTTCACATTAAATTGATGTGGACAAAAAGTTCAAGTGAAGGAGTCCCGATACTTGCCACTTATTTCTGAACACTGCTGTAACATATCGACCTCAGCACCAACTGAGAGATACCCATAGATGTGGAGATGGTTCCTTGGTGTGTGGTCTGTTGATAGGGACAGCGTCACTGAAACCCACCTGGGAAATATCCAGTTCCAGTGGTGAGGGTGGAATTCCGGGATTGCCTGGCTTCACATCGGCCTAGTGTCTGGTTTGGAGTTGCACCTCTCCATCCTGGAGTCACCCAGGACTGCTCCTTACAGCTGCTGCCACTGGAGAGGGCGAGCATGCAGGGAATCTCGGCTCGTATATTTTTTTAAGGCTGACACTTGTTCACAAATAGACTTGTTCAGAATGACTCAAAGGGACAGATATAAGTATAAAAAAAGTGGAGGGAAAATCAAAATACAGCGAATGCAGACAGCCTGAAATAAAACCAAAAAGTGCTGGAAATTCTCAGAGTCCGCAATCTAGCAGCCGGGCAAGCCAGGTTGGCACTGACAGGGGTGGGTCTTCTGGGGAGCCATATTGGGTGCGGTGGTGGTGTGCGGGGTGGGAAGTTGTGCCCCGATACCTGTGAAGGGGGAAAGGCGATGCCTGTGAGTGAAGCGCTCCCATAATTGCGTGGGGGGGGGGGGGGGGAGGGGGAGAAAGCTGCCCCGATACTTGTGTGGTGCTGGGGGCATACCCGATACTTGTGTTGGGGAAGGGGGGGGGGGGGTTTGCCCCAATGTTTGTGGGGGACACCTCTGTGTCCGTGGGGGAGGGAGGGGAGGCGAGGTTTATCTTTAATAATGGCGCCCCGATCTTTGTGGAGACGGCTGTAGCAGGCACCAGGCCCCGCTGCACCAGAGTGTCAGGGAAACTCCCCCTCCCACCTCCAGATTTTCTGTGCACGGAATTCCAGAAAATCTGGAGTGAGTACCCGGCTGGGCATCTGGCCCAGTGCACATCGCTTTTCAGTTTGAACTTAACAGTGCCAGATTTGGGGAAAATTGCACCCAGAGGGGTTCGCAGCACCTGTGGAGAGAAAATCCAGACATATGGATTGGGAGCAGGAGTGGACCATTCGGCGCCTCGAGCCTGCTGCGCCATTCAACGAGATCATGGCTGATCTGTCCGTGGCCTCGCATCACATTTCCGCCTACTGCTGATAACCTTTGACTCCCTCGTTAGATAGGAATATCTCTACTTCGGTCTTAAAAATATTCATTGACCCTGCTTCCACCACTGTCTGGGGAGGAGAGCTCCAAAGACTCACAACCCGGTGGGAGAAAAGATTTCTCCTCATCTCCGTCGTAAGTGTGTCCCATGTTTCCAGTCTCTCCCACAAGAGGACACATCCCTTTCGCATCCACCCTATCAAGTCCCCTCGGGATCTTATTTGTTTCAATAAGATCACCTCTCAGTCCAATGGTTACAGTCCTAGCCTGTCTGACCTTTGAGAAACAGAGCTAATGTATTGAGTCCAATCTGAGTCTCCTTTGGAGCGGAGGGTACTGTGAGCATGAATATTCCCTTCCTTTCACTCTGGAGTCTGAGGTATTTACAGTGATTGGTATTCCGTTGAAGGGATCGACAACTATAATGATAGGAATACAATGCAAAACCCCATCGAACCTTTCTGTAAAGATACATCACTGGCATGGCAAACAGTTTTGATTTTGAATGGCCAATGTTTTTGCCACGAAAACAGCAAAGATCTATCTACTTAGTGAGGTGAAGGAGGGTGGGGCCGGCAACTCAAAACAGTATTGTCGTAACCTTGGACACAAAGTTCAGCAGAAATCCTATTTGCACTTGTGAAATGGAATGAAATGAAAATCACTTATTGTCACAAGTAGGCTTCAAATGAAGTTACTGTGAAAAGCTCCTAGTCGCCACATTCCGGCGCCTGTTCGGGGAGGCTGGTACGGGAATTGAACCATGCGGCTGGCCTGCTCTGGTCTGCTTTCAAAGCCAGCGATATAGCCTAGTGTGCTAAACCAGCCCCTCTTCTGCTGAAGTTGCACATCTCGGTCCAGAAAGAGAAAAGTTATTCCCCTCCCTCCCTGCCAAAGCAAAAACTTCTTCAAACATTCAATTCCCGTCTGTATGGAGGAAGGGGCTCTGAGAAAAGGTTAAAGTGCAATGTTGAAAGGGAGGGATGGTTAAGGCAGGATCATACTGAAAGAAGGTCAGGGTAAACGGCTGAAGTGAGGTAAATTTCCAATATCATTTTAAAATAAGGAACCGTTGTAAGATCAGAAAAGTCTGGAAGTAACTCCTCCTGCAGAAAGAAGGGCTAAGTATGTGCAGCGATCTAACAGACAGGGTTGCAGACACCGAGGGTAGAATATTCTGCGCTCTCTTGGTGCGGGAGGGCATCTATTTGGATGGGGGAATGGTGGGTGAGCAGCCTGCTGCCTTCCCACCTACACCCAGGTTAAGTGCGGAGTGGGACGTCCCATGGTTGGCCTTCCCATCTTGTTGTCAATTGATGCTCTTAAGTGGACAATTAATGACCACTTAATGGTTCCATCCGACTGTTTTTGATATTAACCCAGCTGTGGGCAGGATTGGCATTGTGTGGTGAGGGGGTCCTCCGATGGACTTTGGGGGCACCTACCTTAAAGATGTACCCCCTTGGCCCACCACGAGATACCTGCACCAATCCACGCCCAGGTGAACACCGGCCCAGAGGACTGGAGAATCACTGAAGGGAGAATTCAGTGTCCAACCCATTAATGGGATGCAAATGGGTCAACTTCACCCACTTGCAATACCCGCTTGCCTGGGGCACGAACCTCGATGCTGCCAATAGCGGGGGGACCGGAGCATCGGAAACGGATCGACGCCCATATTTTTAATGATTCTCCGTCCGATTGCGAATCTCTCTGCCAGCACCAGGCAACGGACAATCCAGCCCCGTGATCACACTCGTGCCCCTTCTGGTTGAACTCAAAATTGGAAATGCTGAATTGCACAGCAGGCCAACCAACTTCTGAAACATAGAGGGCGGGGTTTTCCGTTGCGAGTCCGACTTGCCACTGCTGCCAGCGAGGACGGAGAATTTGGCGCTCAGCAAAATCTCCATTCAATGCAGCGGGTCTGGAGAATCTGGCAAGTGTGAAGGAACGGTGGATGAAAGTCAGAGACAGGTTCCAAATTCACAAATTCTGATCTCGCAATCGTACCTTGTCCTAAACTGATATCTGCAAACCATTTAAATTTATTTCCCTCAATATGATCCTGCCTTCACCATCTCTCTGTCTCGGATGTTGACGTTGTTCGTTATCCTTTTCTCATCGCTAATTCCCCCTTATAATTGGAAATGCACATTTTGAAGAGATATAAGGCCTGGGGCTGTTCGGGGGGGGGGGGGGGGGGGGGGGGGGGGGGAGGCCTGGAGCTGTTTAGGGGGAGAGGCCTGGGGCTGTTCGGGGGGGAGAGGTCTGGGGCTATTCGGGGGGAAGAGGCCTGGGGCTGTTCGGGGGGAGAGGCCTGGGGCTGTTCGGGGGGAGAGGCCTGGGGCTGTTCGGGGGGAGAGGCCTGGGGCTGTTCGGGGGGGGGGGAGAGGCCTGGGGCTGTTCGGGGGGAGAGAGGCCTGGGGCTGTTCGGGGGGAGAGGCCTGGGGCTGTTCGGGGGGAGAGGCCTGGGGCTGTTTGGGGGGGGAGGGCGGAATTTCTCATTTTAAACATTCATGATGTTTTTAAAAATCTTTACAAACCAATTTAATAACTGAGTTTTTAAGTCAACTAGTTCTGCAGTTTTAGTGCAATAACGTCAATGTTTTCCTCTCGCTATAACTTCAGTTTAAGCGGATGACCACATATAGTATCAGGGCCTCTTTATTTACATGGCAGTGCTGGACGGCCAAGGGATGAATGCTGTATCCGTGGCGGTGCAAATATTAGTTTCTACATTCTTCCCAGCCTGACAACACTTACACAAACAGTCCCAAGTTGGTTGGGCCCATTCAAGTCTATCTGACATTGAAAAACCAATTTCAGCTCCTGAGGCAATGTTTGGGAACTGGGAAGAAAATATTGCTGAGGTTACGCGCCTTGCAACGGCTGCGCAATATTGGCAACGGCTTTAGCTGAATGATGTTGTCCAAGGTGGGGGGGGGGGGGGGGGGGGGGATTCAAAATGTTCAGAGGCAATAAAGGCAGGCGTGGCAGTTAGAGAGAGTCTGGCATCTGTAACTTGGCAACCAGCCATATACCTCAGGAGAGGAGAAAAGGAAAATTGTTGATCAAGGATGAAAAATATAGAAGGCTGCTTAAAATTAATTTACCGGGTGTGGGCATCGCTGGCTAGGCCAGCATTTATTGCCCATCCCCTAATTGCCCTTGAGAAGGTGGTGGTGAGCTGCCTTCATGAATCTCTACAGTCCCTTTGGTGTAGGTGCACCCACAGTGCTGTTAGGAAGGGAGTTCCAGGATTTTGACCCAGCGTCAGCGAAGGAACGGCGATATATTTCCAAGTCAGGATGGTGAGGGGCTTGGAGGGGAACTTGAAGATGGTGGTGATCCCATGTGTCTGCTGGCCTTGTCCTTTTAGGTGGTAATGGTCGCAGCTTTGGAAGGTGCTGTTGAAGGGACCTTAATGAGTTGCTGCTATGCATCTTGCAGATGGCATACACCACGGCTGCTGTTGATGGTCGAGGGAGTGAATGTTTGTGGAAGGGAGCACTGTCACCAATCAAGCGGCCTGCTTTGTCCTGGATGGTGTTGAGCTTCTTGAATGTTGTTGGAGCTGCACTCACCCAGGTAAGTCGGGAGAGTATTCCATTGCACTCCTGACTTTGTAGATGGTGGGCAGGCTTAAGGGAGTCTACAGGTGGGTTACTTGCCACAGAATCCCAGCCTCTAACCTGTTCTTGGAGCCACAGTATTTATATGGCTTGTACAGTTCAGTTTCTGGTCAAATGTTACCTCCTGAATGTTGACAATGGTGAATTCAGCAATGGTAATGCAATTGAAGGGGAGATGGTTTGATTCTCTTGTTGGACATGGTCTTTGCCTGGCACTTGTGTGGCGTGAATGTTACTTGCCACTTGTCAACCCAAGCTTGCATATTGCCTAAGTCTTGTTGCATTTAGATATGGACTATTTCAATATCTGAGAAGTCACAAACGGTGCTGATTGTGCATTCATCAGTGAACATCCTGACTTCTGGCCTTATGATGGAGGGAAGGTCATTGATGAAGCAGCTGAAGATGGTTGGGCCGAGGACACCACCCTGAGACGCTCCTGCAGCGATGTTCTAGGACTGAGATTATTGACCACCCCAACCATCTTCCTCTGTGCTCGACGTAACATGAACCAGTGGAGAGTTTCCCCCTTGTTTGCTATTGACTCCAGTTTTGCTCGGGCTCCTTGATGCCACATTCAGTCAAATGCTGCCTCAATGTTTAGGGCAGTCACTCTCACCTCACTTCTTGAGCTCAGCTCTTTTGTCTATGTTTGAACTAAGGCTCCCAGAAAGAGAACACAGTTTGGACCAGTATTCAAGGGGCGGGATTCTCCCCTACCCGGCGGGGCGGGGGGTCCCGGCATAGCGGAGTGGTGCCAAGAGTGGTTGGCACCACGTCGACTGGCGCCAAAACCGGCACAATGGCTTTTGACGCCCGGCGCTGGAGCTGGCCGAAAGGCCTTCGCCGGTTCGCGCACGCGCCGGTGCGTCAGCTACCGCTGACGTCACCACCGGCGCATGTGCGCTGGGGGATTCTCTTCCGCCTCCGCCATGGCGGAAGCCGTGGTGGCGGTGGAAGAAAAAGAGTGCCCCCATGGCACTGGCCCGCCCGCCGATCAGTGGGCCCCGATCGCGGGCCAGGCCACCGTGGGGGCACCCCCCGGGGTCCGATCGACCCGGGCCGCCCCCAGGTCCCCGGGGGCCCGCTCACGCCGCCAATCCCGCCGCCACCAGAGGTGGTTCAAACCACGGCGGCGGGATTGGCCTCTCAGCGGCAGGACTTCGGCCCATCGCGGGCCGGAGGATCGCCGCAAGGGGCTCGCCGATCGGGGGAGCGTGATTCCCATCCCCACCAATTCCCGGGTGGCGGAGAATTTCTGCCACGGTGGGGGCGGGATTTTTGCCGGCCCCAGGCGATTCTCCGACCCTACAGGGGGTCGGAGAATTTCGCCCCTTATTTCCCCATTTTACTGTTTTTTTCCCTTCTGGGCTGTAATTAGATCAAGGGTTGAGTGATCCTGGCAGAATGCAAACTGAGTGTCAGTGAGCAGGTTATTGTTGAGTGGGTGCCACTTGAAATGAAATGAAATGAAAATGAAATGAAATGAAAATCGCTTATTGTCACGAGTAGGCTTCAATGAAGTTACCGAGAAAAGCCCCTAGTCGCCACATTCCGGCGCCTGTTCGGGGAGGCTGGTACAGGAATTGAACCGTGCTGCTGGCCTGCCTTGGTCTGCCTTAAAAGCCAGCGATTTAGCCCAGTGTGCTAAACCAGCCCCTTGACTGCACTGTCAACAATACCTTCCAAAACTTTACTGATGATTGAGAGCAGACTGATGGGTGGTGATTGGCCAGGTTGGATTTGTCCTGCCTTTTGTGGACATGGCGTACCTGGGCAATTCTCCACATTGGCGGGTAGGTGCCAAGATTTTGGATGTACTAGAACAGCTTGGCTAGGGGCACAGCAAGTTTTGGGGCACAGGCCTTCAGTACCGTTGCTGGAATATTCTCTGCCTTTGCCATGGCAGTATCCATTGCCTTCAGCTATTGCTTGACATCACGTGGTGTGAATGGAATTTTCTGAAGACTGGCATCTGTGATGCTGCTGTGTCCCTTGTGTGCATGTCTGTAATGCCTCAGACATCAAGGGGAAAGCTTGATGTGCTAATTGGAAGAATGGGGCAATGTAGTGCCCATATTCGCCGGCCGTAGAAATGGCAACGCGGGCCCAAAACCTACAAGGGTCGGGAAACGAGATTCTCACCGGCAGGATATTGTTTCCCGATTTTTCCGGCCCGTCGTCGGTGACATTTGCCGGTGCCAGGGATGGCTCCTCTGGGGAACCCCTTATGTGTGTTGTGGGTGGCGGGCTGGTGCCTGTGAGGAGGGGGTGGGGGGGGTGTGTGCCCCAATACTTCCATGATGGTGGTGGTTGTGGGGTAAGGGTAGGTGGAGGAGAGCCCCCAATGCTTCCGTTGTTTTGGGGGAAGGGGGTCACCCCGATGCTTGTGAAGGGATCCTCGGTGTATGTACGAGGGTGGGGAGGCGAGTTTATCTGCGGCCCTTTAAAGATGGCACCCCGATCTCTGTGGAGACGCCCTTGGCAGCTCCATTAGCCCCCCCCCCCCCCGCCCCACCAGAATAATGGGGTAAACCACGCCCACAGATTTTCTGTGCACAGAGTGCCAGAAAATCTGGTCTGAAAACTTCTGGAGAGATACACATCGGTTTTCAGTCAGAACCTGACACCTCGCAAGGTTTTGGTAAAATTTCACCCAGTTGGTGCCAAGTGTTGTTGGTCATGCCACCTGGGTGACCTCACCAGCAGGAGACCTGAACCATGCTTCTCTATAACCCTATAACCCTCAGAGATTGCCACACTCCTCCAATTCTGGCCTCCTGTCCATTTCTGGTTTTAATCACTCCCCCATTGACAGCCATTCCTTCAGTTGCTTGGGTCCGAAGCTCCGGGAATCCTCCTGAAAGGTCTCTTCCTCTTTTCCTCCTATAAGACGCTCCTTAAATCCCGCCGCCTTGACCCAGCTCTGGATCACCTGCCCTTCTAGCTTTTTGTGGCTCAATGTCAAATTCTGTTTGGTATTGCCCCAGTGACACACCTCAGGGTGTTTGACGAGGCTAAAGGCATTATTGCCGATTGCGCCTCAATATCAGGCAGGTAGGCAGCACGGTGGCGCAGTGGGTTAGCCCTGTTGCCTCACGGCGCCGAGGTCCCTGGTTCGATCCTGGCTCTGGGTCACTGTCCGTGTGGAGTTTGCACATTCTCCCCGTGTTTGCGTGGGTTTCACCCCCACAACCCAAAGATGTGTAGGGTAGGTGGATTGGCCATGCTAAATTGCCTCTTAATTGGAAAAAAATTAATTGGATACACTAAATTTATAAATAAAAAAATAAAAATATCAGGCAGGTGCCCAGTCACAACTGCTGGATGATCGCTTCGCGGCAGCTCCTGGGGTCGGGGAAGGCAGGAAATCACCCAGCCCGATGCTGAATGCAAGATATGGGTGAGAGTCTGCATATTCCGAATATCCCTGTTACCCACCATAGTGGGAGAACCATGACCAAAGGGACCGCAGAGATTCAAGAGTGACCAACTTGCATTGTGTTACCCACATCCCAGGGACAAATGAACACGCTGCCCCATAGTGCGGGGAGTCTGAATCATTAAATGGTTTCAAGAAGGAGGTAAATATATTTCTGATTTTAAAAATAGGTTAAACGGATATGGGGAGCAGGCAGGGAGGTGGATTTGAGACCAGGAAGTGATCAGTCATGATCCGATTGAATGCTCGAAGGGCTGAATTCTGCTCCTAATTCCTATGTTCCGAAATCATTCCAAGCAATTTGGTGATTTTCACCATCCTTGTCCGAGTACCAGCCATGCTATATTTGACTGGGGTCAGGGCAGAAAGCAGATCAGAGAGACAGATGCCATTCATGACAGCTAGGAGCGATGCAAAGTTTTACGTTATCACAGGTTGGGGTGTAAACGTATCTCACGACATTCATTCAAATCTTTCGAACAAATCAATCTGCCTTTAAACCTTTCCAACAAATCAATCTGCCTGCTCCCCATAAGCCTTTAAAATAAACAATGGACAAAGATTAAATTTGTGGAATTTCAGCCAAAATTGCACAGCATGCTTCCAACTCATGTGTGCTAATACGCAGACAGTGAAGAGATTTCCAATCGCTTTCCAATGAGGGCTCTCTCTCTCTGTCTCTCTCTCTGTCGCTCTCTGAGTTTAATCAGTGCTGTGCTGCCTGCAATATTTGCACAAGGAAGCAAAAAAATTGTGCTTTTTTTCCCACTTTGTGTCTATCGTATTAGCAGCAATATGCAAACAAAGTGGTTACCAACTTATCTATGTTCCCAGAGGTTCCCCTTGACAACTGCTGGATCGATGCTACAGGTTTGTTATTGAAAGTTGAGCTTTCGTTACTTTGAGCGCTCCCGCCGTGACCAAATTCAAGCAGATTATGAATTATCTTGTCCTCGCTTCACAATGTAACCTGATTTGGCAGCTCTGAGACATTAAAAAATTTGGAATCGCGCCGGCGCGGGGGCGGAGAATAGCCGTTCACGCCGGAAATCCGACGCGACGCGCTTCCGCGATTCTCCGCTGATCCGCCACTCCCGCGTGCGCGGTCAACCCGTCGCCGGTCAGGGGCAGTTGGAACAGGCCCCCGCGGCGATTCTCCTCTGTCGACCGGCCGAACGCCCGCTGGCGTGGTTTACATGTGGCACCACCCGGCGGGTGCTGGGACCCGCGGCTGCGGTGACGGTCCTGGTGGGGGGTGATGGGCAGCCAGAGCTGCGGGACGCACACCGGGGCTCTGATAGCCCCCTGGAAAACGGAGAATCACCCCGGATCTTCGAGGAAAAAGTCCGGAGTGATTCTCGCCGTGGGCGTGGGGACTTAGTCCCCAGAAAGGAGAATCCCCCCCCTGGTGTTTGACTTCTGGTTGCAATTGCCCCAACAGGCACAGTTCCGACGAAATTGACAAGCCAAGTGAATGCATCTAAATATCCAGACACGATTCGCCAGCTTTTCTTCGGAGGAGGAGCCTTTCCCTCTCCTTGTTCCTTTCCTTGGGCAGCTGCACAGAGTAACCCTGCCTATCTCAGTCAGAATGAAGAAGATTGAGAAAATTCCTCCAGCAAGCATGCTTGGAAGCTACACTCCCTTATTGATCTTACACACAGAATTTGCGTTATTTAACCATCCTTCCTCCACTCACTGCATTTTGCTGAAGAAATCACCTCGCTTTTGTCAGAGGTTTCTGTAACTTTGGCCATGAGTTCTGTTTGATGTAGTTTGTACAGCGTCTTTTTAAATAGACTCTGTAGACTGTTTGCTGAAGTTCACAGTTTAAATAGGCTAATTTAAGTTGAGTTAAGTAGATGTTGCCATGAAATGGGCTGTTTACTGTGAATCCTACCATAAGTCCCACCCCACCACTAACCCATTGGCTGACCGAGTTCAGTTGATTGGCTGTCAGTGATGTCAACAGACACTCTGGGCAGAATTAAGACAGACCCTCCCCCGAGGCAAGTTTGGAAGTGGGGACATTTAATTGGGCAGGAGGGAGTGGAGTAGGGATTTTCCTGCCTTTCCACGTCTTTGTGGATTACCTGGCGGTAGGAAATCTCAAAGGCAGCCTTCCCTCCCTGCTGCCAGTTGAAGCCCTTAAATGGGCAATTAATGCCTGCTTAAGTGCCTCATCCCACAATCCCTGGTGCTCAACCAGTGGTGAGTGAGGGATTCACCATGGGGAAGGAAGAGCCCATTGACAACAAAACCACTGCCCTTGCTCCAAACCCCCCAATTCGCCCCACTACCCGCCAAGCTGCAATCCCTATTCCCACCCACCCTGACCTTTGGCCTGGGAACCCTCAGCAATCCTTGGCCTTCGATGGATGCATTGCCGGAACCTGCCATCTCTCCTGCTGGTGCTGCCTGCAATAGACAGTCAGCATCCTCTGATTGGCTGGCAGCACTCCAGGGGGGTTGGGGTTTCCGCTCCTCGGGACCTTGACCTGGGGAAAGACCAAAAGCTGGCCACTTAAATGCCTGATTGGCATTAAATCTGGCAGGCCTTTCCCAAAGGAGGTGAAGCGGCTGGCTGGCCTTTCAGTCAGCAGGGGAGGCCCCTACATTAAATACGGCCCTCTGTTCCTGAATGCACACGGTCTTCAATGCAGCAATATTCCACAATGGCGAACAATTTTGCCATTCTTCAGGTACCGATCTAGACTATGAGCAGCATGAGGCTATTTTACCGTGCCCTGCCATCCACATCCTTGTATTTACAGCGAATCCTTGCAGAGTGTAACCCATGAGTGAGCAATGGGTGGGGGTGGGATTAAGCTTGGCTGTTATGAATGATCCACTGACAAGAAGAATGGGCAATAAAGGGAAGGATACGGATATGCTGAAAACACTGCAGGGGCTGACCACAGCATAAGCCACTGCCCCCAAAAGAGCGCAGGCAGGAGGAGAACATTCCAGGAATAGAAAAGGTACTAAGATTGAAAACATAAGATAGAGGTCTTCAACATTTTAATTGGGTCACAAGTTCCATAACAAGCTAAACTGAGACAGAATACAATTTAATAGCAGTGCCGACAATTCTTATAATACTGGAAAATCCAACCCGAGGGAAATAGGTAATTGCAATAGCAAATAGCAAGATGGTACAGAACAAGGGGCAGTGCCACTTAATTTAGTACTTAGGGCAGACATACAAGGGACAATTTGAACTCTATCCGCCTGAAGGAAGCTGGGAGGCTGGGCAGTTAGAATCTCAGTGCGACTTTCCTGTCAAGATCTAATTATTTTTCCGCAGATTCCCATTGAGTTTTAATTTGTGCCAGCGTTTATGTCCTAAAAATTACAGGGAGGACTAAGTGAAGTTGCCTGCCGGTGTCTTTCAGCGACCAGCTTTGAAACATCACTGAATGCAGGTTCCTTTTATACGGTACCTTGCCCGATAGGCTGACACATGGCAATCAAGGAGATGGAGGACATAAACCAAAGATAAGCTGCGACTGGAGAGAGCCAGCGCTATGGCAATAATAGAGTAAACAGCTCGAAATAAATACGTGCTGAGTTTATATAGCCACCGACCATTTGAGATCAACCTTGGCTGTAATCACGCGAATGACATTCCGAAGACTATTTTTGACACTCAAGTCAATTTTCACTCAGCTGATGCATTTGATAATCCCATCAAAATGGTTCATCACTCTGACAATTACTTTAAATAGTCAAGAGAGGATTTATTAATCATTGTAATTACGTTTCTTTTTTTGCTGACTTCATTTTCAAAACTAAAATCAGTGTGTGTAAAATCTATCACTTTGATTGATTTCTTCGAAGCTGTGTAATGGAATTTTTACTTCAATAAAACTGGAAGCTAAGTGAAAAGCTGAAGTGACGGAGGTGACATTTATTGCTTTATTTGCAACATTTGTAGATTAATGAGGGACTCGCATTTGTCATTTTTCTCAATTAGATGTTTACAGGTCAAACAAGGCTTTTTTCCCACCATTATTAATCCCTCATAGGTTAGTGCACGGTGGTAATTCACTTAAATGTGCAAAAAATTCAATTGTACCGGCAGTATTTAATTGCCAGCCATTTAATGGGTTGAAGCAAGTCATTTATGAAAGTCAGACTGCGGAACGTAATAAATTACAGCCCTTCAGAGAACCTATAAAAAAATCTTCTATTCATAGACAAAAAAGAAAATTACTTAATGATTTTTCAATCTCCGAGCCTTTGCGAAGCTAAAATCTGTGACAGTGATTCTGAAGTACTAATCCTTAATATTGGAGTTAAATTATTCTTTAACTAAGATAGCAAATCCATTAGTGCCTTCTTCACAAGCATCGAGGAGCAATTGGATCTGCGTTGTTCAACTGACAAGAGATGGGGGTGTGCCATTTCTTCATTCAACGCTTTATATTTATCGAGAGGACAGAATAATATTGGTGCTGGTAATTGGAGGACTTTGCTACCTTGGTTAAATAGCACCAAGCATTATGTTGGCACCAGGTAAAGGTCGAATAGTATACAAGGTGAAACTCCATGCCAAATATCCCTCAACCTTTCGTCCCTATATCTCTTGAACTTAATTACGATGATTTAGGTTTCCCATACTCTCTTATCACAATAATTTTCCTGAGCATGCATACCAAATTAGTAACTTTGCTTTTATGCCTCGGATTTGCCAAATTATTTCTGATGCACGCCACATTTTTGGATTATGGACCCCTGTCTGTAGATATTAATTGGAGTAAGGTCCTGGCAGCACGATGATCGATACTTCCGGAGTTTAGATTCTATTCCTTCTGATCCGCAAACTTCAGACCAACAATTGAGACTGTGTAACATTTGGACTGAACACAGACAAGAGTGTTGCTAATGTTCAGCGGGCAAAGAGGGGACGTGGCCATTAAACGTTTTGAGTATTGCGATGTGAGTATTGGTCCATGACTCACCACACCAGACATTTCTGGTTCCAGTTTGGATAATCTCATGGAGAGGCTGAGTGTATCAGTGAGTTTATCCCTGCTCCTCAGTGAAGGAAAATTCAGGACACACATTGTTTAAAAATTGAGTATTGCTGAATAAAAGACACCTGAGATGGGACTGTCCGGTCCCTTCGTGGAGTGTCTTCCCGCTGCTGGGGAACCCGCCGCAAGGGGTGGACTCCAGTGGGACCGGAAGATCCTGGTGGCAAGAGGGGCCAGAAGAAACCTGTTTAACATTAGATGTGTTTCGTGATTGGGCAGCACTTGCTGCCTAATCCCAAGCGTGCTAACACCAACAACCGATTTAAGATTATCAGCTCAGGCTTGCAATGTGGTTCACTTACACTATGCTGGAAGCTCTGTACATTCATATTCAGGGAGCTGTCCTCCGCAGGCAAAAGGAATATGTCCAGGAATCAAAAATTTAATTAAAGTGCAGGGGACAATGGTTTTCTTGTGGATCCTCCATAGCAATGCCTCGACTAATCAGAGTCCACCTGCCCCTTTCTTATGAAGTCCAAATTGTTCTCCCTTTGAAACTTGGCATTCGTGCATCTGTCTTGATGAGTGCAAGATGAAAAGCTTTGACAGCAAGTCTCTTTTTTTTTAGGAATATTCCAAGTGAATATTAGTTCAGAACTGTTCATGTCTATTCCTGAAGAAGTCTAACTGCATGACCTCTACCATCAGCTTCCTCTGGCAGGCATTGCCTTCCCTGATGCTTCAGCCCTTTATTGGAACTCTTGGATTGGTCAGTGCCGGTGATAGATGCAAAACCTGGAGTGGACCATGTCATTGCATTGTTTTTTTTTTTATAAATGTTTTTATTCAGTTTTCATATTTTATATTGAACAAATTACAAATTGTTAGGAGAGAGAAAAAAAAACAAACACGCAAAAATTAATATACATATTTACAGGTAAGCATCTTCGTAGTAGTAACTGCGCCCCCCCCCCCCCCCCCCCCTCTCAACATGTTTATTTAGTTTGGTTTTGGGCCTTAGCTAGCCATCGAACCCCCGTACCGAACCTGTAGCCCCCCCCCCCTCCCGCTACCTTCCCCCGACTATTCTTCCTCTTGTACATTGGCCACAAATAGGTCCCGGAACAGTTGCATGAATGGCTCCCACGTTCTGTGGAAGCCGTCGTCCGACCCTCGGATGGCAAATTTGATTTTCTCCATTTGGAGAGATTCCGAGAGGTCGGACAGCCAGTCCGCAGCTCTGGGCGGTGCTGCTGACCGCCAGCCAAACAGGATTCTACGGCGGGCGATCAGGGAGGCAAAGGCAAGGGCGTCCGCCCTCCTCCCCAGGAATAGATCTGGCTGTTCTGAAACCCCGAAGACCGCCACTATCGGGCATGGCTCCACCCTCACTCCCACCACTTTGGACATAACCTCGAAGAAGGCTGTCCAGTACTCCACGAGTCTGGGGCAAGACCAGAACATGTGGGCGTGGTTGGCCGGGCCTCTTTGGCACCGTTCACATCTGTCTTCCACCTCCGGGAAGAACCTACTCATACGGGTTCTTGTTAAGTGGGCTCTATGTACCACTTTTAGTTGCGTCAGGCTGAGCCTTGCGCACGTGGAGGTGGAGTTGACCCTATGCAGTGCTTCGCTCCAGAGTCCCCACCCTATCTCCATCCCCAGGTCGTCCTCCCATTTCCTTCTTGTTGCGTCCAGTACGGTGTCGTCCCTATCTACCAGTCGGTCATACATGTCCCTACAGTTCCCTTTCTCCAGGGTACTTGCGTCCAGTAGGTCTTCCAGTAGTGTCTGTCGTGGCGGTTGTGGGTACGTCCTTGTCTCCTTTCGTAGGAAGTTTTTGAGCTGCAGGTACCGTAGCTCGTTCCCCCCAGCTAGCTGAAATTTCTCTGTCAGTTCGTCCAGTGTTGCGATCCTGTCGTCCGTGTATAGGTCCCTGACTGTCAGTGTCCCCCCGTCCTGCCTCCACCTTTTGAAGGTGGCGTCAGTCAGTGCTGGCGCGAACCTATGGTTGTTGCAGATGGGAGCCCTGTTCGACATTTTGGTCAGGCCAAGTTGCTGCCGCAGTTGGTTCCAGGATTGGAGGGTGGCTGTCACCACTGGGCTGCTGGAGTGTTTTTTGGGTGGGGATGGGAGTGCTGCCGTGGCGAGGGCCCGGAGGGAGGTTCCCATGCAGGAGGCCTCCTCCGCACGCACCCACTCAGCTTCTGGCTCCTGGATCCATCCCCTTACTCGCTCGGCTGTTGCTGCCCAGTGGTAGAATTGTAGATTCGGGAGGGCTAGCCCTCCCCTGGTTTTTGTTTTTTGTAAGACCTTCTTTGGGATCCTAGCATTTTTACCCCCCCATACGAACGCCATGATGAGTTTGTCCTGCGCTTTGAAAAAGGCCTTGGGGATGTAGATCGGAATGGATCTAAACAGGAAGAGGAACCTGGGCAGTACGTTCATTTTGATCGTCTGAACTCTCCCCGCGAGGGAGAGCGGGAGTGTGTTCCATCTTTGCAGGTCCTTTTTAACTTCCTCCGTCAGGCTGGTGAGGTTCCATTTGTGGATCCCTTTCCAGTCATGGGCTATTTGGATCCCCAGGTAGCGGAATTTATGTCGGGCTTGTTTGAACGGCAGCCCCTTTAGTGCTGCCCCCCTTGCGGGTGTACTGGGAAGATCTCACTTTTGCTCATGTTGAGTTTGTAGCCCGAGAAGGCTCCAAACTCTTTCAGGAGCGCGATGATTCCGTCCATGCTGCTTTGTGGGTCCGAGATATAGAGGAGCAGATCATCCGCATAGAGTGAGACTCTGTGCTCTCTACCTCCCCTTCGGATCCCCCTCCAATTTTTTGCTGCCCTGAGCGCGATTGCTAGCGGTTCAATTGCTAGTGCGAACAGCAGCGGGGACAGTGGGCATCCTTGTCTGGTGCCCCTGTGCAGCTGGAAGTTGCAGCCATTGTTAAAGATTTCTGAACGCGTCGCTTGTTTGTTGTCTCTGTTAGAGAATAATAGGTACACACATCAGGGGAGGTGGTGTAGTAATCCAGACACCCAGAGTAATGCTCTGGTAACCCAGGTTCAAATCCCACCACAGCAGATGGTGAAATTTGAATTCAAAATAAATCTGGAATTAGAAGTCTAATGATGACCATGAAAAGATTGACAATTGTCAGAAACAACCCATCTGGTTCACTAATGTCCTTTAGGGAAGGAAATCTGCTGTCCTTACCCGGTCTGGCCTACACGTGACTCCAGACCCATAGCAATGTGGTTGACTCTTCACTGCCCCCTCAAAAGCAATTAGAGGTGGGCAATAAAGCCTGGAGTGCTGGCCCAGCCACGCCCCATGAACGAAAAAAAAAAAATGTTCAAGTCCAGGCCAGACAAACAAAACAACAGTCTACACAGACAAAGAGAAAGTTCAATGTTTGTAAATGAATTCAGATCTTCTGAATGTCAGATTGTACAGTGAATCTGGGTTTATAGCTCTAAATCAGCACAGGTTGGCTGTGGGGGGGTACTGGATGAGCGAGCCAGTGGCTGTGAAATCTAATCTCAGCTCAACATAGCAAGCTGTGTTAATGGATTACTAAACCCGGTAACTTGTCGGCCATTACCAGCGAGGCAGGTAACTGTGAAAGCTGGCCGAGTGCTGTGAAAATCTTACCGGTTCGTCCCTGGTTCAAGAAAGAAAATTGCCACACCTGGCTGGTCTAGCCTAAATATACCATTGACTCTTACTGACTCCTGAAGTGGTCCAGTCAGACATTCAATTGAAAAAACAACTTTCAAAGCTATTTGCCACTAAAGGCATCTTCAGGACACCATCTTTTCGAGGTCATTTACTCAAGGTTCAAGGAGGGCGACATGGTAGCACAGTAGTTAGCAATTTTGCTTCACAGCGCCAGGGACGGGTTCGCTTCCCGGCTTGGGTCATTGTGCGGAGTCTGCACGGGTGCTCCGGTTTCCTCCCACAAGTCCCGAAAGACGTGCTGTTAGGTGAATTGGACATTCTGAATTCTCCCTCTGTGTACCCGAACAGGCGCCGGAATGTGGCGACTAGGGGATTTTCACAGTAACTTCATTGCAGTGTTAATGTAAGCCTACTTGTGACACTAATAAAGATTATTATTATCTAAATAAAATTGGTAACAAACTGATCATTTGCCACCAGGCCACAATGGTGGGGCTAAAGATCATTGCTAGACTCAGTTTTACCCTGGATCTAATATTATGCAATCCAGGGACCACTTGATGGTAACACTGCGTGAAAAGTAGAACATCTTTCCATGCCCAACACATTTCCTTCATCAGCAGCTATCTAGGGTAGTACACAAGGCACCATGGTAGTCATCTTACGTATTTTCATTAGCTGGTTAATGGTTTATTATGGTGTCACTGCACAGGTAAGAGGGGAGATGGTTGAAAATAAAATTAATAATAGCTTATTGTCACAAGTAGGCTTCAATTAAGTTACTATGAAAAGCCCCTAGTCGCCACATTCCGGCGCCCGTTCGGGGAGGCCGGTACGGGAATTTAACCCACGCTGCTGGCATTGTTCTGCATGACAAGCCAGCTGTTTAGCCCACTGAGCTAAACCACACCCCTGCTCTGATTTGATGCTCTGGGCACCAGAGAAAAATGGAGTTTACAGATCTTTAAAAAGAGCCACAGGTCCTGAATTACACGCGTTGCTGACAGTGTTCGCCCCAGTGTCTTTCTGAGCATGTTTTAATCAGATGTAAGCTCCTGTAGCTGCAGGGAATTCTATGAATGGCTCAGGTTTCCATTTCCCACACCTGCCTTTTAACCACACAACACACAAATGCTGCCAGCTGCTGGAATGGTCCGAGGAATCGGGAGCAGCTGGGGGGGGGGGTGAGTCCACTTAACTGTACGTGCAGTAGTTATTCCCTCTTGTTGCTAAACAGGCAATGTTTGACTGTTGCCTGCCTCACTTTGTCCTGATTGCCTGCTGGCTCCTCGACACTGGGAGTTAGAATGGATGCATTTGCTGCATTTTCAAATGTACGGTGGGATTTGCATCTGCAACATCCCCGATGCTGAGGAGTTCCAGTTCTTTCAAAGCGCAGCGCAAATGGGGCGTGGCGTGAATCGCAAATTCCAGCGCGCAGTGCACCGGTGCTGGTTCGCTGCCATTGTTTTCATTCATACTTGCGGTGAGGAAAGCCAGGTGAAAAGCCAATGTGGATTGGGTGGAGCCCCCTCTCAAACTGGGAGAATAAGGAGCTACATTGGGAAGTCATCGCAGTCTTCACTGGCAGGGTGTGGCCGTGTCTGGTAAAGTCAGCATTTGTTGCCCATCCCTGATTGGCCTTGGGAAGGTGGGGCGGGGAGCCAATTACAAGGGAATGGCTTTCCAGGGCATTTCAAAGAGCAGTTAACAATCAACCACATTCCTGTGGCCAGACTGGGGAAGGGCGGCAAATTTCCTTCCCCGAAGTACATTAGCGAATCACTTAGGAGAATCCGGAAGTTTCGTGGTCACCGTTACCGACAGCAGCTTTCTTATTCCAAGTTCCGTTTCTGTAATTGCATTTAAATTTGTGGGATTTGAACTCATAACTTGGCATCATTGGTCCAGATCTCTGAATTACTAGTCAAGTGTCATTACCACTATTCTGCCTATTATAGAGAGACTCATATGTAATGCTTGAGTTTTAGTTGCCACGACATTGAAGGAACATAGAAATAAGGGGAGGGGTTTTCTGGTCACCCCTCCCCCTGCATTGGCATGTTTCCCGGCAGGAGAGGCAGCGCTCCGCTGGCAGGACCTTCCAGCCCCGCTGATGTCTACGGCGTCTTGCATGCCTTGCCCGTCCTGCCACTGGTGAACCCATCGCCTCCGACGGGTAAGAGCCAGAAAATCCGACCCAAGGATTCCCACAGTTTTTTGATGCCTTGGGAAAAAAAATAAGTGGAATAGAAGATGGCTCGGAGATGCTGGTTTTGATGGAGGGCATAGAGTGAAATATTGAGATTTAATATAATAATAATTTTTTATTATTGTTCCAAGTAGGCTTACATTAACCCTGCAATGAAGTTATTGTGAAAAGCCCCTAGTCGCCACACTCCGGCGCCTGTTCGGGTATAGAGGAGGGAGAATTGAGAATGTCCAATTTACCTAACAAACATGTGTTTCGGGACTTATGGGAGGAAACCGGAGCATCCGGAGGAAACCCACGCAGACACGGGGCGAACGTGCAGACTCCGCAGAGACAGTGACCCAAGCCGGGAATCGAACCTGGGACCCTGGTGCTGTGAAGCAAAAGTGCTAACCACTGTGCTACCGTGCCGCCTCAAGTGGCACATTCTACAACTCACCTCAGCCTTTTACTCAATGCTCCAGGAGCTGGTGTTCTACTTTGTGAGCTTGGCGTTTCACCTGGGATCCCAATAATATAATGAGTATATTTTGGCCCATTGAGTTTTATGATTTAAGAAACACCTCATCTCATACTATTGTCCTGCCTGCTCCCTATAGTCAGGATTTCCACCCCCCATTGTATTGGTGGGTTCGATGACGGCAGCGGACTATCTTGTGAGAACAGCCGAATCGTGTTTCATGTTGATGTAAACACGTGACGCCACTGTTCCCCCCTCCCCCCCACCCCGTCAGTCGTTCACCATTTCAATTACTGAGCATATTGTTATCAGGCCTCGTCACCTGAATCATCCCCGCCCTCCACCAGCCAAAAACTCCATCCATGTTGGCGAGCGGGCAGAATGGCGTAAAACCCGTCTGGTCTCCCAAGGTGTGCACCTGGCAAGCAGAACTCCCAGAGGTGATGTGAGCGCATCGCTCGAAGCAATGCCCAGTACCTGGAGGCTGTGCGGGTGGTTTGTCTTCGGGGATGGGGGAGTTTCCAGGGTGAATTCCTTAGCGCTGGGGCAGCTTTTACAAATGGCACCCTGTTCCTCACAGGGCTAGGTTGCTGGGAGCGAAGGTGAAACAAAGGCCGCCCCACCAGCGATACGTTATGGGGCCCAACCTTTGCTTTTTTTCTCTAAGTTTATGTTGGAGAAATCCCGCCCTGCCGTCGGCTGTCCTATTTTCCGGCGCCGTTTTTGGGGGGCCAGCGGGATTCCCGCCATGCCGGTCGGTAGACGTTGACAGCCGCCCCCCCCCGGTGATTCTCCGGGCCCCGATGGGCTGAGTGACCGTAAAGTTTTGGCTAGTCCCACCGGCGTGAATTACTCACCTCATGCACGGCGGGATCTGGCAGGTAAGTGTGCAGGGGCAGTCCTGGGGAGGTGGGGGAGGCGTAGGGGGATCTGACCCCAGAGGGGCCCCCACGGTGACCTGGCCTGCGATCGTGGCCTGCCGGTCTGCGGGCGGCCTGGTTCCGTGGGGCGCCTTCTTTCCTCCGCGCCGGGCCCCTGTAGGTCTCCGCCATATTGCCCGGGGGCCGGCGAGGAGAAGGAAACCCCGCGCATGCGTGGAAATACACCGGCCGGTCCACGCATGCGCGAGATCACGACGGCCGTACCGCGCATGCGCGAACACGCGCCGGCCCTTCGCCGCCGGATGGAGCGGCGCCAACCACTCCGGCGTCAACCTAGCCCCCGAGGAATTGGAGAATTCCTCACTTTTGGGGGCTGTTGACGCCGGAGTGGTTTGCGTCGGTTTTCCCGTCGGCGTGGGGACACAGCCCCATTTTCGGAGAATCCCGCCCAAGGTTTGCGTTCCGTCACAGCGGCAATGACCTGCCGTGAATACAAGATCAGGCTTGGCTGTGGGCCTCCGTCATGGACCATCAGTCCAGTGACAGCCACCAGCCGCACACCTTGGCCACTTGATTGAGGTAATTAAGGGCCTTTGATGCCTGTAGAAATATAGAATAGAGCAAGTCAATGCCTAGAGAAAGGAAGTGGATGGACTAAAGTAATCTATATTGATTGAAACTGGCTTTCTCTAGACTATGAGAGTTGACCTGATTAGAGGTGCTTTATATTATGAAAAGGGGGAACTAAACTAAGAACGATGAAAGGAAGATGGCCACTAATAAATCCAATTGGAAGTTCAGGAGAAGCTCCCAGAGATTGGATAGAATGTGGAATTTTCTAACTTAAGTAGTTGAGGGGAATAACATCAATGCATTTAACGGGAAGTTAGATAAACACATAATGGAGAAAGGAATAGAAGGATATGCTGATAGGGGTTAGCAAAGAGGAGTGAGAGGAGGGTTGTGTGAACCATAAACACTGGCATAGATCCATTGGGTTGAATGACCTGTTTATGGGATGTACGTTCATCGTAATACCTGGTTCTTGGCTCGAGTAGAAATGCCTCAACGAGAATAGGTGAGGCACATTCAGCTGAGCACTACCCAAGATTAAGATGAGTTGTTTTGAAAACTCTCATTGCATAAGGATCCATTTAGCAGGAGAATCAAATTAACCTGCTTACTTTGAGCTGCCTACCATTGAAAGACATTTAATTAAAATTTATTTATGAATCATACACATAGATAGATCCGGGCAGAGCCGCTGCAATAAATACATTAGATGAAAAGGCACTTCCTGGGGTTTGTTGGAATGCTCGACAGTTTACTGTCAGGGGCTGGAAAACAACAACAAATTGTATTTATACCACAACATTAATGCAGTGGGACATTTCAAGACATTTCACAGGGGTATGACCAAACAAAATTTGACGCTGGGCCATTTAAGTATATATTAGGATTATTTGGTCAAAGTGGTAGGTTTTAAACATCATCATAAAGGAGGGGAGACAGATAACGAGAGGGAGAGCACTACAGAGTAAATTCTAGAGCCGAAGAGCTAGGCAGCTGACGCCAAATGAAAATGTGGGAAAAGGCCAGATTTGGAATGGTTGGAGAGATAGGGAGGGCCAAGGAAAAGAGATAGGGAGGGTCAAGGAAGAGAGATAGAGAGGGTCAAAGAACAGAGATAAGGAGGGTCAAGGAACAGAGATAGGGAGGATCAAGGAACAGAGATAGGGAGGATCAAAGAACATAGATAGGGAGGGTCAAAGAACAGATATAGGGAGGGTCAAGGAAGAGAGATAGGGAGGGTCAAGGAAGAGAGATAGGGAGGGTCAAAGAAGAGAGATGGGGGGGTCAAGGAACAGGGATAGGGAGGGTCAAAGAAGAGAGATAGGGAGGGTCAAAGAAGAGAGATAGGGAAGGTCAAAGAACATAGATAGGGAGGGTCAAAGAACAGAGATAGGGAGGGTCAAAGAACAGAGATAGGGAGGGTCAAAGAAGAGAGATAGGGAGGGTCAAAGAACATAGATAGGGAGGGTCAAAGAAGAGAGATAGAGAGGGTCAAAGAACATAGATAGGGAGGTTCAAAGAACAGAGATAGGGAGGGTCAAAGAACAGAGATAGGGAGGGTCAATGAACATAGATAGGGAGGGTCAAAGAAGTGAGACAGGGAGGGTCAAAGAACATAGATAGGGAGGGTCAAAGAACAGAGATAGGGAGGGTCAAAGAATATAGATAGAGAGGGTCAAGGGAAAGAGATAGGCAGGGTCAAAGAACAGAGTTAGGGAGGGTCAAAGAAGAGAGATAGGGAGGGTCAAAGAAGAGAGATAGGGAGGGTCAAAAAACAGAGATAGGGAGAGTCAAGCAAGAGAGTAGGGAGGATCAAGGAAGAGATATAGGCAGGGTCAAAGAACAGAGATAGGGAGGGTCAATGAAAAGAGATGGGCAGGGTCAAAGAACAGAGTTAGGGAGGGTCAAAGAAGAGAGATAGGGAGGGTCAAGGAAGTGCGTAGGGAGGGTCAAGGAAGAGACATAGGCAGGGTCAAAGAACAGAGTTAGGGATGGTCAAGGAAAAGAGATAGGCAGGGTCAAGGAAAAGAGATAGGCAGGGTCAAATAAGAGAGATAGGGAGGGTCAAAGAACAGAGTTAGGGAGGGTCAAAGAAGAGAGATAGGAAGGGTCAAGGAACATAGGGAGGATCAAAGAACATAGATAGGGAGGGTCAAAGAACAGAGATAGGGAGGGTCAAAGAACAGATAGGGAGGGTTAAAGAAGAGAGATAGGGAGTGTCAAGGAAGAGAGTAGGGAGGGTCAAGGAACAGAAATAGGGAGGGTCAAGCAAGAAAGATAGGGAGGGTCAAAGAACAGAGATAGAGAATGTCAAAGAAGAGAGATAGGGAGGGTCAGAGAATGGCTCCCTCCATTATTTGCTACTTTTTGTTGTCCAAAGTGTTTGAAATGCTGGCTATAGTGAGAACATTATGGCTCAGGATTAAAAAGAGAACAGGTTGCAATGGAAGCTATTGTAAATCTTTATAAGTAACAGGTTCAGCCTCAGTTGGGATGCTGGACGGAACATTGTGGGTGCAACAGAGGCCTCAGTGAGGGCCTGCGTTACCTCTTTTTGGGAAGGCCTTGCCCATCTTGTGTCTCCCAGGCACTTGACAGGCCAATGGCGGGTCTTCCCCTAAGGACCTGTGGCCATGTATCATTACTGGATCCACAGGTGAGGGATGGCAGGGGAGTGGGGGGGGTTACTGGAGAGAATGTGGAAGAGGGTCCGCAGCAAATGCAGGGGGTGGTTCTCAGTGGAGCTCCTTCCCGATGCTGGGTCCCTCGATCAGGCACTGATTCTAACAATTTATTAGGGTAAGAAAAAGCTCCTCATAAGAACATAAGAACCAGGAGGAGGATTCGGTAATCCAGCCCCTCGAGCCCGCTCCGCCATTCAATACCATCATGGCTGATCTCTGCCTCAACTCCACCGTCCTCCCCGTCCTCCATGACCCTTCAACCCATCACTAATTAAAAATCTGTCCACCTGCTCCTTTTTTACTCCATGTCCCGGTAACCACTGCACTCTGGGGTCGTGAATTCTACAGATTCACCTCCCTTTGAGAGAGGAAATTTCTCCTCGGGTGTGATTTAATGGGAAAGAAACAGAGTCCTGTTTTGGGCGCCAAGAACGTCCCCACTATTCAGTGGGACTCTGCTTCTTTCTTGGGACTCAGCGAAGACCGACCTGCCAAGGCTGCACTGAGACTCATTTCCAGGAAGAGCCCCCCCCCCATGCAAGAGTGGCACTACCATGGTGGCATTGCCAGCATGGCAGTGCTAAGGTGCCCAGATGGCATCGGGAGTGGCAGGGAACCACCTTGACATGAACCCGGCCACCCGGTTCCTCCAATCGCCTGGGAGACCCCCCCCCCCCCCCGCCCCCGCCCTGTATGTTATGCCTGATCCATTTTTGTGGAAACCAGCACTAAATGGTGCCATGGCGGGGTCTCCGAGGCGAGGCTGTTTGATCCCGCACCTTGGGTAACTCCGGCCTCGACATATTCAAGTGAGACTAACTACTTACTTGAATATAGATTGAGGGCGAGATCCAGATTGCGATGCCTCTCACGGGGTTTAATGGCCTCATCACGTCACCGAGTCGGGCGCGATGAGGTCGGTGGATCTCACCCCTCATCTCTGTTTTAAATCTGCTACCGCCATCCAAAAATTATAACCTCTCATTGAGATTGTCCCATAAGCGGAAGCATCGATCAATGGCACAGTGCCTTCATATCTCTCTCCCCCCCCCCCCCCCCCCCCCCTCCCCCCCTCCCCAGATTTCTATTGCCAATTGTCTTAAATCTATGTCCAGTAGTTGTCAACCCTCCTGTCAGCGGAAACAGTTTTTCCCTATTAATCTATCAAATCCCTTCAAAGCGTTGCCCCTTCAACAATCCCCTCCAGCTCCACAACCCTCTGCCGGTCCAATTCTGGTGTCTTGAGCTTTGGAGATGATCTGAGCAATGTGTCAACAAAATAGTAATGGGAACATGGGGGCGACAATGTTATAATTGATTCGTATTTATCGCCACATTTAAACCAGGAATCAATATGTTGCCTCTTTAAGGTCCTGGAGGCCTTTTGAAACATTCAGGGTGTCCTTATCTTTTATAGTAGGGTTGCCAACTCTTGTTGGACATATTCCTGGAGCTATCATCACATGACCTCTTACCACCAATCACCCACCCCCACACACTTGCCATTAGTTGTCCAATATGCCCATTGTCATGGCACAGTGCCTTCTCACGCCAATCAAAAAAGGAATAGGATCTTCATTACCCAGTTGGGGGTATTAATAGACTAACTGGTTCTTCATTAATGAATAGACACTTGGGGCGGGATTCTCCGACACCCCGCCGGGTCGGAGAATCGCCGGGGGCCCACGTCAATCCCGCCTCCGCCGTGTCCCGAATTCTCTGCCACCAGAGATTCGGCGGGGGTGGGAATCGCGCTGCATCGGTCGCCCCCCCCCCCCCCCCCCCCCCCCGGGCGATTCTCTGGCCCGCGATGGGCCAAAGTCCCGCCGCTGTCAACCCTCTCCCACCGGCGTGGATCAAACCACCTACCTTACCGGCGGGAGCAGGCGGCGCACGCGGGCTCGGCCTGGCCCGTGATTGGGGCCCACCGATCGGTGGATGGGCCTGTGCCGTGGGGGCACTCTTTTCCTTCCGCCTTCACCATGGTCTTCACCATGGCGGAGGCGGAAGTGACCCCCTCCCCTGCGCAGGGATGACGTCAGCAGCCGCTGATGCTCCGGCACATGCGCGGACTTACGCCGGCCGGCGAAGTCCCTTCGGCCCCGACTGGCGTGGCGCCAAAGGCCGTCCACGCCAGCTGGCGGAGCGCCAACCACTCCGGCGCAGGCCTAGCCCCTCAAGATGAGGGCCAGGCCCCTAAAGGTGCGGAGACTTCACGCCACTCCATCACGCCGGCACCCCTCGCCCCGCCGGGTAGGGGAGAATCCCGGCCTTGATTAATAGATTCTTCATTACCCGATTCTAGACTGTAAAGCAAGCAACCTTTTCTCTCCCTGTGTCCAATATTTTTAAATAACCAATAAATAAAAGTGTTCAAGAAACATTCCTGGAGATTCTTGACCGATCCTGGAGGATTGGCAATCTTAAGGAGGAGTGGGGTGCGACTTCTAACCCACAGTCCCTCAAAACCAATCTATTTTCCTGGGTCGAGGATCAAGGTTGATGCTGTGATTCTTGCTACCAAGGCAGGTGCCTACCAGTGCTCGCAGCAAAGCCCCAGACCATACTTACAGCACCATGAAATAAAGCAGGGGAAAGTAAAGGGGCACCACCTGATGTCACCTCATTATCCGCTGCCATTTCATAGAATCCCTACAGTGCAGAAGGCAGCCATTCAGCCCGTCGAGTCTGCACCGACCCTCTGAAACAGCACCCCCACTAGGTCCACTTCCCCGCCCTATCCCCGCAACCCCACCTAACCTGCACCTCTTTAGACACTAAGGGGCAATTTTATCATGGCTAATCCACCGAACCTGCACATCTTTGACTGTGGAGGGAAAGCGGAGCACCCGGAGGAAACTCACACAGACACGAGGAGAACGCGCAAACTCAACACGGACAAGGCCAGAATTGAACCTGGGTCCCTGGTGCTGTGAGGCAATAGTGCTAATCACTCTGCCACCCTTATTTGAGCAAGATCGCAGAGATGAGCTCCTGTTCAGGGCTGAAATTGCTCCTGGTCCTGATTGATGAAAACTGGGATATTTGTTTTAATTCTGCACTGACTGTGTATTTTTCATGGAAATTATTGGCAGGATTATTTTCTCTCCCTAGACTGATGGTTAGTGTTACAGTGGGTTAGAACGAAGAGTACAACTGCAGCCACCAAGCCCATGTAATCTGCTGCTCAAAGCTCAGGCACTTCAGGCCCATTAGTGCCTGTATTTCTCATGTGCCAGTTTGGTTTTGATTCTGTGGGTCTGCAGTCAGAACTGCTTCCAGGGTAACTACCTTATTGCTGCATCATTCTTAAATCAAAGCACCACGATCTTTTAGCATTAACTATGTGATGGTAACATGGTGGTTAGCATAAATGCTTCACAGCTCCAGGGTCCCAGGTTCGATTCCCGGCTGGGTCACTGTCTGTGCGGAGTCTGCACGTCCTCCCCGTGTGTGCGTGGGTTTCCTCCCACAGTCCAAAGATGTGCGGGTTAGGTGGATTGGCCATGCTAAATTGCCCGTAGTGTCCTAAAAAAAAGTAAGGTTAAGGGGGGGGTTGTTGGGTTACGGGTATAGGGTGGATACGTGGGTTTGAGTAGGGTGATCATGGCTCGGCACAACATTGAGGTCCGAAGGGCCTGTTCTGTGCTGTACTGTTCTATGAAACATATGTAATAATAATCTTTATTGTCACAAGTTGGCTTACATTTACACTGCAATGAAATTACTGTGTAAAGCCCCTAGGCACCACATTCTGGCGCCTGTTTGGGTACACTGAGGGAGAATTCAGAATGAATTAATACGAACAGAGATTTAAATGTTACTTTTGGTTTCTGGGATTAATAACCTACACCTTTGTGACACCATTCGGTTAGAATACTGCATTAAATTGGAAGACGGCACGGTAGATCAGTTAGCACTGATGCCTCACTGTGCCAGGGACCCGGGTTCGAATCTGGCCTTGCGTGATTGCCTGTGTGGAGTTTGCACGTTCTCCCCATGTCAGCGTGGGTTTTCTCCGGGTGCTCCGGTTTCCTCCCACAGTCCGAGGATATGCGAGTTGGGTGGTTTGGCCACGCTAAATTATCCGTTAGTGTCCAAGAGTTAGGTGGGGTTATGGGTTGCAGGGGAGTGGGCCTAGGGTGGGATCCCAATAAAGTTCTAAATATCTATTTTTAAAATTTAGAGTACCCAATTATTTTTTCCAATTAAGGGGCAATTTAGCATGGCCAATCCACCTATCCTGCACATCTTTTGGGTTGTGGGGGTGAAACCCACGCAAACACGGGGAGAATGTGCAAACTCCACACAGACAGTGACCCAGGGCCGGGATTCGAACCCGGGTCCTCAGCGCCGTAGGCAGCAATGCTAAGGTGACAGCACTGTGCCACCGTGCTGCCCTCTAAATGTCTATTGATGGCTTCACTATTCAAAATAAATAGTCTCATTGGTAAAAACCCATTCAATACATTTAAATTCCTTCAATTACTTAATCCACTATAATAGCAAACATTTCATTCAAATACTTAATCCCTTCTTAAAAAATACACATTTGTATTCCATCGACCCACATCAAAGACACTAGTTACAGATCTGCCAATCAAACTGTAAATTGAAAGTCATCCCACTGTGATAGATAGGCCGTGGAATCAGTCGTGCAGCACTAACCCTATAAAGATAACCTTCAGGCATATATTAACTGAGAGAGTGAAATTGCAATAACTGATTTGTGTTGGTAACTGCATGCTGTTTTTAAAGGGCAGGAGATTTTAATTCCTCAAAGGATTGATAGTTGAACAGAACCTATCTATCTTTCACATTCATGTCTACTCTTAAAAATCTCAACGGGCATCTTGCCTTTCCAAAAGGGCACCTTAACTTACCCAAGGAGGTACCTGGACCTATCCAAAAGGATGTCTCTCCAAATAACTCCGCAGCTTTAGACCTCTTCCTTAAAGGTCTAAAGTCCACGAGTCATGTTTTGGACATCCCACTAATGAAAATTGTATCTTTTCAATATGCAGCTAGCTGGCTCTGTAAACCATGGATGTACAAATTACAATCCACCATGTTCCCCGCTGGAGAAAATGGCGGATGCCAGGATCGGGGTTGGCACTTCCTGAATCAGGGCTCCAGTGCCATTTTGGCTAAGCTGGAGACCCTTTGCGACCAGCAAAAATTCAGGCCTTACTTTCTTTCACTCTTTTTGTTCCTCTCTCTTTTTCTCTTTCTGTCTTTCACATTTTTGCCTCTTGAATTTTCTTCCTATCTCTCTCTTACTGTTGTTTTCCTTTTGTCTCTGTTCCTCTTTCTATTTCTCTCTCTTTGTCTTTCTCTTTCTGTTGCTTGTCTTTCTCTCTCTTCATTTTTCTCTTTCCAATTATCTGGCTTTCCCTATCTCACTTTCTTTTCCTTTCCGTTGTTAAGTCCAAGAAGGTTTTAGAGTGTCTCATCCCTACAAATCACACACGGCAATCAGTCACTGCTCTCACTCAGAGACTGCCCAGGAATGGCTGTCGTGAGTGATGGAAGTGCTTCATTAGTCCTATTTATATGAAGATGACAGAAAATGATTAACTCACCAATGACTTAATCTGTTCTCTAATTTTCTTTGCCTGAATCTTAAAATGTTTTCATATTATGTCAACAAGGTGAAGCCTGTCAAATGAATATTCCTTGAGAGCGTAAGTTTCTTTTAAAGAAAGGATAATTAAATATTTTTTTGAAATTTCTTCAACATGTCTTTAAAGCAAATAGCTCCTCCATCACGTCTGTCAGATTAATCTAATTCTGTGTTTTATTAAAGGGCATGCAATCATCGCATTTACATAGTTTGTCTCACAATGACAGTAATTCATGTTCCAAAGATGCAGTTTGAGTTGCAGAAACCTATTCCTCCAAATTTTTTCCTTCATCGATTATTCCTGGGATCATAGAATTTACAGTGCAGAAGGAGGCCATTGGGCCCATCGGGTCTGCATCGGCCCTTGGAAAGAGCACCCCACTTCAGCCCACATTTCCAACCTATCCCTGTAACCCAGTAACCCCACCCAGCCTTTTTGGACACTCAGGGCAATTTACCACGGCCAATCCACCTAACCTGCACATCTTTGGACTGTGGGAGGAAACCGGAGTACCCGGAGGAAACCCACGCAGACACGGGGAGAACGTGCAAACTCCACACAGACAGCAACCCAAGCCGGGAATCGAACCTGGGACCCTGGAGCTGTGAAGCAACTATGCTAACCACTGTGCTACCGTGCTGCCCCGTGCTGGGATGAAGGGCTTATCTTATGAAGAAAGGTTGACCGTGTTGGGCCAAGCCCATTGGAGCTTTGAAGAATTACTGATGATCTTAATGAAACATTTAAGATCCTGAGGTGGCTTCACAGGCTGCATACCCGGGTGGATACGGCAGGATGTTTCCTCTTGTGTGGGGAGACTAGAACTAGGGGACACCATTTAAGAATAAGATGGAGGTGAGGAGAATTTTCTTCTCTCCAAGGGTCGTTAGTCCACGGAGTTCTCTTCCCCTTGAATGTATCCAAGGCTGAAATTAGACGGGTTTTTGACAGACAAGGGAGTCAAGTGTTACGAAGAGCAGACTAGAAAGTGGAAAGATCACAATCAGACCAGCCATGATCGTAGTGAATGGCGGAAAAGGTTCGAAGTGCCACATGAATACTCCTCTGTCCCATATTCCTACCCACCTATGCAAAATCCCTCTGTTCACTTGTTTTTACTACTGGGGGTTTTAACCATCACTCGAAACAAAATAACACTTTTGCGTGGCAGGCTTTTGAATGCAAGGGAGTAGAAGTCATGCTTCAGTTATAGAAAGCCCTGGTTAGTCTACACCTGGAGCCCTGTGAGCAGTTCCAGGCAGTGCACGTTAGGAAGGATATACTGCCCTTGGACGGAGAGTAACATAGACTTACTTATCAGAATGATGCCTGGACTCAGGGTTAAATTATGAGGAGAAATTACACAATCCCTGGAATCTAGAAGGGTTACGGGGTTGAACTTTTCAAGACTTTAAGAAGAACCATGGGCGGGATTCTCCTATTGGGCGGCCAAGGGCCGACGCCGGCGTAAAAACGGGTGTGTTTTACTCCAGTGTTGGCGCCCGTTCTGGGACCTCATTCTGTGGCCCACAGTGGGGTAGCACGGCGCTGGAGAGGCCCACGCTGCTCCAGCTGCTGACCCTGGCCTGAACCCGGCGGCAACTAGTGGATATGCTGTGACCTTCTTCCTCGCACTGGCCCCAACGCCAAATGGTGCAGGACTACAGGAGCCAGCGCGGAGGAAAGGAGGCCGGGGGGGGGGGGGGGGCAGAGAGGCCGGCCTGCCAATTGGTGTGCCCCGATCGCGGGCCAGGCCACTACAGAGGCCCCCTCCCCCCGGGGTCGGACCCCCCCACCCCACACAGGCGCCCCCGGCCCCTTCAGGGCCGAGGTCCCGCTGGCTCTGAGGATGTTAGAATGGCGCCGGTGGGACTCGGCTTTCTGATGACGGCCGCTCGGCCCATCCGGGCCAGAGAATCGGCGCGCCAGCCCGTGCCGGAGAGTCGGCGCATACCCCGACCGGCGCTGCACCGACCACACAGGCCCCAGTGCCGCCGATTCTCTGTCTCTGCGGAGAATCACGCCCTAGCATCAGGGCGCGGCCCGCCGGCGATTCTCCGACATGGCGGGGGTGTCGGAGAATTCCCCCCCCCATATCCTTTCTGTGGCCTGAATATTTTAAATAGAATTTACAGTGCAGAAGGAGGCCAGTCGGCCCATCGAGTCTGCACCGGCTCTTGGAAAGAGCACCCTACCCGAGGTCAACACCTCCACCCTATCCCCATAACCCAGTAACCCTACCCAACACTAAGGGCAATTTATCATGGCCAATCCACCTAACCTGCACATCTTTGGACTGTGGGAGGAAACTGGAGCACCCGGAGGAAACCCACACACACACGGGGAGGACGTGCAGACTCCGCACAGACAGTGACCCAAGCCGGAATCAAACCTGGGACCCTGGAGCTGTGAAGCAATTGTGCTATCCACAATGCTACCGTGCTGCCCTGAAGTACACTTATATTTTGTAATGCTTGGTTGTGATGAGGAAGCCAGATCTGGTTATGTTCGACACAACCCCTGGAACCCGGCAACTGTTAATCCGAAATCCAGCCGACCCACACAGCATTTTTGAGTGAGTTATATCAACTGCTCACTTTGAAAACTTAGTTTAACTACATAGGATAGGTAGAGAAAACCTATTTCTGGCTGGTATAAGAAGAAGGGGCACAGACTAAAGACTGGAACCAAATCCTTTAGGAGTGAATTTAGGAAATCACAAGGTCGATTGATTTTATTTCAAAACTGGGTTTGATAAATTTATGTCATTTAAATCAAGCGAGGGATATGAGGTAAAGGTGGGTTTATAGATTCAGGTCTAGATCTACTATGATTACATGGCGGAACAGGTTTGACGGGCCAAATGGCCTACTCCTGTTCCTATGATCCTTGATTTAATGGTGATATGTTAAGCATTTGTGTGGGCACTGATGCTTAAACATACCACACACTCCAGTACCTGTTCCTTGGGTTTTGTCTGTCTTGCTTTGTGTGAATCTCTCTCTCTATGTTTTGTTTATTTGTTCCTGTCTCTTTTATTTTAACAGCAAGGATACTGTGTGTTATTACAAGTTACCTGACCTGGAAACCTGACCTCCGCGTTACTACCACCAATGGAGTTCCCTTCGGAGATTTTGGAAAAGGCAGCTCAAATTTCCCCCCAGCAGCTAAAGGCAGATCAAAAGAACAGTTGAGATTTTGAGGAATTGTAGCCAACTCAAAGATTTATCGTCGTTTTCTCCCTGACAAGCCAAGCTAGTGACCGCCCACGGCACAGGCAGACGTAAAATTCACATGAAATATTCAGTTCAAAGCCTTCTCCTAACTCAAGCTGAACCGCCAGTGGGAATTCATATTATATATGATCGCCTGCACACAATTTTCAGGAGAGGAGCGGCAGATGGAAGGAGGATTAGTCGGATTGGTTTGGGAGGTGCTGTAAGTAGGCCTCATTACAGCTGAGAGCCTAGGACAAGGTACGGATGTTGGCACAGTCTCAGAGTGGCCTCGTGTCGAATTCTGTTGGGCCGGTATGACAATGCGCTCAGCTCGCCTTAAGCTAAATTAATACATCCTTATGTGAGGACACTGCTGGAAGGGGAAATTGAAGTCTAGAGTCCTCGCTCCTGCCTCTTCTTAATATGCAGACATATTAGCCTGGCTCGCCCCCACTGAATTATGAAGTGTCGGCTTGTGAGATGAACAGACACTTTCAACACAGATGAAGGTTCAACTCAATTTTATTAACTCCTTCTAACTAACTAACACACGATGACTGTGGGTCTAAATAATGCTAACTTGAACTAGAGACCTAAAGCCTTGTCCGAACCAGTTGATTCTCTCAGCACGTGTTGTGAGTCCGTGCTGGGCTGAATAAGTTCCTGTTACACTCAGAGACAGCACCCAGAATGAGCGGGAACCGTGCTGCCCTCTGCCTTTATAGTGTGTGTATTCTAACTGGTGATTGGCTGCGGTGTTTGTACATGTTGATTGGTCCCTGTGTGTGTCCATCAGTGTGTGTCTGCACCATGATATACTGGTGTATATTATGACAAATTACGGTGATAGATAATCCACAGGTTTAAACACAAAATCTAAGCCAACACTCCAGTACATGTACTGAGAGAGCACTGCCGTATTTGAGGATGCTATCCTTCGAATGAGAAATTGTTCAAGCCCTGCTTGCCATCTCAGGGAAGCATAAATAAGTCCCCCAGCACTAGTTTTGAAAAAGAGCAGAGGTGTTTGTCCCGGTATCAATATTTATTTCTCAATCAAGATCACTGGAAACAGATCACTTGGTCATTATCCTGTTTCCTGCGGGAGCTTCCTGTCTGTAAATTAGCTCCTGATTTTCCCAACTTTTGCAACAGAGACTACACTTCAGAAATAATTCATTGGCTGTAAATCTCTTCATTGGCTATTGAGCACCCTGGGATGTCTTGAGGTTATGAAAAGCATAGGGGCTGGTTTAGCACAGGGCTAAAGAGCTGGCTTTGAAAGCAGACCAAGGCAGGCCAGCAGCACGGTTCAATTCCCGTACCAGCCTCCCCGAACAGGCGCCGGAATGTGGCGACTAGGGGCTTTTCACAGTAACTTCATTTGAAGCCTACTTGTGACAATAAGCGATTTTTATTCCATCTCATTTCATTGTACCTTTCTTTCTTTAATAGGCCCTGACAGGAATACTCCTCATTCGAGTAATTTTGGTTGGCGTGTCGTATTCCCAAGCCAAAGGTTGGCAGACGACCCGTTCGCATTCCACTCCTAACAGATCAGTTCCCCCCTCCCCTGCCCGACCCTGCTGGGAAACTGGAATTCCAAACATCCTTAGGAAACACGGAGCAGGTGAAATCCTTGCACCTGGTGTTTTGATAAAGCGGCAAGGTGGTTTCCCACACAGTGAGCCCAAACCGTCGCTTGTTTTTATTGAGCTGAGGTGGGTCTTTGATGCGCCACCATTCCCGCCAGGAATCTTACCCTGAGACACGGAGCAGTGGTTTCAAAAGCGTGGGTCAGGAATGTGACTGCGCAAAACTAAGTGTTTAGTTTAACACCTTCTGTGCTGACAATTACATTGGGTTTCAATCGTTCCTGACCACCTGATTGCTCTCGCAGGCTGAGTGGAAGCTGGATTTGAAATGCTGAACAACTACCGAATGACGTAGATGTTCAGTGAGGGGCTAGCACCGGCGTAGGGTGGAAAACCATCGGACCACGTGAAAAACGGTGCGGGAATCGTCAGGTCTGTGATGGACACTCGCAGGGCTAGCAAGCTGCAACCGCGCTTAAACAATAACCCCCCCCTCACACACACACTGATCAGGCCGCAAAGATGGGACAGGTTGTGCTGGAGCGCCCATACAGCTGATGGGTCGGCTGGGGCAAGAGGACACCCAGGGGGGTGCCCCGGGGGAGTCACCTGTAAAACCGAGGGTACCAGGTTTAAAGCGGGCTGTCAGCGGCATGTGCAGTCGCATGGCTGCCTTGCCAGCTGCGGTAATGGTGTTGCGTACCCGTCCACCCCGATCCTACAGCCCACCTCCTGGCCACCCCCCCACTACTCCCCCCGGCCCTGGCAGAAGACCCTCAGCCAGCGGCATGGCTGTCAGTGAAGTATGGCGGTGCTGTATCAGCAGCCACCACGCCAGGTTCACGATTTGTGAGAACACACGTGGACCGCGCCGTCGGGAACTCGGCCCATCGGAGGCGGAGAATCGCGGGTGGGCCCACTCATGCAAACAGTGTTGCAACTAACAAAGAACAAAGAACAGTACAGCACAGGAACAGGCCCTTCGGCCCTCCAAGCCCGTGCCGACCATGCTGCCCGACTAAACTACAATCTTCTACACTTCCTGGGTCCGTATCCCTCTACTCATGTATTTGTCAAGATGTCCCTTAAATGTCACTATCGCCCCTGCTTCCACCGCCTCCTCCGGCAGCGAGTTCCAGGCACCCACTACCTTTTACTACGCTTTTCCAAAATCTGTCTACCTATCTGCTCCTCTATCTCCCGCTGGCTGTTGGGAGGCCTGTAGTAAATCCCCAACATTGTGACTGCACCCTTCTTATTCCTGATCTCTACCCATATAGCCTCACTGCCCTCTGAGGTGTCCTCCCATAGTACAGCTGCGATATTCTCCCTAACCAGTAGCGCAACTCCGCCACCCCTTTTCCATCCCCCTCTATCCCGCCTGAAACATCTAAATCCTGGAACGTTTAGCTGCCAATCCTGTCCCTCCCTCATCCAGGTCTCTGTAATGGCAACAACATCAAGTTGCTCATCAAGTCCTAGTCAATGCTAAATTATAGGCAGTTGGTGCGTTGTGAACACATCCCATTGAGAACCATTGATGAATCTTTACTTGTCGTCCTCGCAGTTGAGAGTGGAGTCATTCACCCCTTCAGCCTGCATTGCACCAAATTTCAGAATGAAACCCTCTGCGCAGTCAACGGAAATTTCATTCACCTAAACCAGAAATTCTGAACTGGCAATGCCCAAATGAATCCTGCACATTTAGGGCAGAATTTATGTTCTTGTCTGATGGAACTTCCTTCAATAATGAGGCAATGAGGGCAGCACGGTGGCACAGTGGTTAGCATTGCTGCCTACGGCGCTGAGGTCCCAGGTTCGATCCCGGCTTTGGGTCACTGTCCGTGAGGAATTTGCACATTTTCCCCGTGTCTGCGTGGGTTTCACCCCCACAACCCAAAGATGTGCAGGATAGGTGGATTGGCCACGCTAAATAGCCCCTTAATTGGAAAAAATAATTGGGTACTCTAAATTTATTTAAAAAAATAAAAAATAAAAAATAAAAATAATGAGGCATTCAAGATACATTTTCATATCACAATGGGCCTGTGTTGTATGCCATCTGCGGAATGTCCCAATAATCAGCACGACAATAAGATTCTCCTGTTACTAAAGTCACCGTGAGTTAAGGTGCTTTCAAGAACCTAATGGTCTCCTCTCGATGCCACAGCTCGTACAATTCACTGCAAGAGGTCAAAGTCAGTGCGGCAGATTTGTAACATGTCGCCAGGGCGTAACAATAATGTTGTCACTGGGCTAGTAATACAGTGATGGGGACCCGGGTTCACCTCCCACCCACCAAACAAAGAACAAAGAAAAGTACAGCACAGGAACAGGCCCTTCGGCCCTCCAAGCCCGTGCCGACCATGCTGCCCGTCTAAACTAAAATCTTCTACGCTTCCGGGGTCCGTCCTACTCCCATCCTATTCATGTATTTGTCAAGATGCCCCTTAAACGTCACTATCGTCCCTGCTTCCACCACCTCCTCCGGCAGCGAGTTCCAGGCACCCACTACCCTCTGTGTAAAAAACTTGCCTCGTGCATCTCCTCTAAACCTTGCCCCTCGCACTTTAAACCTATGCCCCTAGTAATTGACCCCTCTACCCTGGGGAAGTCTCTGACTATCCACTCTGTCTATGCCCCTCATAATGTTGTAGACCTCTATCAGGTCACCCCTCAACCTCCTTCATTCCAGTGAGAACAAACCAAGTTTATTCAACCTCTCCTCACAGCTAATGGCCTCCATACCAGACAACATCCTGGTAAATCTCTTCTGCACCCTCTCTAAAGCCTCCACATCCTTTTGGTAGTGTGGCGACCAGAATCGAACACTATACCCCAAGTGTGGCCTAACTAAGGTTCTATGCAGCTGCAACATGACTTGCCAATTTTTATATTCAATACACCGCTGCAAATGGTGAAATTTGAATTCAATAAAAAGCCTGAAATTAAAAGTCTAAATGCCATGAAGGCCCATCTGGTTCATGAATGCCCTTTTTGGGAATGAAATCTGCCATCCTTACTTGGTCTGGCCCTCATGTGCCTCCAACAATGTGATTGACTCTTAAATGGCCTCTGAAATGGCCCAGCAAGACATCCTGTTGAAGGGTAATTAGGGATGGGCAGTAGGTGCTGGCCCATGAATAAAAAATAAGATTGCCTGCCCACGATTGACACTGCCGGATTTTCTAGATCAGGCGATTCCTGTAATGATCAGCCATTCTGCAATGCCAGTTTTGTGTCTGATTAGCACTACAATAAATATTCAGCGGATAGAGATTGAGATTATCAAAATAAATTTAATTTTCTATCTAAAATGAAACACCTGCCAGACGAAGTTAAGATTATAATCTGCTCCTTTGGGTCCAGATTATCAAGTGTTTGAGTGAACTCCCATATTCATAGATCATAGAATTTACAGTGCAGAAGGAGGCCATTCGGCCCATCAAGTCTGCACCGGCCCTTGGAAAGAGCATCCTACCTAAGCCCACACCCCCAGCCCATCACCGGAACTCAGTAACTGTGCTACCGTGCCACTTACGTATTCGTTATATGAAACACAGCTTTGGCCAAACCCAAAGCCAACTGAAAAACACATTCATTCAGCTCTCTGAGCTGAGTTTTCGTGGCCCATTGGTGATAGGCTGAGAGGAGGGAAGGCTGGCAAAATGTTGGGGGTTGGGGCATTGGGAGGGGTACCTAATGTCTTCCAGCTGCCATGCTGCATTGTCGGTGGCAGGATGTGTGGTAGGTTGGCCACTTACCGACAGCCAATTAATCGTAGAATCTCTAGGGCGGCACGGTAGTACTATTGCTTCACAGCTCCAGGGTCGCAGGTTCGATTCCCGGCTTGGGTCACTGCCTGTGCAAAGTCTGCACATTCTCCCCGTGTCTGCGTGGGTTTCCTCCGGGTGCTCCGGTTTCCTCCCACAGTCCAAAGATGTGCAGGTTAGGTAGATTGGCCGAGATGAATTGTGCCTTAGTGTTGAAAAAGGTTAGAAGGGGTTACTGGGTTACAGGGATAGAAGTGTGGGCTTAAGTGGGGTTTTCTTTCCAAGGGTGGGTGCAGACTCGATGGGCCAAATGGCCTCCTTCTGCACTGTAAATTTTATGTTCTATGTACAGTGCAGAAGGAGGCCATTCGGCCCATCGAATCTGCACCGGCCCTCTGACAGAACACTCGACCTAGGGTCAGGCCCCACTCTATCCTTGTAACTCAGTAACCCCACCTAACCTTTCTCAATACTAACGCGCATTTTATCATGGGCAATCCACCTAACCTGCAGATCTTTGGACTGTGGGAGGAAAATGGAGCACCCGGAGGAAACCCACTCAGGCACAAGAAGAACGTGCAAAGTCCACACGAACAGTGACCCAAGGCTGGAATTGAACCCGAGTCCCTGGCACGGTGAGGCAGCAGTGCTAACCACCGTGCCACTGTGGCGCATACGTGGTCAATGAAGGGCCATTGCCTGCCTCGACAGGCACTTTTCCTGCCATTATTTCAGTCAACAGGCGCAGATGACAGTCGGGAGCATACCCGCCGACAATCAAACAGGCAACTTAACCCAGTAAGAGGCCCGTCTACTTTCATGAGTGGCGGGCAAGCTGATTGGTCAGGCGGCCTTTACAGTTCAGCTGCAGCCTGGATCCAGGGCAGGATGAACTGTCAGGGCTGAAATAAAATGAACAAAAGTGTCTGGGGAGACTGGGGTCTGTGCATGAAGCTGCTGCCCTGATACTGGCGGCATTGGTCTGACATCGATGTTTATTTTTCACGGGTCAGCAGCTCCCTTAGACAACACCGCTGAGGCTGACCCCCCCCCCCCCCCCCCCCCCCCCCCTCAGAGGGAGCACAGTGGAAACTCCAGTCTGCACTCACCCTTTTCCCAGTGCCTGCCCTTCCCTGGCAGCACTCAGCCTTTCACAGAGCATGTTTCACGCTGGGAGGTTGTTAATTGGCCAGCGAAGCTGAAATTACACTCCAGGGTCGACCGCAACCGGGAACGCGTTCCTCATCCACCTCCATAAGGTGGGTCACTGGATTGATTCCAGAGATGAAGGGTTTGTTCTATGAACAGAGATTGACCAGTTTAGGCCTATACTCTCGGGTTTAGAAGAATAAGAGGAGATCTAATTGAGGTATATAAGATAAAAGGCATGGACAAAGTAGCCGGAGAATGGATGCTTCCTCTTGTGGGACAATCTAGAATGAGAGGGCATAGTTTTAGGATATGGGGTTGCAGATTTAAAACAGAGATGAGGGGAAATTGCTTCTCTCAAAAGGTTGCGAATCTGTGGAATTCACTACCCCAAGAGTAAGGTGGTTGCTGGGACGTTGAGTAAATTTAAAGAGGAGATTGACAGATTTTTTAGTTAGTAATGGGTTGAAGGGTTATGGAGAATGACAGTGGAGTTGAGGCCGAGAGGAGATCAGCGACAATCGTCTTGAATGGTGGAGCAGGCTCAGGAGCTGAATTACCTAACCCTGCTCCGAGTTTTTATGTTCTAATGCCTGTACATCCGAAAAATTCAGGACCCAGTGTTTTCCCCACCTTAGCCACTACCATGGGTTGGTGGAATGTGAGGGCAACCAGTGGTAGAGGTTAGATCAGTTAGTCCTTTCATTCAACAGTCTATGTCCTTGACCTCCTCACCTCACACTTAGCTCAACCCAGGCCAAGAGTGGGGCTTCAGACCTGTCTATTCTAGAAGGGTTAGTGACCATACTTTAGCCACTTAGACAGCAGTGGGGATTGCATACCCCTGTAAGACATGGCTATCTTTCTTTTGATGCCGGCGTTGGGCTGGGGTGAGCACAGTAAGAAGTCTTACAACACCAGGTTAAAGTCCAACAGGTTTGTTTCAAACACTAGCTTTCGGAGCACTGCTCCTTCCTCAGGTGAATGAAGAGGTATGTTCTAGAAACATATATATAGACAAATTCAAAGATGCCAGACAATGCTTGGAATGCGAGCATTTGCAGGTAATTAAGTATTTACAGATCCAGAGAGAGGGGTAACCCCAGGTTAAAGAGATGTGAATTGTCTCCAGCCAGGACAGTTGGTAGGATTTTGCAAGCCCAGGCCAGATGGTGGGGTATGAATGTAATGCGACATGAATCCCAGGGCCCAGTTAAGGCCGTACTCATGTGTGCGGAACTTGGCTATAAATTTCTGCTCGGCGATTCTGCATTGTCGCGTGTCCTTAAGGCCGTCTTGGAGAACGCTTACCCGGAGATCAGAGACTGAATGCCTTTGACTGCTGAAGTCTTCCCCGACTGGAAGGGAACATTCCTGCCTGGTGATTGTCACGCGATGTCCGTTCATTCGTTGTTGCAGCGTCTGCATGATCTTGCCAATGTACCACGCTTCGGGACAGCTTTTCCTGCAGCGTATGAGGTAGACCACGTTGGCCGAGTCGCACAAGTAACTACTGCGTACCTAGTGGGTGGTATTCTCACGTGTAATGGTGGTATCCATGTCGATGATCTGGCATGTCTTGCAGAGATTGCCATGGCAGAGTTGTGTGGTATCGTGGTCACGATAGTTTGCTTCAAACAATGGTTTGTTTGCGGTTGCACGGGTTGTTTGAAGGCAAGTATTGGGGATGTGGGGATGACCTTGGCAAGATGTTCATCTTCATCGATGACGTGTTGAAGGCTGCGAAGTAAGTGTCGTAGTTTCTCCGCTCCAGGAAAGTACTGGGCGACGAAGGGTACTCTGTCGGTTGTGTCCCGTGTTTGTCTTCTGAGGAGGTCGGTGCGGTTTTTTGCTGTGGCGTGTTGGAACTGTCGATCGATGAGTTGAGCGTCATATCCCGTTCGTACGAGGGCATCTTTCAGCGTCTGTAGATGTCTGTTACGCTCCTCCTCGTCTGAGCAGATCCTGTGTATACAGAGGGCTTGTCCATAGGGGATGGCTTCTTAAATGTGTTTAGGGTGGAAGCTGGAGAAGTGGAGCATCATGAGGTTATCCGTGGGCTTGCGGTAAAGCGAAGTGCTGAGGTGACCATCCTTGATGTTGCAGAAATTGAGCCCTCTGCTGAGGACTTTGATTTTGTCTGGTTGAAGGGTGTAGTCCGACAAGTTGACAATAGGTTTCCCTGTATTGTTTTCTGCTGTGGTACCGGGGGAGGCTTGGTTGCTGCTGGTGGTGATGCCGAGTTTCTCAAGCTTCCTGTTCTTGGTGTGCATATAGGTGGTCTCCATCAAGGACAGGCCCCAATCAGATCTGGCCACGTTGCAGTTAAACACCCAACTGGCCATTAAGCAGATCAAATCCACTAAGTGATTTTCTCAGTCTCGGCACACTGTGCATACACAGGAACGCTTATCATGATGAACATCCTACTCTGACTTTCCAGCACTGCTCCTCCTTGCCAATTGTGAGGGAAAGAAAAAGCTGGGAGCAGTTCTTTGATGGATGATGTAAAGGTCCACTTGCAGCCAGCTCTCCTTCTTAAAAGTGAAGTCTGGCGAGCAGGATGGCATGTGTCAGGATACCTGGTCGCCACCCCCAGGTTGTCCATTCGGCTAATTGACAGATGGTGAGGTCGATGAAGCAGCTGCCCTTGCGACAACAGACGAAGAGCAACAGATCTCCAACCGTGTCCCCACCACCCAACCAACGCAAGGCAGTCACTGAGTTCCAGGGCTTGTGAAAAAAATCAACTTGCGCTCATGACAATCTCTGGACGATTTTGTTAACCCCACAACCCCTCAGTGAATGGGAAAATATTGTTCAAAAAGCAACAGGACTTTTAATTGGTTGTATTTTCTTGCTATCATTGGAACATGTGGATTTTGATTCCGCAGTGGGTGGCAGCAATGAGGGGGAGATTTCCTCCTGCCCTGAAGCAGTTGTGTGGGCTGAGCAGATCCTCCCAAGTAAGAGATGGGCCAGCTGGCTTAACTCGCAATCATGACCCGACCCACACAGAGCCTGAAGAAAGTACAGTCACAATTTAATCTATCGCAAATACATATGTGAAGATTTCCCCTGCTGGTAGGTCTCGTGAAACTGTAAATAGCAAACGGACAACATCTGTAAAACCTAAATCACCTCCATGTGGCATTGCAAATAAGGAGACAAGATTCAGGTGTCGTCCTTACATGGAATAGGTTTAAAGAGGATGGAACAATGAAACTGGATCTTACAGATATAATTTAGTCTCCACTTTGAAGTCGCACATTCTGTCCTTATTTTTACATAATGTCCTTCTGCAATATTATTTATGGTTAAAGAGCAACATTTATGTCACTTTGGGGAGTAGAGAAGTAGAGCTGGTCAGAGCACTGGCGTTATTCTGCATTACTGGTGAGACACCGAGTGATGCAAAGCTTTGATGTTATAGTGCCACTACTGGTAGGCAGGTGTCATTACCACGTGACAGGTTTACATAGGCAATTTCCATTATAAGTGAGAACATGGAAAAATTTCTAATTGAAAAACTGGATATGGAATTTGTGAAGAAAGTAGAAGGATCTTACAGGTCCAGAGTGTAAGTAGATGTAAGATTTTTAATCCGCTGTTGATGTGCCTACCCATAACAAAGAATGTCAGGCATGATGTGGAGATGCCGGCGTTGGACTGGGGTGAGCACAGTATGAAGTCTTACAACACCAGGTTAAAGTCCAACAGGTTTGTTACAAACACTAGCTTTCGGAGCACTGCTCCTTCCTCAGGTGAATGATCATTCACCTGAGGAAGGAGCAGTGCTCCGAAAGCTCGTGTTTGTAACAAACCTGTTGGACTTTAACCTGGTGTTCTAAGACTTCTTACTGTAAAGAATGGCAAGTGGGGGGGGGGGGGGGGGAGAGAATTCAGTGGGAACCCAAAAATGTATTTCATGCCTGTGTGAATTTCCCATGGGATCTTCCACTGGTGCCCACCATGACGGATCTGGAGACCCACTGGAAGCTGGTGTAAAACTGTTTGTATCCCGCTAATGGGATGTAGATGTCAGGCTGCCCGGAATCTTCCCCACCCACATTCCCGATTCTTCACGGAGCCAGCGGGAAAACATGCGGGACCGACGTGGCTTACAGAGGTCTGAACTTACTTGAACAATTCCTGGTGCTGCCCCAGAGTTCAGGATGGAGGCCGCCAGCAACCCCAGACACTGGAATACCACAGCAGTGGGTGGGGAGGTGCATCTACAGGTGGATCTTCCAGGAACAGTGTCACGAGCAGGTCCATATTGCAGCCTTAGAGTGTTCCTGGAGATCCAGCTTTTTCAAGAAGTCAACCTTCTTCCTGCAATGGTGGGCCAGTGATGTTGAGTGCCTTTTCAATATGGCACCCAAATATAATGGGGGAACGCATGCCATCAAGCCTGCCCTGCAATGGAATATGGCGCAAAACTCCCGGGTCCATAATTAATGGGGTTAGGGCCAGAAGATATGGCGTGACTCCCCACTGGCATCCACAGTGGCAAACACTCCACAATCCTGCCCCACCCATGGGAACTTAGCCCCAGTTGGGAGAATTCTGCCTGATGTTAATTCCCAATTGTCCCTTGAAGCCAGCTGCCAGAAACTGATCCATTCTGGCTCTTCCGCTTCACTGATCAAACACCGCAGTCTCCTGTTTGATGCACCCAAGGTAGGAGTTTAGCAGAGCGAGACTAAAGAGCTTATCGTCCCTGTGAGGCACTGATTGTTACGCACCCACATCTGCCTGCTAAGCTTGTTGATCAAAACACGAAGCATTAAATTAGAAAATACTTTCTGGGTTCTATCCACCCTACTTTGTCATTCACACTCAATTTGGAACTTGCTCATTTTTGCCTCGATCCCTTACATAAATATCCGCTGAGAACTTCACCGACAGCTCAAACCTTTGCAATGATATTATTTTAACGCTCTTTCTTTCCATTGCCTTCCGTACATCATTCATCGCCTCTCTGATCAACTGACGGAAGATTCTGGCCTCCACCACAGTCACTTTCTAGCGCAGTTAAGAGCGTGGGACGAGATGAACAAACATGGTTTGTCCTCACTGGGACGAAGAAGGTTGAGGGGCGACCTGATAGAGGTCTGCAAAATTATGGGGGGCATAGGCAGGGTGGATAGACCAATCGCCTGTATCCTTCTATACCCCGACTGTTCATGTGTCTATCCGGATAAGTCTTAAAGGTCGCTAACATATCTGCCTCAACCACCCTCACTTGGCAGTGCATTCCAGGCCGCCACCACCCTCTGTGTAAAAAACTTCTCCCGTACATCTCCACTGAACATTCCCCCCTCACCTTGAACTTGTGCCCCCTTGTAATTGTAAAATTACTTGTCCCCCCTTGTAATTGTAAAATCTAAGGTCTAACCCTCAGTTGAGCTTCCATGGAACTATATTCCAGCAAAAAAAAAGAATGCTCAGCGGATGGGGGAGAAGGAGGCAGATAATTGACGAGAAACCAATATACTAACTTGGAACACAATAGGGTCAATTTTGAATGTGATTGCCAGTGAGGAACCTTTCCTGCCTGGTATGCCTATCAGGGAATGTGTGCCGTCTGTGTGTTTTTATCCACTGTGCCTACAGATCTTTATGACAAATCTACACAGGATGTCAATTAATATCCCATGGATTGGTTTATTTCACCTGAATCTTAATGCAAACTGCTGGTGGGACATCGCACAATTTGCAATTAACCTCACATATCCTATTCCGTACCCCTGTCTGTTCAATTACCGATTTGTAAGTCCCACACAGTGCTTCCCTGGTATCGACATCACTGCTGGACTTTATAACAGAGAGCGAGAGAGGGGGAGAGAGAGAGAGAGGTGCAGGAGTCGGATCACTCACCCGCAGTTGTTTGCATGTAGCCAGCCAGTGTGCAGATCCTCTTCTCACACAGTCCACTTGGCAGGAAGACAGTAACAATAGCCAACAGGGCGCTGGCAGCCAGCAGAACGCAGCCTCCGGAGCACAGAACAGCACTCGTCTGAAACATCAACAGATGGACAAAGGTTTCAGTCCCACTTCTCAGCTCAAACTTTCAATTAGTCAGCGGACCTCTTGCTGCTAGGTCCTGGTTCTCCCTGCGTGCACACATTTGGAGATACAACTCTTTCAGCAGGCGTGATTAATGGGCTTATTCCTGTCCTACTTCCTCTGCAGTCTTAAACAGACATGTATCCCATATGTGAAGAAGAGCATGGAATTCATAATTGCATTGAATTGTACCCGCTCTTTTGTGACTGGAATAGTTAACAGGTCAAGCAAATTTAGATGCTGTGTAGTATTTAAACAATGTGTGTACACAAAAGGATAGATCCCCTATTAGGCAGGGCTTAATATACCTCACGTCGAGTGTATTCTATTCTATCAAGCCAGGCAGTGAAGGAGGAATAGGAGCCTAATCTCTGCACACTTGCATAAGATATTTATTTGCAGAGATGCATATTACAAGCCTATGTCTCCTAATGTAACCACTATAGTTTCATCTGTTCCCAATCACAAGTAAATCTCCAATTTTTGCACTCAGTTAATGTACAAAGGACACAGTGCAGCATGTACATGGTCACAACTGGTCTCGGGTGATGTGCCAAACCTGATCATATTTTCACTGCGCCAGAGGTGAATTGAGCCAGTGTCCCCAATCCAGGGGTGGATCCTTGTGGAGGCAATGAGAGCTTCACTTGCCAGCTGGATGGAGATCTGTGTTGTCCTGTTGGGGGAAGGCCAGCCAAAGCATGAGCCAATCAGGGAGTGGAGAGGTCAGCAGCGGGTCTTTCCCCGGGATGGGGATGCCGGGGTGGGAGGGGTCAGGGGATTTACTGGCTCCACTAGGAAAGACACTAACTGGAGGTCCCCGGACCCAGGGCACAGGTAAGTAATGGTGGAAGGGGGATTAGGGTCATGGGGTAGGGGTTTAAGGGGTTTCATGGACAGTGGAGAACAAGGACATGGTGATGGTTCTTAGTTGGCAAGGCCCCTCGATCAGGCACTGAGTGCCTTTGATGGAGGAGGGTCTTTTCTGGGAGATGATAAGTAGCCCGCACAGGTTTACTTGTACTGCCCGAGTGGCAACAGGCCCACCCGCCACTGGGTGGGATGAGGCCCTTAAGTGGTTATCAATTGTCCACATAAGGGCATTGATTGGTGGTGGAACGGGAAGGTTGACCACGGGCCTTCTCCTGCCTCAGGTCTGATCGGATTGGAGGTGGGACAGTGGGCAGACTCGCTGCTCTCCTGCCTGACAATACCCTCCCTGCCTCCAAACACTGCCATAGAGAGGCCAATGGATTCCGCCCTTAGGATGACTGTTGACTGGAAACTGTATGTGCTTCAAGCTGAAATGAAGGCAGGATCACAGGTGTTTGGCTACAGATGTTCCCCAAGGTTGGAAGCAGGTCTGCAAAGGGAAACTAGGTGAAGCCTGGATCACTGGCCTGCATGTGTGGTCCACACGCTGTCAATGGTAAAAGATGGTGACCAGCACATTGTTAGCGGTCACCCATCTTTAATGGACTGTTTTATCTCTTGTCAGAGCCCCGGAAAACCACCTCCATGGATAACTCTCTGCTGACAACAACAGCACTGTCGCATTAATATTACAGCCCAAGTGCAATTAGCTTCTAGGCTAACCTCACTCATATTGCAGCCCTAACTTATTTATATCACAATCCAACTTTGGTTATGTTACAGGCCAGAATAGTTTGCATTGCAATCTATTCTTATTTGTGTTACAGGATGGACTTGTGTGTATTATGTTGTCTCGTTTATATTACAGCCGTGTCTCCTATCACAGGATGTTGTCACGTATATTACAAAACAGTCTGATTTATATTACAGGCGGCCTTATATCCTGCCCTCGGTTATACTGCAGCAAACTCTCACTATTTATATTGGGGCACTTACATTGTAATCCTGGGCAGAATTCACCGACCCCCCCCCGCAGGGCCGGCGTAAATCCCACCCCCGCCGTGGCCGGATTTCTCCGCCACCCTGGAATCGCCGGGAGCGGGAAACACGCCCCCCCCGATCGGCGTGTCCCCCACGACGATCGGCGTGCTCCCCGCGGCCATTCTCCGGCCCATGATGGGCCGAAGTCCCACCTCTGACAGGCCAATCCCGCTGGCGTGGTTTAAACCACCTCTGGTGCCGGTGGGATTGGTTGGCGCCGGTTTTGGCGCCAGTCGGCGTAGCGGGAGCCACTGAGACGCGGGCCTAGCCCCTAAAGGTGTGGACAATTCCGCACCTTTGGGGAGGCCCGACGCTGGAGTGGTTGGCGCCACTCCGCTACGCCTGGACCCCCCGCCCCGCTAGGTAGGGGAGAATTTCACCCCCTGTTCCTGTTTATATTACAGCCCTTATGGTTTCATGATGCTACAGTTATTCTTCTTATTTTTTTTTTCCATCCTACTAACCTTGCAAATTATAAACCTACCTTGTTTAAATCACAGATTCGTTTATATGTGGGCAGCATGGTAGCACAGTCGCTAGCACAGTTACTACACAGATCCCGGGTCCCATGTTCGATTCCCGGCTTGGGTCACTGTTGGGGCGGAGTCTGCACGTTCTCCCCATGTCTGTGTGGGTTTCCTCCCACAGTCCAAAGATGTGCAGGTTAGGTAGATTGGCCATGCTAAATTGCCCTTAGTGCCCAAAAGTGGCGACTAGGGGCTTTTCACAGTAACCTCATTGAAGCCTACTTGTGACAGTAAGCGATTATATTAAAAGGTTAGGTGGGGTTACGGGGATAAGGTGGAGGTGTGGGGTTAAGTGGGGTGCTCTTTCCAAGGGCCGGTGCAGACTCGACGGGCCGAATGGCCTCCTTCTGCACTGTAAATTCTAAAATTCTATGATTCTATTACAATCCTCTTATAATCAAAAACACTGCCTCAGCTATATTATAATCCTGACTTGTTTAGGTGATAGCCCAGTTAGATCGCCATCTCATCTCAATTGTAGCCCAACCTTCGGTTAGTTTACAGCTTTGTCACCTTTAAGTTGCAGCACATTGGCACCGATGTTACACAGGAACATAGGATCAGGGGTAGGCTCTGGCCATTCAGCCCGTTGAGCCTGCTTCGCCATTCAATACGATCAAGACTGATTGGACAATTCAATGCCTTTTACCCCCACTATCACCATGGCCCTTTCACAGAATCATTGAATAATGCAGCGCAGAAGAGGCCCTTTGGCCCATCGAGTCTGGACCAACCCGTGAAAAACACCTGACCTACCTACCTAATCCCATTTGCCAGCACTTGGCCCATAGCCTTGAATGTTATGATGGGCCAAGTTGCCATCCAGGTACTTTTTGAAGGATGTGAGGCAACCTGCCTCGACCAGCCTCTCAGGCAGTGCATTCCAGACCATCACCTTCCTCTGGCTAAAATGGGTTTTCCTCAAATCCCCCTGAACCTCCTCCCCCTTACATTGAACTTGTATCCCCTCGTGACTGACCCTTCAACTAAGGGGAACAGCTGCTCCCTATCCACTCTCCTCATTATCTTGTACACCTCGGTCAGGTCGCGTCTCAGTCTTCTCTACTCCAACGAAAACAACCCAAGCCTATCCAACCTCTCTTCCTAACTTAAATGTTCCATCCCAGGCAACATCCTGGTGAATCGCCTCTGCACCCCCTCCAGTCACATCCTTCCTATAATATGGAGACCAGAATTGCACACAGTACTCCAGCTGTGGCCTCACCATTGTTCGATACAGCTCCATCATGACCTCCCTATTTTTGTAATTTATGCCTCGATTGATAAATACAAGTGTCCCATATGCCTTTTTCACCAACCTATTAACCTGCCCTTCAGAGATCTATGGACAAATATGTCAAGGTCCCTTTGTTCCTCGGAACTTCCCAGTGTCAGACCATTCTTGTCACATTACTCACTCCAAAGTGTTTCACTTCACACTTTTCAGGGTCAAATCCCATTTGCCACTTTTCTGCTCATTTGACCATCCTGTCTATGTCTTCCTGTAACCCAAGACACTCAACCCCACTGTCAGCCACCCGGCCAATCGTTGTGTCCTACACAAACCGACTGATCCTACCCAGCACATGGTCATCCATGTCATTTATATCAATGACAAATAATAGGGAATCCAGCACAGGGCCTCGAGGTACGCAACTGGGCACTGGCTCCCAGTTACTAAAGCAGCTGTCCGTCATCACCCTCTGTCTCCTGCAACTAAGCCAGTTTTGAATCCACCTTATCAAGTTATCCGCATCCCACGTGCATCTGCCTCCTTTATAAGTCTCCCATATGGGACCTTGTCAAAGGCATTGCAGAAATCCATGTAAACTATATCAACGGCACTACCCTCATTTACACATGCTCAGAAAATGCAATCAAATTTGTTAGGCAAGACCTCCATCTGCAAAGCCATGCAGACTATTCCAATCAAACATTGCCTTTCCAAGTGGAGATAGATTCTCTCCTTCAGAATTATCGCCAATAGTTTCTCTGCTACTGGCGTGAGAATCACTGATCTGTACGTCCCTGTGTACAATACCTGGTGAGGATAGCACACCTGTGTACAATACCTGGTTAGGAAAGTGCGTCTGTGTACAATACCTGGTGAGGATAGTGTGTCTGTGTACAATACCTGGTGTGGATAGTGTGTCTGTGTACAATACCTGGTAAGGATAGTGTGCCTGTGTACAATACCTGGTGAGGATAGTGTGTCTGTGTACAATACCTGGTGAGGATAGTGTGTCTGTGTACAATACCTGGTGTGGATAGTGTGTCTGTGTACAATACCTGGTGTGGATAGTGTGTCTGTGTACAATACCTGGTGTGGATAGTGTGTCTGTGTACAATACCTGGTGAGGATAGTGTGTCTGTGTACAATACCTGGTGAGGTTAGTGTGCCTGTGTACAATACCTGGTGTGGATAGTGTGTCTGTGTACAATACCTGGTGTGGATAGTGTGTCTGTGTACAATACCTGGTGAGGATAGTGTGCCTGTGGATAATACCTGGCGAGGTTAGTGTGCCTGTGTACAATACCTGGTGTGGATAGTGTGCCTGTGTACAATACCTGGTGAGGATAGTGCGCCTGTGTACATTACCTGGTGAGGATAGTGTGTCTGTGTACAATACCTGGTGAGGATAGTGTGCCTGTGGATAATACCTGGTGAGGATAGTGTGTCTGTGTACAATACCTGGTGTGGATAGTGTGTCTGTGTACAATACCTGGTGTGGATAGTGTGTCTGTGTACATTACCTGGTGAGGATAGTGTGTCTGTGTACAATACCTGGTGTGGATAGTGTGCCTGTGTACAATACCTGGTGAGGATAGTGTGTCTGTGTACAATACCTGGTGTGGATAGTGTGTCTGTGTACAATACCTGGTGAGGATAGTGTGCCTGTGTACAATACCTGGTGAGGATATTGCACCTGTGTACAATACCTGGTGAGGATATTGCGCCTGTGTATACCAGGTGAGGGTAGTGCGTCTGTGTACAGCACCTGATGAGGATTTTGCTCGTGTGTATAATATCTGTCAAGAATAGTGCGTCTGTAAACAATATGTGGTGAGGATAATGCGTCTGTGTGCAACACCTGATGAGGACAGTGCGTCTGTGTATAATATCCGGCGAAGACAGTGTGTCTGTACACAACACACGGTGAGGATAGTGTGCCTGTGTATAATATCTTGTGAGGACAGTGCACCTGTGTACAATACACGGTAGCACAGTGGGTAGCACTGTTACTTCACAGCTCCAGGGTCCCAGTTTCGATTCCCGGCTTGGATCTCTGTCTGTGTGGAGTCTGCATGTTCTCCCCGTGTCTGCGTGGGTTTCCTCCGGGTGCTCCGGTTTCCTCCCACGAAAGACGTGCTGTTAGGTAATTTGGATATTTGAACTCTCCCTCCGTGTACCCGAACAGGCGTCGGAATGTGGCGACTAGGGGCTTTTCACAGTAACTTCATTGCAATTTTTTTTTCTTTTTTCTTATAAATTTAGATTAGCCAATTATTTTTTTCCAATTAAGGGGCAATTTAGCGTGGCCAATCCACCTACTCTGCACATTTTGGGTTCTGGGGGCGAAACCCACGCAGACACGGGGAGAATGTGCAAACTCCTCACGGACAGTGACCCAGAGCCGGGATCGAACCTGGGACCTCAGCGCCGTGAGGCGGTTGTGCTAACCACTAGGCCACCGTGCTGCCCCCTTCATTGCAATATTAATGTTAGCCGACTTGTGACAATAAAGATTATTATTATTTCATGGGCGAGTGTTGTGCTAATGTGGGCATTAACCAAATAGGCAACAGCACTCTCTACCTGGCCTTTCACATAATGCAATTCTACAGTACCAGAGGGTTGCCATTCTGCTATTCCACTGCACCTGCCCCTCACCCTTCCCTATCAGGAGGGGATGGCAGAAAATGGGTGACAAAATAGAAAACGACTGCTGCCACCAAATTCCATTCGCCACATTCTGACCCTATGTTGGCAGAGTCCGGGGATAGTCTGAAATAGAATAGAAAACCAGTCAGAGACTGTGCCATACCTGTATGGCTGATAGAAGTTCCTGCCAGCAGATGCATGGAAAGTTCAGCTGTACAAGCCAAAATGTCCCAGCTTCACCCTCCGGTGTCCTAAGGCAGCTGGTCTAAGCCAGCACAGCTACTGTGACACTATCGGTACCCAATGGGGTTCCCGCTGCTGACCGCTATCCAACTGGGGAGTATGATTACCTCGTTTGCTGATCAGAAACTTGGGACCGCAACACACCTGCTGAGCCAGGAGATTTAAAAAAATCATCAAATCTTCTCTCCTGACCAGAGAATCTGAGGAACAGCTCTGTCCACGGACAGCCACACACCCTCAGCTCCACCCGTGTGGTACCTGACACATCTCGAGGTGAGGCAAGTGCACAGCCTGTCTTTCACTAAAGTCACCAGCACTTCTTTTATTTCATAATTTTTTTAAAGTTAGGCTTTCCAATAGAAGATTGGCACTGCCAAGCCTGGTCACGGGCCCTGCTCCCTGTTCTGTGCCAAACAGCTTTTCCACCCGAGTACATTTTAATTAAGCAGCTGTCAGGCATATTTTATCAGAAGGTGAGTTTTGCTCATAAGCCAGCCACTGAAACACGTCAAAAAGAAGCTTAATGACACGTGCATTAGCGGTGCTACCTCCTCATGCATGTAATACGTTTGCTATTATCAATGTTACATGAATACTAATAGCTCCAGGGACTGGGCAGGTACTGGGCAGGGACGGAGCGGATATATCAGCGGCAAAGTTGACTCCTCCGAAAAAAAAAAGAAAACACTGCCCCACGGAAAGAGGGGGTGGGAAACTTTCCCGCTCACCTTGACCACAGAAAGCAGGGCGAGTTAATTATTCGCCAGCGTTAGGAGCTGTTCCAGCGCCTGTTCATATTCGGTGTTTGCCTGAACAAGAAGCAGCAGAGATGGAGAACGGTCGATAGTTTGGCGGGCCGCCACTTCACTGGGTTGTTCAGGTCGGAGCACAATCGCACGGCAGGTGCCGCCCGAAGCCAAGGGCGCAGTTTACAATTCCGCGCCATCCTGCCCAGCCCCCCCAGGTCGATAAGACTTCTGTTGGCGCATCCTGACAAACAGGCGATGGTGGCCACATTACGTTTGCAGGCGAACTGGCTGTGCAATTCGTACAGTCTGACCGGATCCTCTTGGCTGGGGACAATTGGTTACCCCATGTTACTTGAGGAATATAAGCTCCCCCCCAATGGTGGGGAGGGGGGGCAATCATTCGCAGTGCGGCTGTATAAATAGAGCTGGCCCAGTATGGTACTGGCTGGAGAGGGAATCAGCAGTGAGCCACTGGCCCTGTGTACATATTGTTGTAAATAAAATTACTTTCTGTTTGATTCTACAATCTCGCGCTGGGCCCTTCGCGGCCCTCACAAAAATAAGGCTTTGCCAGTCCCACCCAGCTCCTCAGTGCAAATAAAAAGGGCCAAATCTATTATAATACCGGCCTCCCTTGTTTTACAAAATGATGTACACTTACATGGAACACTCAGTAGCGCAATAAATTACTTCAGAACGGCAGGGACTGATGTCAAGTGGGCAAAATGTGGTAGCCATCTTGGAATAAAAAAGCTGCCCCATGAGGAGCGGTTCAGAAGAATGGGCCTGTGTCCTGTGGAGTTTCGAAGAATGAAAAGTGGACTCATGGAAATTCCTTGACGGGACAAATGCGAAGAGGCTGTTTCCTCCGGCTGGAGGGCCTAGAACCAGGGATCATGGTATCAGGATAAGGCATCGGTTATGCAATACTGAGACGAAGAGAAGTTTCTTTACTCAAGAGGATTATGAATCTGTGAAGTTTTCTACCTCAAGATCTATGGATCTCAGTGATTGAGTATTCAAAATCACGTGGACAGACTTTCAAAGATCAAGGAATCAAGGGATAGGTTTTGGGCGGGAAAGTAGAGTTGTGTGGAAGATCAGTTGTGTTTTTATTGAGTGGAAAAGTAGGCTTGAGAGACTGCAATGGCTATTCCTGCTCTTATTACTTTCTTATGTTCTGCACTAACCAGTGATATTGAACCAACAGTTGAAACCCTCAAATAATTTTTGTTTCATGTCATTAGTTGGCTAGGAAACGAGGCGCGCTTCCTTCTTGAACTTCAAATCCATCTTACGGGCGTTGATTCAGCAATTCGTCTGGAGGTCAGCAACTCTGACAGTGCCATCCTCTCTTCAGGAAGGGCAAACATCTGCCAGATCCCACTGGACAACCAACCGCGATTATGATCTTCAAGCCTGTTATAGGACTTAAATACGCAGCCACCAGGCCTGGAGAAGAGGGTGAGAGCAGCTGAGCACCCCACCTCACACGGGCAGGGCACCCTCGGGCCCGATACTGGCGTAGGCAAAATGCCAGCCTGGCAGTGCCCACTCCAGCCTGACAATGCCACCTGGGCACCCAGCCATTGCCAGGCCAGGGTGCCAGGCTGGCAGTGCCACGGTGCTTGATGGCACCAGCTGGCACCCTACCCAGGGGCTGACCATCTGGGGCCTCTGATCACCTGGGAGACCCAGGTACCGTTCTGCCTGGTCCCTGTGTGTGGGAGCCAGTACTGAATGGCAGCCTGCTGGAGTCGCCTCAGCCAGGCCGATAGATACCAGATGGCCGTTAGATCCGGTGCGAGCACGGCTAAGTAGATTCTTAAACTCACCTAGCCTTGCGCGAGACAATGGGCAGGACCCAGATTGCGACAACACGCTAGGTGTAATGGCTGCCCAGAGTCCCGGGGGGTGTAATGGCTGCCCAGAGTCCCGGGGGGTGTAATGGCTGCCCAGAGTCCCGGGGGGTGTAATGGCTGCCCAGAGTCCCGGGGGGTGTAATGGCGGCCGGCAGCTCGCGCCCTTTATTTTAACACAGCATTATCCCCATTAACATCTCAGGAAAAATAGCTATTCAATTAACAGTTTCAATGAGAAAAAGAAAGGTCTTTGAGCTAACTTTCCCATCAACTCCTAAAATTTCAACCAAGCAAAATCCACACACACAGGTCAAATGCCGCTTATTAATACAGTTAACAATCAACGGCCTACAGATTTATTCACAAAGTCCTTGGGAGAGATGCTTTCAGAAGTCAGTCTGAGATACACACCTCTTTTTTGTTCCAAAACCAGGGCAGAGCTCTAAAAATGAAACTAAAAACAGGCGGAGGGCAGGGTGAGAAACAATATTAAAAACTGACCCAGTCCCTCCCATGAGTGACATCACAGCCTGTCTAGCTGTTAAACCCTTAATCACAGCTTTTGCAGACATGGATACCTTAACCTAAGTTCTTCTAATAACATTACTTCCACAGACACATGGGGCGGAATTCTCCCATCGGGAGACAAACAGCCGACGCCGGAGTGAAACTCGGAGTGTTTCACTCCGGCGTCGGAGGCCGCTCTTCGCCCCCTATTCTCTCCACCCCGGCTAGGAGCGGCGGCGCGTGACTTTCGAGCACCGGGCCTTGACGCTTGCGTCAAAGCGGCGTGCCGGGAATGACATGGCCAGTGGCGGCGAAGTAACGTCAGCCGTGCATGCTTAGGTTGGCCGGTGCCAACCCGCGCATGCGCGGTTGCCGTCTTCCCCTCCGCTGCCCCGCAAGACATGGCGGCTTGATCTTGCAGGGCGGCGGAGGGAAAAGAGTGCGTCTTTTAGAGATGCCGGCCCGACGATCGGTGGCACCGATCGCGGGCCAGACATCTGCTGAGCACGCCCGTGGTGCTCGATCCTCCCTCTGCCCCCCACAGGCCCCACACTCACTGGTCGCGCGCTGTTCACGCCGGCAGCGACCAGGTGTGGTTGGCGCCGGCGTGAACCGGTCGGGTTCGGCAGGCCGCTCGGCCCATACGGGCCGGAGAATCGCGGTCGCCGTGAGAAACGTCGAGCGGCGATTCTCCGAGCGGCCTGTCGCAAAATGCAACACGCCATTTTGGGGGGGGGGGGGGGGGAGAGAATCGCGGGGGTACCAGGGCGGCGTGGCGTGATTCGCCCATGATACAATATATATAGAAAATATTCCTACATTCACCACACACCTTCTTGAACTGCTGCAGTCCAGGAGATATAGGAACCCCCAGTATGCTGTACTCATGGATCCTTTCTGATCCCTGCCTGTCCAGTGTGGGTTTGTGCGGTTCAATGCTGGGTGTGTGTCTGATTCCTGCCCATTAAATTAGGATCAGTGGCCGTTAACGCTTGTGATTTTAATCAGGCTCCACGTGCCTCAGGACGTCCATTCATTGTTTGCCTGGCCGTAAGAAAGAATGGGGACATGTATCGGCCTCTGTTGCAATCCACAGTGTGTTTACATTGCGAGTCGCTGTATAATAATGGTGTATTGGGAATAATGTGTTCTTGTTGATGGTGCAGTGGGTGCTTGGGCTATATAAAGCCCGAGTTAAATCCCACCTGGAATACCATAAGCATTTCTGGGCACCATAACCTAGGAAGGATATTGAATAGCACTGCTCCCTCACAGCGCTAGAGACCCAGGCTCGATTCTAGCCTTGGATCACTGTACAGAGTTTGCACATTCTCCCCATGTCTGCGTGGGTTTCCTCCGGGTACTCTGGTTTCCTTCCACAATCCCAAGATGTGCAGGTTCGGTGGAGTTATGGGGATAGGACGGTGGAGTGGGCCTAGGTAGGGTGCTCTTTCAGATGATTGGTGCAGACACGATGGGCTGAATGGCCTCCTTCTGCACTGTGGGCATTCTATGGTTTCAGAAGGAAGGCAGCATAGACTTACTAGAATGACAATTGGGCCCCAAGGGTTAAGCTACAAGGAGAGATTAAACTAGACCCCGGAATTTAGAAGGCTGACTTGAATGAAGTTTTCAAGGTATTAAGAGGAACAGTTGATTGAGAGAATTTCTGTTCTTTGGAGAGTGTAGAACGAGGACACTTAGGGCCGGATTCTCTGGTCTCCGATACTGAAATGGCATTCGGCGATTGGCTGGAGAATCCCCGTTGGCGGTGAAATCAGGAGCGGCGCCACTTTAGCGAAGCTCAGATCCTTCCAAAACGGCATACTCGCAGAGTACGCCGCACGTCGTATGGACGGCCTCAGGAAGTCACCTGAGGCCCTCCCCCAATGCTTCACCCCCAATGGGCCGAGTTCCCGATGGCGTGGGTCACTCATGCTATACTGAATAGACTTTTGTTATCCAACGGGATCACGGAATGTAGGACTGGTATATGAGATTAAACTGAATATCAACCATGATCTAATTGAGTAGTACTTACTACTCGCTGCAGATATTTCCAGCACAAATGTGAACCCAGCACATTCGCTCAAAATGTCTCATTCTCAAAGGAGATCTATGTTGGTAATTGGCATCTTTATGGAACCTTCATTCAGCTTTACACAGATTAATCTTTTATTCAATATAAAGTCCGCCATGTGTGTGTGACAAATGCTGCCTAAGTGTAGAATTGGCCCATTTATCAATGTAGAATTCAAGGGCAATTAGCAGGGTATTGATCAGGACTAAGAGAGGAGATAAAGTTAGTCTGTGCAGGCACAATACGCAAGCCATTCAGGACTCATCTGGATTTCGCCTCTGATCCAAAGGTAACATGAACTGCAAAGTGAGAACTAAACAAACTGGGACAATGAGGAGAAACCCTCATCCATCCCTTTGTTAGCTCTAGACTAGACCATTCCCATGCTCTTCCGGCTGGTGTCTCTCCATACCTCCTCTGCACAGCTGAACTCATCTGAACCTCTGCTCATCACCATCTAGGTCTGGGACAACGCAGGCTGCGCCACTGGCACCCCACCCACCACATTAAACGCTTGCTCTCTGCACCACAAACTAGCCGTGGCTTCAACATCTGCACAAGATGCACTGCAGCAACTTGATTAATCTTCTTCATCTGCGCCTTCCAAACCTTTGAACTCTGCAGCTTAGAAGGTCAAGGGCAGTAGCTGCCACGTAGGGAACATCCTACCCAACAGCACTGTGGGTGCGCCTACTCTAGACGGACTACAGTAGATGAAGAAGGCGGCTCACCACCACCTTCTCCAGGGAAATGACGGATGGGCAACAAATGCTGGCATTGCCAGTGACAGCTACATCCCATGAATGACTAAATGAATGGCTGAAGGGCAGCACGGTAGCACAGTGGTTAGCACAGCTGATTCACAGCTCCAGGACCCCAGGTTCGATTCCCGGCTTGGGTCACTGCACGTTCTCCCTGTGTTTGCGTGGGTTTCCTCCGGGTGCTCCGGTTTCCTCCCACAGTCCAAAGATGTGCAAGTTAGGTGGACTGGCCATACTAAATTGCCCTTAGTGTCCAAAAAGGTTAGATGGGGTTACGGGGCTAGGGTGGAGACGTGGGCTTAGATAGGGCGATCTTTCCATGGGCCGGTGCAGACTCGATGGGCCGAATGGCCTCCTTCTGCACTGTAAATTCTATAAATAGAGTACTGTAGAATCACCCCCTTTTGCAATGTAGTGAACCATTAAACTAGCACACCATGAGGCTGAAAAGCTGCCATACCTGGTACCGAGGTATTTCAGCTATGGATGGTTAGCATTTTGGTGTGGATGCTTGCTTGAAGGTTACATCTCATGACCGCCCCCCCACCCCACCCCCACCACCCCCACCTCAAACGATCCTATCCCAAGATTCCCACAATTGGTCCACGCTCCTGGCAAGCTACCTTAAAGGTTAGGAGGGGTTATTGGGTTATGGGGATAGGGTGGAAGTGAGGGCTTAAGTGGGTCGGTGCAGACTCGATGGGCCGAATGGCCACCTTCTGCACTGTATGTTCTATGTTCTGAACTGTTAACAAAAGTTTTTCCCCCTCCATATTCACTACTTTTATGACTAATAAATCCAACGTGTTCAAAGAAAGTTTGAAAAACAATTTTGTTCAATGTCCACTGTGCCTTCTCCCTGGGTTTGCTCGCAGGCGGCTTCCAGAGATTCACCTTCGGTTCCAGCAGCTCAAACCTAAGACAATCCTGGGATGGGATGGCAGCACTAAACCTCAGTCAATCAGGCTCAAGGTCTGAAGTGAGGCGAAAGGGGATACACCTGAACACAAACGGCGGCTGTGGTTTTGGCTTTGATGCAACTCTGCTGCTCAGATCTGTTCTAATCAAAGTGTGGCTGAACATACAGCCATTGAAAAGAAGGTGCCTTGTTCAAACACTATTGTTCCTAATGAAGCTGTCAGGTTAGTTTGTGAAGGAATGAGTTACCTCAGCACACAGTCAATTACATGCAGCTTAATGGATAGTTGGCAGTGAGGTAGAAGGCAGTAATTCAATTGAGATAAGGAAGAACAACTGTCAGTGCTGGTAATGCGGAATAAAAACAGACAATACCAGATCTGAAGGAGGAAAGTGAGGTTTTAGCTCGGTTGTGAGCGCACTTAACTCTGAGTCAAAAAGTTCACTCCTCCTTCAAGATCTTGCTTAAAACCCACGGGTGGGAGCACAGTGGCCTAGTGGTTAGCACAGCTGCCTCACGGCACTGAGGTCCCAGGTTCGATCCCGGCTCTGGGTCACTGTCCGTGTGGAGTTTGCACATTCTCCCCGTGTCTGCGTGGGTTTCGCCCCCACAACCCAAAAATGTGCAGAGTAGGTGGATTGGTCACGCTAAATTGACCGTTAATTGGAAAAAATAATTGGGTAATCTAAATTTATAAAAAAAAACCCACGGGTGGGGATTCTCCGTCGGCGGATCTTCCGCTTCGCCGGCAGCGCACTCGCGCCCGTGGATTTCCCGACGGCACGGGGGTGGCTACAATGGAAAACCCCATTGGCTGGCTGCCGGGACGGAGGATCCTGCTGCTGGCGGGGGCGCGCTGTGCCAGAAAATGGGTCTGGCGGGATGGAGATTTTCGCCCATCTTTGACCAAACATTTGTTTGCCTGTCCCGATGTCTCGGTCTTTGACTCAGTGTGGATTTCTGTCTGATTACATTGCCTTGCCCTGCTTTACCATGCTAAAGTGCTATAATGCAAGTTTTTGCTGTGGGTTCAGATCCCAATTTGGACACGAGTCCATGGTCTGCGGACTAACACTCCATTGCAGTGCTGAGGGAGAGTCTCAATGTTCGATTTGCCGTCTTTTGGGTGACAGGTTAAATCAAGGCCTTTCATATGAAGATTTGATGAAGACCAGCTAATGTCCTGGCCAACAGCCAAAACCACCAACAAACAGATTATCATTCATTTATTGTTTGTGGGACCTTGCTATGCATGGAACCTTGCTGAGTGCAATATAACACCAGTAACTGCACCTCCAAAAGAAATAATAATCACTTATTGTCACAAGTAGGCTTCAATGAAGTTACTGTGAAAAGCCCCTAGTCGCCACATTCCGGCGCCTGTTCGGGGAGGTCGGTACGGGAATTGAACCTGCGCTGCTGGCCTTGTTCTGCATTACAAGCCATCTGTTTAGCCCACTGTGCTAAACCAGTCATTGGTTCAAAAATCCATTGGTTCAAAAGCGCTTGGCAATATACTTATGTTTTCCCCACTCTGATGCAAGGCGATTTCTTTATCCACGTGGTGCCAGCGCATTTTAAAATAGGTTCACATTGTGAGGCAGATGGTGGCGTAGTGGCAGTGTCACTGGATTAGTAATCCAGGGTGATTGGGGACATGGGTTCAAATCCTGTCGTGGGAGAGAAAGCTAGGGAAAGGTGACCCTGACCACTCTTAACAACTGTTTTTTAAAAACCGTCTGCTTCAATAGTGCCCCTTTAGGGACCTGGTAGAGAAATCCAAAGATATTAAATCAACCCTCCCCAGGTTATGCCAGTCTACAGCTAAGTCACAGCACTTGCCGCTGATCTCAAAGGAGCTGCCCACATAGACGTAGCAGTCTCTGTGCTTTAAATATCTCCTGTCCCGTCACTTCATTAATTCCAGTCTCAACTTAAGGGGATCTCTGGCATCTGGCAGGAGAATCGGTCGCCAGAGGAGACAGGTTTAAGATTACTGGCAGAAGAACCAGGGAATAGAAAGAAGGACTTGTGTTCAAATAGCGCTTCTCGTGGATACTGGACATCTCAAAGCACTTTGCAACCAATCAAGTACTTTTGAAGTGTAGACACTGCTGCAACGTTGTGAAGTGTGGCAGCCAATTGCACACAGTAAGCTCCCACAGAGCTTGATAAGGCTCAGAAATTTTGTTTTTTGTGATGTGGACTGAGGGATAAATATTGGCCAGGGCACCAACAATAACTCCCATGGTCATCTTTGTGTCTTTGGAGGGCCTCCATCTACCATGGTATCTGAAAAACGGGCCCTTCGACAATACAGCACTCCCTCAGCTCTGCCCTGGGATGCCAGCCTCCATTTCTTTTTGTGCTCCTGCCCTGGAGTGCGACTTGAACCCTGAAACTTGTGACTCAGAAGCAACAATGCTACCAAACCCAGCCATGGCTGACACATGCTGGGTAAGGGAAATTGAGTATTGATTTTACACACTGGCTGACAGGGTGGTGGAAGGAGATTCAATAGAGTTGGGTAAAACAAAAGAAGAAGCACAGGTCTTCGAATAAAGAGCGGGGGAGTGAGACTAATTGAATAGTTCCCTCAAAGAGCCACACGAGGGGCTGAATGGTTTTTTTTGTCCTTTATGTTTCCATAATTCTGTATAGACGTAACCCCGAGTACAGCACCTCCAACTCCACTCCCTTCAGTCTTCTGTTCCTAAGGAGTCTGCAGCTGATTATAATTTGACATAAAGCAGAAACAGTCTGTGGGATCGACTGCACCGTATCAACAGCAACACTTATGTCCTGTCCAAATTAAATTTCCAATAGATTTTGACAGCCTGAGCAGGCTGTGAAACAACAATTGCTAATGTCTTGTGGAATCCCTGCACAGATTATAATGAATCTGTGCAGATCTATTTAGCTGTTGTGACCAGAGTGATGTTTTCTAACAGGCTCGTGAGCAGTGTGGATACAATATTGGAACGTGAGCTGAGTCAGTGACAATCGCAGTGCCATATTGCGCGATACACCGCTCAGCCCTGACTTTACAGTGAGTGCTTTTATTTCAAGGGTCGCCCAATTTCATAGAATGGTTACAATAACTTGCCCACTTTGGCAGGAAGATTAAAAAAGCAGTCTACTATTTACGTGGAGAGAGATTTCAGAACTCGGAGGTACAGAGGGATCTAGGTGTTCCGGTTCATGAATGACAAAAGGTTAGTCTGCAGGTACAGCGAGTGATTAGGAAGTGGAATTTTCTCATTTATTACAAGGGGAATAGAATATAAAATTCGGGATGTTTTACTGCAGCTGTACAGCTGTGGTGAGACCATATCTGGAGTACTGTCTCCTATTTGAAAAGGGGTAGCGTTGCATTAGGAGTAGTTCAGAGAAGATTCACTCAACTTCTTCCTGGGGTTAGGAAGGAAGGTTGAATAGGTTAGGCCTATCCATTGGAGTTTGGAAGATTGAAAGGAGATCTTATTGAAACATGGAAGATCCTGATAGGGTGGATTCAGGGAGAATATTTCCTCTTGTGGGGGTGACGAGAACCAGGGGCCTCAGTTTCAAAATACGAGGGCTCCCTTTTAAGACGAAGGTGGGGCGAATGGCTTTCTCTCTGAGGGTCATTAATCTGCAGAATTCTCTTTGCCAGACAGAGGTGAAGGTTGGGTCGTTGAATTTATTCAAGGCCGCGTTAGACAGATTTTTGACAGACAAAGGGGTCAAGGGTTATGGGGGAAGGGCAGACAGGAAAGTGGCCTCGAGACCACAGCCAGATCAGCCACGATCTTGCCAAATGGCAGAGCAGGCCCGAAGTGGCAAACGGTCAACTCCTGCTCCTACTCTAGGGTCCCGGGTTCAATTCCGGCCTCGGCTCACTGTCTGCGCAGAGTTTGCACTTTCTCCCCGTGTCTGCGTGGGTTTCCTCCAGGTGGTCCGGTTTCCTCCCATAGTCCAAAGAAGTGCAGGTTAGGTGGATTGGCCATGCTAAATTGCCCTTAGTGACCAAAAAGGTTAGGTGGGGTTGCTGGATTACGGGGAGAGGGTGGAAGCGTGGACTGAGGTCGGGTGCTCTTTCCAAGGGCCGGTGCAGACTTGATGGGCCAAATGGCCTCCTTCTGCACTGTAAATTCTATGATAAGTTTTACATTTCTCTGTTCCTAGCACAGAATGAGGCCATTCAGTCCTTCACGTCTGTGCAGGCTCTCAACAAGAGCAACTCAGCACATCCCACTGCCTTCCCCCCGTCACCCTGCAGGTATTTTCGCCAGATAATTATGATTCCTTTTTGAAAGCCGTGATTCAATCTACGTCCACCACATTTTTAGGCAGTAGATGGCAGATTCCAACCAACCCCCCCACCCCTGCTCCTGCAGTTGCTGACTTTTGCTGTGGTACAGTTCTGCGTGTTCCCTCTGGTCCTTGTGTTAAGTCGCCATTTGTGAGTTGGAAACGGAAAGCGCCGGAACACTAAAGAGTGAGTATCAAACTCAAACTATAGACGGTCCTCCCACCACCCCGCCACTCATCCCCACCCCCAACCTCCCAAACCTTCCAAATAGGAGTCACGGAGTGGACAATGTCACGGGGAAGCTGCCTGATTTCCCCTCTCCCAGCCCGGCAGCCAATTGCAATATTCAACAGCGACATTGGCTGGAAACAATTACATCAGCAGAGACCAGGGATTGAACTTGAGATCTTCTGATACTGTGGCTCAGCTTTAGATTGTAACTGGGTTCTGTTCACAGGTGGAAGGGTCCATTTTAGGCAGCAGTATGTGTGAAGTTGACCTGTTGGAGTGAGAACAGGCAGCGGATTCACATTGGACTGCTTGCTCTGCAGGGGAAATCAATGTTTACATTCTCTGAGCCAAGGCTGATCTTGCTGGTTTAATCAGCTCTCTGTTAAATAATATCCAGGTCTGTGCTCCACAAATGAACCATATTTTTGCGCCCGCTAGATCGCCACACATTGACACGAATCATCAGCATACCAGGTAGTGGTGGCTGTGGGCAATACCAGGGAGACAATATGACGGAACAAGGATTTATTGGTAACAAGCGGCGGTAAACTATACACACAAGTCTGCGTAAGGGGTCTTCACTCTCTGGCTCTAGGCTCCACTCTGCCCCAGACGCAGCTCCCAGAGCCCCGTGTTTTTACCCCATCGGTCAGGGTTCACTCACTCCTGTTGTGTCCTGTGATGCAACCGTTGTAATAATGTACACAGAACTTCTCGTTTCACTAGAAAGTTGATTTATGAACAAACAAGTGGAAAGATAACTAACAGACTATGATACAGACAATGGCTACTAAATAAATTCAGTGAATTCTCCTGGAGCTACTCTAAGTGCAACTATCCTCTCGTACGTCTTACTACCAACTGGCGGGTATCCCAAGTCACGTGATAGATGTCTGACGCCACCAGCTGGTTGGAGGTTGCATTGCTAACTATTTACAAAACTGTGCACAGGCATATCACCACACCTCCCACACGATAGGCCCCCCAGCCGGTCACATGGACCGCGAGGGCGTGCCCCTTAAGGGGGTTGCTCAACCACACAGATTAAATACCAGAAAATCCTTAAGTTTTCCTTGCATTCACTAACACCCTTGAATTCCCAGTTTAATTTCAGCCTCCAGACCATGACCTGACTGGTCTCGTTTTCACAAGCAACTCTTTCAAGTCCAGGCACAGGTGAATATCCCCTAGTGTGCAAGCACGGGATTTCCATACCTCATACCATGACACCATAAAGAAGTAACTTCAATTTATACAGCACCATGTGCAACCCCAGGAATACCAAAGCACTTCAACAGCTCATGACGCACTTTTGAAGTGGTCACTGCTGGAAGAAAACTAAAGTCACCATAGGCTGCTTTCCCCTTTGAGGGGGAGAGCTGACTGGTGGCAATTTAACCTGAGGATCACCACCCCTCAGGCAAGGTTGAGCCTTCATGAATAACCAGTAGGAGAATCGAACCTGCGCTGTCAGACTCACTCTGCATCACAAACCAGCTGTGCAGCCAACTGAGCTAAACCAGTAATGTAGGGAACATGGAAGTTAATTTACACACAGATTATCATAGAATGTACAGTGCAGAAGGAGGCCATTCGGCCCATCGAGTCTGCACCGGCTCTTGGAAAGAGCACCCTACCCAAGTTCAACACCTCCACCTTATCCCCATAACCCAGTAACCCCACCCAACACTAAGGGCAATTTTGGACACTAAGGGCAATTTATCATGGCCAATCCACCTAATCTGCACATCTTTGGATCATGGGAGGAAACCGGAGCATCTGGAGGAAACCCACACACACATGGGGAGGATGTGCAGACTCCGCACAGACAGTGACCCAGCGGGGAATCGAACCTGGGACCCTGGAGCTGTGAAGCAATTGTGCTGTCCACAATGCTATCGTGCTGCCTAGATGATCCATGGTTGGCTTGATTGCCCAGTCTCATCGTATACTTTCCCTGAAAACTTCAATAGTAGCTCACTGATTAAGAATGATATGAAATGGGCAGCACGGTGGTGCAGTGGTTAGCACTGCTGCCTCACGGCGCCAAGGTCCCAGGTTCAGCTCTGAGTCACTGTCCGTGTGGAGTTTGCACATTCTCTCTGTGTGGGTTTCGCCCCCACAACCCAAAGATTTTTTTTTTTAAATTTAGAGTACCCAATTCATTTTTTTCCAATTAAGGGGCAATTTAGTGTGCCCAATCCACCCAGCTTGCACATCTTTGGGTTGTGGGGGCAAACCCCACACAGACACCCACAACCCAAAGATGTGCAGGGGGCGTGGATTGGCCACGCTAAATTGCCCCTTAATTGAAAAAAATTAATCGGGGACTCTAAATTTATATTTTTAAAAAAGAATGATATGAAGGCCGTAAACTGAGATTATTGTGTGCTATGAGTTTTTTTCCCGTTCAAAAGCATGCTTTAGTTTTCGATTGAGTTCCCTGGTCCTTACTATCTATCAGCCTCCATATTCAGCAGAGCAAACTCTTTTATTTCTGCCACCTCCAGGATAATGCCACCACCAGACACACCTTTCCCTTCCCTCCTCTGTCGGCATTCCGAAGGGAACCCTGGTCCCCTCCTCTGATACCCTCAGCACCTCCCCCCTTCCCACGGCACCTTCCCATGTGGTTGCAGGTGTAACACCTATCCCTTTCCCTCCCTCCTCACTGTTCAACGTTCCAAACACTCTTTCCAAGTGAAGCAGCCATTTATTTGTGCTTCTTTTCATAGAATTTACAGTGCAGAAGGAGGCCATTCGGCCCATCGAGTCTGCACCAGCTCTTGGAAAGAGCACCCTACCCAAGGTCAACACCTCCACCCTATCTCCATAATCCAGTAACCCCACCCAACACTAAGAGCAATTTTGGACACGAAGGGCAATTTAGCATGGCCAATCCACCTAACCTGCACATCTTTGGACTGTGGGAGGAAACCGGAGCACCCGGAGGAAACCCATGCAGACACGGGGGGAACGTGCAGACTCCGCACAGACAGTGACCCAAAGCCGGGAATCGAATCTGGGACCCTGGAGCGGTGAAGCAATTGTGCTAACCACTATGCTACCGTGCTGCCCTTTTAATTTAGACTCTTGTATTCGCTGCTCCCCATGTGGTCTCCTCTGCACAGGCCGAGACCAAGGACAGACTGGGTGACCATTTTGTGGAACACCGCCGCTAAGTCTGTAAACATGACCCCCAACCTTCCGGTCACTTCCTCTTTCACTTCGCCATCTTGCTCACATTCCTGCCCTGGGCCTGCTACAATGTCCCAGTGAAGCCCAAAACAAGGTATAATATAATAATAATAATCTTTATTAGTGTCACAAGTAGCCTAACATTAACACTGCAATGAAGTTACTGTGAAAATCCCCCAGTTGCCATACTCTGGTGCCTGTTCGGATACATGGAGGGAGAATTCAGAATGTCCAATTACCTAACAGCACGTCTTTCAGGACTTGTGGGAGGAAACCGGAGCACCCGGAGGAAATCCACACAGACAGGGGGAGAACATGCAGACTCCACACCGACAGTGACCCAGGCCGGGAATCGAACCTGGGCCACTGGAGCTGTGAAGCTACAGTGCTAACCACTGTGACACCGTGCTGCAGAGGAACAGCACCTCATCTTCCAATTAGGAACTTTACATTTTGTTCCACAAATTCAGACAATGAACTCTGTCCTGTATTTTGATTTTTTTTTTGCCAAGCGCCAGTCTGCGGGCGTGATTTAACGCGTAAAAAACAGAGTCCTGTTTTGGGTAAGTATAGCGGGGTTGTTCTCGGTGCGAGGATGACTCCGCTATTAAACAGGACTCTGTCTTTTTTTTCTGCCTCGGTCGGGAACGCCCCGACAAGGCCACATTTACCTCATTTCTTGCACTGACGCAGGAAGTGATCGGGCCGACATTTACCAATCTCACGAGCCCCCTCAACCACCCCACCATGGCCTCCTGACCCCCCCCCCCCTCCCCACCTGCCCCAACTTTCCTCTTAAGGGGTCCTCGAAGCCCCCCTCACCACACCTCTTAAGGGGAGGGCACTCCTGAGTCCGATCCCTTGCACGGCAACCTGGCACATGGGCACCTTGGCACTGCCAGTCTGGCACCCTGGCAGTGCCCCTGCCAGTGTGGCACTTACAGGGTACCACTGCCAGGGTGCCTGGGTGGCAGTACCAGAGTCCCCGGGTGTCAGCGGTAGTACCAGTGTACCACCCTGCCCAGAGACCGAGGACCCGGGGACCTCCGATGATCTGGGAGACACCCCTCCCCCCCAACCCCCACAAGGGGCATGATGAGGCCATTCGATCACGTCCTGTATCCTACTTTGCTTTCAGACTGAGCTGACCTTTATTATACTATTAACACCTACTCTGGTCCTATGCTTTGTTAAAATCATTACCACTACCGTTGCTTTTTGCTCAATTACATTTCTGGTAATTAACCTCCCCTACCCTCTAACCCATCCCTTACTTTCCATTTCATTGAACCTGACCGTCCCCATTTTCCAACACCATAAAACTCATCACATTTCTACTGCCCTTAGTTCTGAAGAAGAGTCATATTGATTCAAATTATGCCTCTCTTCACAGATGCTGCCAGACTTGCTGAGTCTTTTTCCCAACACTTCCTCAGTCTTCACGGTGGAAGACACCAGTGGGATGCCAAAGCTCCAGGAGAGCCAGGGGGCAGAGGTGAGTGCAGTGACCATTATTAAGGAGAAGGTTCTGGGGAAACTGAAAGGTCTGAAGGTAGATAAATCACCAGGAGCAGATGGACTACACCCCAGGTTTCTAAAAGAGATAGCGGAGGAGATTGTGGCGGCATTAGTGATGATCTTTCAGGAATCACTGGAGGCAGGAAGGGTCCTAGAGGACTGGAAAGTGGCTAATGTAACACCACTGTTTAAGAAGGGAGGCATGATGCGGAGATGCCGGCGTTGGACTGGGGTGAGCACAGTAAGAAGTCTTACAACACCAGGTTAAAGTCCAACAGGTTTAACCTGGTGTTGTAAGACTTCTTACTAAGAAGTGAGGGAAGCAGGGCAGCATGGTGGCACAGTGGGTTAGCACTGCTGTCTCATGGCGCCGAGGTCCCAGGTTCGATCCCGGCTCTGGGTCACTGTCCATGAGGAGTTTGCACATTCTCCCCGTGTTTGCGTGGGTTTCGCCCCCACAACCCAAAGATGTGCAGGCTAGGTGGATTGGCCACACTAAACTGACCCTTAATTGGAAAAAAATGAATTGGGTACACTAAATTGATTTTTAAAAAAGAAGGGAGGGAGGCAGAAGCTGGGAAATTATAGGCTGGTTAGCCTGACTTCGGTCATTGGTAAGATTTTAGAGTCCATTATTAAAGATGAGATCGCGGAGTACTTGGAAGTGCATGATAAAATAGGATTGAGTCAGCATGGCTTCGTCAAGGGCAGGTTGTTTCTGACAAATCTGTTAGAGTTCTTTAAGGAAGTAACAGGGAAGTTAGACAAAGGAGAACCAGTAGACGTGATTTATTTAGCTTTCCGGAAGGCCTTTGACAATGTGCCACATTGGAGACTGTTAAGTAAGTTAAGAGCCCATGGTGTTCAGGGTAAGATCCTGGCATGAATAGAGGATTGGCTGACTGGCAGAAGGCAGAGTAGGGATAGAGGGGTCTTTTACAGGATGGCAGCCGGTGACCAGTGGTGTACCTCAGGGGTCGGTGCTGGGACCACAACGTTTCACAATATACATTAATGATCTGGAGCATGGAACTGAAGGTACAGTTGCTAAGTTTGCAGATGATACAAAGATCTGTGGAGGGGCAGGTAGTATTGAGGAAGCAGGTAGGCTGCAGAAGGACTTGGACAGGTGAGGAGAGTGGGCAACGAAGTGGCAGATGGAATACAATGTGGAAAAGTGTGAGGTTATGCACTTTGGAAAGAGAAATGGCGGCATAGACTATTTTCTAAATGGAAAGATGCTTAGGAAATCAAAAGCCCAAAGGGACTTAGGAGTCCTTATTCACGATTCTCTCATGGTTAACGTGCAGGTTCAGTCGGCAGTTAGGAAGGCAAATGCAATGTTAGCATTCATATCAAGAGGGCTAGAATACAAGACCAGGGATGTACTTCTGAGGTTATAAAAGGCTCTGGTCAGATCCCATTTGGAGTATTGTGAGCCGTTTTGTGCCCCATATCTAAGGAAGGATGTGCTGGCCTTGGAAAGGGTCCAGAGGAGGTTCACAAGAATGATCCCTGGAATGAAGAGCTTGTTGTATGAGGAATGGTTGAGGACTCTGGTCTGTACTCATTGGAGTTTAGAAGGATGAGGGGGGTCTTATTGAAACTTACAGGATACTGCGAGGCCTGGATAGAGTGGACGTGGAGAGGATGTTTCCACTTGTAGGAAAAAACTAGAAGCAGAGAACACAGCCTCAGGCTGAAGGGACGATCCTTTAAAACAGAGATGAGGAGGAATTTCTTCGGCCAGAGGGTGGTGAATCTGTGGAACTCTTGGCCACAGAAGGCTGTGGGGGCCAAATCACTGAGTGTCTTTAAGACAGAGATAGATAGGTTTTTAATCAATAAGGGGATCAGGGGTTATGGGGAGAATGCAGGAGAATGGGGATGAGAAAAATATCAGCCATGATTGAATGACGGGGCAGACTCGATGGGCTGAATGGCCTAATTCTGCTCCTATGTCTTATGGTCTTATTTTAATTTCGTTTTCTATCCCTTTTTCCAAAGAGGTCTCCAAAATATGTGCTTGGTTAAAGATAATTGGATAAAGTTTTAAATAGAGCGCACAGTAAGGCATTGAATCTCCCCTGAGCACAGTGAGTGTCTCGTTCCAGCACATGGGGGCGAGGTGGCAGTTACAATAATATCAGGTTTGTCACATGAATGAAGAATGCAATGAGCTTTATTTACACCATTGGCTGGAGAAGGAATATAACACTTGCAAATAAAAATAGCGTTGCAGTTTAATTCTCATGATAGACACTATAGTATATTACAATAATACATTGTGCCTTGTTGATGGAAGTATGGAAGTATCCTCCATAATCGTGCCTGAAATCAGGATCATGGTAAGAAATGACGGAAATGGGATGGTGAATTTTGTCTTAAACATGCAGATAAGTGACGACATCAAGTACAGTTCGCCCTCCTGTTTAACAGTGAGGAGGTTAGGACGAAGAGGCTTCTTACCCACAGGTAGAAGTTACCAGTCAAGTCCGTCGAAAGAGATAATACAAGTGGGTTGAAGAGACACTTAGCTTTTATTGGTAGAGGAATTGAGTTTCGGAGCCATGAGGTCATGTTGCAGTTGTACAATACTCTGGTGCGGCCGCATTTGGAGTATTGCGTGCAGTTCTGGTCGCCACATTATAGGAAGGATGTGGAAGCATTGGAAAGGGTGCAGAGGAGATTGGCAAGGATGTTGCTTGGTATGGAGGAAAGATCATATGAGGAAAGGCTGAAGGACTTGAGGCTGTTTTCGTTAGAGAGAAGAAGGTTAAGAGGTGACTTAATTGAGGCATACCAGATGATCAGAGGATTAGATAGGGTGGACATTGAGAGCCTTTTTCCGCGGATGGTGATGTCCAGCACGAGGGGACATAGCTTTAAATTGAGGGGAGATAGATATAGGACAGATGCCAGAGGTAGGTTCTTTACTCAGAGAGTAGTAAGGGCGTGGAATGCCCTGCCTGCAGCAGTAGTGGACTCGCCAATACTAAACGCATTCAAATGGTCATTGGATAGGCATATGGATGATAAGGGAATAGTGTAGAGGGACTCTAGAGGGGTTTCACAGGACGGCGCAACATCGAGGGCCGAAGGGCCTGTACTGCGCTGTAATGTTCTATGTTCTCACAGAGAGGAAATATTGAGGGATACAGTAGATTGGGTTGGGGGGTGGTGGTGATGCGGAGAGAGGGAATAGTGGGCTTGTTTGACAAGACTTTCTCCTGTTTCCACGCCTTCTTATGAAAACCTCTGTCAACTTTCAACTTTTACATCCAAACAGTTTAGTTTGATCTCACCCTGCAGATCCTTCACCAGCTCCATATTCAAATCTGTCCATTTTGTCACAATCCCACGAGTTGAATGAATTAAAGTGCCAAATGCACTCAACTGCTGACTGTTAAGTTAGTTTGTAACTATACTCCGAGATCCACAGCAATGAGCAGGAAACAAAACAGATGCAGCCAGTAATCATCCCTTGAAGAATCTCGTCAATCCATAACCTATTATGGTTCACCCCTGCGTGAAGGGTGGCTCTATTTATCAGCTATATTGGTGTGAAGTATCCCAGCTAAACTGGTAATTGTTTACAATGGGATTGAGCCGGAGGGCAGATTACAGACTTGACACAGTACAAGAGACAGAAATGGATGGGATGTAAATCAAAGTAAGGGAACACCCACTGACATTTCTAATTGCCTAGCTCGCTCCAGCTGTCACCTGGTAATAAAGTCTAACGTTTTGTTTTAAAAGCTTATTATGAAGCTCGATGCCAGGCCCCTGCCAACAGGGAACCAAACTGAATGTGAGAGGCAGCTTTCAAGTAACAAAGCGCCTTGCCCATTCTTTCTGACTTTGTGTGCATCCAAATGACCTCCCCTCTTACCTCTGCCCAGGTGTACGTGCACAGGTGGATTGCTTCAGCGGCTGAAATTATTCTCTTTATACAATAATCTTTATTGTCACAAGTCGGCTTACACTGCAATGAAGTCACTGTGAAAATCCCCTCGTTGCCACATTCCGGCGCCTGTTCGGGTACACAGAGGGAGAATTCAGCATGTCCAATTTACTTAACAGCACGTCTTTCGGGACTTGTGGGAGGAAACCGGAGCACCCAGAGGAAACCCACGCAGACACAGGGAGAACATGCAGACTCTGCACAGACAGTGACCCAGCGGGAATCGAACCTGGTACTCTGGCGCCGTGAAGACGCAGTGATAACCACTGTCCTACCGTGATGCCCATTATTATTATTGCAGTTCATTGGGATCAATTTAGATTCTAATCCACCACGTTAAGCGTCAGAAACACATGCAGGCCCACAATAGCTGTGAGCTGCGCTACTACCTACACAGCTAGCATATGGGCGGCATGTTGGCACAGTGGTTAGCGCTGATGCTTCACAGCCCCAGGGAGCCGGGTTCAATTCCAAAATTGGGTGTCTGTCTGGAGGTTGCATGGTCTCCCTGTATCTGTGTGGGTTTCCTCCAGATTCTCTGGTTTCCTCCTACAGTCCAAAGAAGTGCAGGTTAGGTGGATTGGCCACGCTAAGTTGCCACTTAAAGTGCAAAGATGTGCACGTTAGGTGGGGTCCTGGGGATAGGACAGAGGAGTGAGCCTCGGTAGGGTGCTCTTTCAGAGGGTGGGTGCAAACCCGATGGGCCAATTGGCCTACTTCTGCACTCTAGGAATTCTATGTTCTAAATATTAATTTTAAAACGATGGTACATTAAGGGTGTGCATGGTGAGGCACTGTAGGATGCTATCTAAGGACCAGGCAGACCCAGTCTTTCGAGATCGTGAGAACAAAGGCAGCTAAGCCTCAAGAAATATAAATGATTAAAAATGCCACCTTGGGGACATATCATTAAAAGCAATCCTACTCCTGTTCAATTTTCCGCCTGGAGAAATATGTTTAAAACAAATAATACCCCGCCTTATTATTATTACCCTTCCCCCCCCCCCCCCCCCCCCCCCCCCCCCCCCCCCCCCCCCCCGCTGCACAATATTTAAGAAGTATTTAGACGAGCACTTGGCATTAAATACAAGGCTACGGGCCAAGGGCTGGAAAATTGAATTTGAGCAAATCGGTGCTTGATAGCTGGCGTGGACGCAATGGGCCGAAGAGCCGCTTTCCATGCTGTCAAACTCTCAGACTCTCTCTCATTCACTTTCAAGACATTTGATCCTGAAATTCATGCCTTTTTCTAATTTTAACCAGGTTTGGGGAATATGTGGACCAATGAGGAACATGCCTATTTACTCATTTTTTGGAGTGTGTTTACACCTCTCAAAAAATGGATCAATGCACACGGGAATTTTTTTTTTGTTGCTTACTAAGGCATTTAAAGTCAAGAATCAAGAAATGTGCATCTTTGTTACCATTGCACAGACAAATCAAATAATATTTTACTCCACACCAGACCTGGGCTTACTTGGCCACATGATGGGGAAGATTACAAACTGTCATACCTATCACAGGCATTTACTGGAGGTGAAAAATCATTTATTAATGGCACTTTCCTGAAAGTAATATGTTTATGTGTCCTTCCTGGTTCTGAGGGTAGCATGGTGGTTAGCATAAATGCTTCACAGCTCCAGGGTCCCAGGTTCGATTCCCGGCTGGGTCACTGTCTGTGTGGAGTCTGCACGTCCTCCCCCTGTGTGTGTGGGTTTCCTCCGGGTGCTCCGGTTTCCTCCCACAGTCCAAAGATGTGCGGGTTAGGTGGATTGGCCATGCTAAATTGCCCGTAGTGTCCTAATAAAAGTAAGGTTAAGGGGGGGGTTGTTGGGTTACGGGTATAGGGTGGATACGTGGGTTTGAGTAGGGTGATCATGGCTCGGCACAATATTGAGGGCCGAAGGGCCTGTTCTGTGCTGTACTGTTCTATGTTCTATGATCTTCTGTTTCTGGTTTTCCTTGGCTAGAATTCCAGCTCTTTTCCTTCAAGGATTTAGCCATCAACTCTGCCCACACTGCAACCAAGTTGTGCATTTGTTCAACCAGCAGCTGGGCTGATTTTTGCTTCTTTCGATAACCTTTATGGGTGGAATTCTCCCATTTTGAGACTAAGTGCCAAGGCAGAGGCAGAGGCGGGAACGTGGAATGTTTCCCGCTGCGGAGGCTGGCAAGAAAACATGTCACATCATCCGGCACTGACTTCATTGATTATGCACCTGGGTGTTTCATGCTGTACTCTGACGGGGTCAGGCCTGGACGGCACATATTCATAGAATAGAATCATAACATCCTACAATGCTGAAGGAGGCCTTTCGGCCCATAAAGTCTGCACTGAACCTCTGAAAAAGCATTTCACCCAGTGCCCACTCCCCTGCCCTATTCCCCCCCAACCCCATCTAACCTGCACATCTCTGGACGCTAAGGGGCAGTTTAGCATGGTCATTCCACCTCATCTGCACATCTTTGGACTTTGTGTTCGGGTGCCATTTTGAAAAGGCACCCTACACCACGACGGAAGGAAAAGGTTTGACCACCTGAGAACAAAGGTTCATTCTGAGGCTGGAAGATGGACCCTCGCCAACACACTGAATCTGGAAGCTCCACCTGCAGATGCTCCCTCAACCCGCTGCTATGGTGTTTCAGGGCCCAGGGTTGCCGGCGGCCTCCATCGTGAACTCCGGAGGCAGTCCCGGGCGATCCCAACATCTGCATGCCATGTTGTTCCGAACGCGTTTCACGCTGGCGTGTTTTCCCGCTGGAAATCTGGAATTAAAAGTCTAATGATGATCATTTTATTATCTTTTTTTTTACAAATTTAGAGTACCCAATTCATTTTTTCCAATTAAGGGGCAATTTAGCAGGGCCAATCCACCTACCCTGCACATCTTTGGGTTGTGGGGGCGGAACCCACACAAACGCGGGGAGAATGTGCAAACTCCACAGGGACAGTGACCCGGAATCGAACCTGGAACCTCAGCACCGTGAGGCAGCAGTGCTAACCATTGTGCCGCCGTGCTGCCCTGTCTAATGATGATCATGAAACCATTGTCAATTAGGGGCGTCACGGTAGAGCAGTGCTCAGCACTGCTGCCTCACAGCTCCAGGGTTCCGGGTTCTATTCTGGCCTGGGGTAACTGTCTGTGTGGAGTTTGCACATCCTCCCCGTGTCTGCGTGGGTTTCCTCCGGGTACCCCGGTTTCCTCCCACACTCCAAAGATGTGCAGGTTAGGTGGATTGGCCATGGTAAATTGCCCCTTCGTGTTCAAAGGTTAGGTAGGGTTATAGGGTGGGGGAGTGAGCCTAGTTAGGATGGTCTTTCAGAGGGTCGGTGCCGACTTGATGGGCCAAATGGCCTCCTTCTGCACTATAGGAATTCTATGAGTCTATTCTATGATTATCCCTCGTGCCCTGGTCAATATTTAGCCATTGATCACCATCATTAAAAAACAGATTGAAAAGAAAAAGGAATTTAAGGGATGCGGGAGTTGCTGGCTCGGCCATTATTAATTACCCATCTTTAATTACTTGATTATTGTGGTGGTGAGACACCTTCTCGAACTGCTCACAGTCCATGTGGTATAGGTATACCCACTGTGCTGTTGGGAAGAGAGTTCCAGGATATTGACCCAGCAACAGTGAAGAATCGACGATATATTTCCAAGTCAGGATGGTGAGTGGCTTGGAGGGGAACCCATGGTGCCCCCATGTGTCTGCTATCTGACCATTATCATATTGTGGGAGCTTGCTGTGCACAAATTGGCTGCTGCGTTTGAACAGTGAGTACATCTCAAAAGTACTTCATTTACTATAAAGCATTTTGAGACGTCCGGTAGTTGTGAAAAGGGCTCTATAAATGCAAGCCTTCATTTTCTTTTATTTAGGGAGACATTGGTTGGTGTACATCCATGAAAGTTGTAAACGGCTCAGTATTGCATTTTCAAAAATCATTTTCTGTCGGAGGAAAATCAGGTTAGTCACAGGTGTCGGACAAGACATTTATTGAAAATTTTAATTTTTTTCAGTTGTATCAGTAAAATCCCTTTGTCATTCTGCGAACAAGCTTGAGTGGAAACTCCAATCATCCTGTCGCTTTGCCGCAACTCTACCCAAGCTGCTTTTAGAGAATTAGAAAAAGAAACAGAGTGGGGGGTGGGGGGTTATGAGGAGAATCAGTTACAAGGCAGCGAGTTATGATCTATCCCGCCTTTACAGGGAATGAAAGCCGACTCAATAGGAACATTGAAATGGCAATTAGATATACACTTAAAAATTGAGGCATTTAGCTGTTCGTCGACTTTCTCGGGGAGAATGATGTCAGCAGAAGCAGCATTCTGAAGGTGCAATATGGTTAAGGGATGTACAGAAGGGGTTGGGTAGGAAATGTCTTGTTTACCATGTTGATGTTTATGTTATTATTGTTTTGTTTGTTATTGTTATAAAAATTTTGCAAATGCTTCAATAAAAATATTTTTTTAAAAAGGAGGCCTTTCCGCCTCTGGGGAAAGAGCAGTGGCTTGGATACCTGGTTGAAAGGGCTTGCACAAGCATGAGAGGCTGAATGGTCTCCTGCGCTGGGTGGCACCGAGAACGATCAGGGTGGGCTGTTGGATCTGAGGGGCTCAACGCACTTGTGAGCGGAGAAAGAGGGATACAATTGGCGTTGTTCCGTCGTTTATCATTAAGGGATAAATAGATGAAATACTGGTTAATAATTCCGCAGAGACACTTAACCGCCAGCTGGCTCCCAGTTCTCAGTTTGCAGCCACTGCTTGGGCCTGTGTGAAGATCGATGGCAGGAGGCGAATGCGTGATATTAAAATGCACAGACAGAGCTGCAGCCACGTTCCCCACTGGCAGCACTCATTGTCATGCACTCGAGATGCAAGGTCCAATAACATGTTATACACAAGATTAATTGGGGCTAAGTGAATGAGCAGGGGAGAAACAAATGAGAGATTCAATGAGAGAGGTCTCCAAACAGCGCAGTTTTAAATATCACACCAGAGGCTGCACTTGCCGTTGAATAAGGTAGGAAGCTGTTGTACATCCTGGTGGGGTAAAGGGTCTCATGCTGGTGTCTGAGAGACACGTTTAGTAGTAGGAGCTGGATTGAAGACAGTGACGACTTTAATACCGTGACCACCAACCTTCAATTAAATAGAACTTGGTGTCCCTTGGGAAACTGCTCAATCAGGAGATGGCTTGAAGGGAAGAATAATTTCCTCACGCCTTTCGAGTAAATAATACATCAAAATGGCAGATCAGAGATGAAATTATCATTTGAAATGTTCCGAAGTACAGACAAAGGTGATTAATAACATTATGCCTGTCGGCATGGGTGTTGTTTTGATGGATAGCTTCAGCAAGTTGAGCAATATTACACTTTTTGCAAATTAGTGCACACATTTGGGGTTAATGTATTTCAATTGCCACATTGTAAATTACCGAGCTCGAGTAAAGTGGTGGAAAATTGTCGTTTTTTTCCCCCCATCGTTGTGGAATTGAGACTTTCACGAATCACCAAAAGGTGAAATAACTTTCTGAATGAATATTTCAGTGCTGTTGAATCTTATTTTGTACATTTTCTTTTTCACGGTACAGGGGTTTGACGTGGTCACTATCGCAGTGTGGGGTCTGCCCGTGGTGTGGAGGCTGTTTCCAGGTGGATAATCTTCGCCTATTATCTTTTTATAATAACAATAATCTTTATTATTGTCACAAGTAGGCTTACATGAACACTGCAATACTGCGAAAATCCCTTAGTCACCACATTCCGGCGCCTGTTCGGGTACGCAGAAGGAGAATTCAGAAATTCCAATTCACCTTGACAAGCACGCCTTTCGGAGCTTGTGGGAGGAAACCGGAGCACCCGGAGGAAACCCACGTGGACACGGGGAGAAGGTGCAGACTCCGCACAGACAGTGACCCAAGCAGGGAATCGGACCCGGGACCCCGGCGCTGTGAGGCAACAGTGCTAACCATTGTGCTGCCATGTCGGTGGAAATTAGATTAGGACAAAACAGCGGGCATGGAGGGGTCCAAGAACGGAAAGAACTCTGAGAATGATCACCAGTATGAAAAAGCTAACTAACTGTATTGCGTGGAAACGAGTCGTTAAGAGTGGCCATGGTTTCATTTTTATGAGAATTGAATCAACTCAACTGCAACAACTTTGCCAGATTTTCACAGTAACCTCATTGTAGTGTTAGTGTAAGCCTACCTGTGACAGGAATAAAGATTATTATTATCATTATTATTAAGTCATACTGTCTACACACACAAAGAATCTTGTTGGCAATTGGGCGATGCAGGATGCCTGTCACTCTCTTTGTGTCAAAAAGTCAATAGAATTTGTTATTTTCTCCCAGGTTGTCAGTCTGGAGTTGCCTTTAGAAGGTGTTTGAGCCTCCCCTTGTACGGCTTCAGTGATTTGGTGATTCTGTGGCCAAAATTGTGGTCCAGTAGGTTTGTAGCAGGTCGCTTGAAAGGAGCGAGGTTTTGACGGGTCATGCGATCCAATCGGCCAATCGGGCCGAAGCGTGTGGATCCCCAGCGGTCGAGCGGGAGGGTTTTCCTGGCAGAATCGATCCTGGAGCTGTAGACGTCGGTGGCACATTATAGAATCATGGAATTTACAGTGCGGAAGGAGGCCATTTGGCCCATCAAGTCTGCACCGGCTCTTGGAAGGAGCACTCAAGCCCACGCCTCCATCCTATCCCCGTAACCCAGTAACCCCACCTATCCTTTTTGGACACTAAGGGCAATTTAGCATGGCCAATCCACCTAACCTGCACATCTTTGGACTGTGGGAGGAAACTCTACACTGACAGTGACCCAAGGCGGGAATCGAACCTGGGATTTGGAGCTGTGAAGCAAATGTGCTAACCACTGTGCTACCGTGCTGCCCATGGTAGCACTCTGTACATAGTTATAGTTATTCCAATACATAGTTTGTTATTGTTGAAACCTGGATGTCGGCACTTACTCAGATATTACAGGTAGCAAATTGCAAAGTTTGGGCTCAACGACGTTATAGATATTTGTCTAGGTCAGGACAATGCTTAGAGAGTTACTCGGAGCTGCTGGTGTCCGCAAGGTCTTGCTGCTCTGGCTCTTTCTCAGTTGTAGAGTTCATAGAGCTCGGAGGCGGTGTTGATGTAAGTCACCATTTCTGAAGTGCACATGCGGCCGAAATGCGCTGACGGTGCATGGTTGGATACTGAGACCAGTGACAGGAATGGGACGCAAGTAGGTTGCACTGTCATGGATGGTGTGAAGGTTCTTGAGCATTTTTATGGCGACTCCCATTCAAGCAATTGGTGACTATTTCATCCTGTTATCTGACTTGTGACTAGTAGACAATGGATAGGTATTCAGGGGTTAGATGATGAGCCACTGATAGAATGTAGCCATTCTTTGTCCTTCTCCATGGTCACATTGTTGATGTGACTGACCCTGTTGACCTTTTGGTCAATGCTGACTCCCAGGATGTTGTTGTTGGGGACTTCAGCTCAGGAGAAAGCAGTTAGGCCTTTTTCTTGCTTGTGTTAGGAATTGGGAATGAATGCAATGGGCAGAATTTTACTTGCCCAGGTGGCAGTCCCAAGATGCCAGGCTGGCAGTGACGAAGTGCCCAGGTGCCATCAGAAGTGCCAGGGTACAACCATGCCCAGAGCCTGACCACCCAGGAGTCTCTGATGGCCTGGGAGACACCCCCCCCAACACACATTTGTGGAAACCAGTGCTAAATGGCACCCTGGCGACGTCTCCCAGGCGTTGCCGTTAGTTCTCGGGCCCTGGCAGAGTACGGTACAGACATATTTAAATGAGTCTAACGGCTCACTTAAATATGTTCATTTGGATCTCGCCCCATGTCCCCCACCCAGATCGCGACATCCTGCGAGACCTTATTAAAACTCACGAGGTGTTTTCAGCATCACGAATCTCACGCGAGGTCTTCCGCGATGTTCAAAGCCCTCGTCACGTCACCAAGTCGGGCGCGACAAGACCACTAAATCGCACCCATTGTGCTCTGTGCCTGTTACTTAACAGCCTTTGCCGTTCATCAATAAAGGTTTAGCACACTGGGCTAAATCGCTGGCTTTTAAAGCAGACCAAGCAGGCCGGCAGCACGGTTCGATTCCCGTATCAGCCTCCCCGGACAGGCGCCGGAATGTGGCGACTAGGAGCGTTTCACAGTATCTTTATTGTAGCCTACTCATGACAATAAGTGATTTTCATTTCATTTCATTTCAATATTGACTACTGGAAGCCTCCAGCGTATGTCTCGAGCCATTGCAGAGTCCATGAGATTTAATTACTGTTTTTATACTAGGCAGACACGCAGGGAGTGGGGGAGGAGAAGGAGAATGGTGTGGGAGAGAAGGAGCTGGGGAATGGATTGGTGTGTGTTGCCCTATTTGGTATATCAGAGGTCTCTTTTGTTAGTCTGCGGATTATTTTTTGCATTTGTTGTTTATGGGCTTTGCTGCCTTACATAACCAAACACAGTGACCCCCCAGCTCAAAACAGTTACATTCCCCGTGCTTGCATTCTGCCTGCTTAACTCCTTGTCCTCCTTGTTCTCCTCAATAACAACCAGACACAGAGGTGGTAAGAGATGCAAAACAAGTCATCAAACACATTGGGCGAAATTCTCCACCCCGTGACCCGCAAACGCGAACCGTGATCGGGCAGAGAATCTGGCGTTCGACCAAAAATCGAGGTCCGCGCCCGGTGACGATTCGGGCGTCCCTCGCTGGTGGTGACCATGTTAAACTGAGGACTTGCCCATACCGTTCTACCCTACGTTAAATGTCTTATGTAACCTATTTAAAGAGTAATCCCAAAATACTTCCCTCATTCATCCCATTGCGACTTATGGGGTCTTGTGTCCAAAATGACTGCCTCCCTTGCCGTCATGGCAACAGACATTGCACTGTAATTTATCGTGCCTGACACACTTTGAGATGTTCCTCTGATGTAGTAGAGCAATACAGTCGCCTTGGTGCCAAAACTAAACTGACCACAACAGACATACATAGAAATAACGAATAAATAAAACAAAAACGTTGTTGCAGTTATTATAATGTTTTCACTTTATTTCATGCATTACCTACAGGCCTTGTTTTAGAGAACAACAGAGGAATTCTCCCCAGTGTCAAGAGTCAACGGGCGCGATTCTCCGCCCCCACGCCGGGTGGGAGAATAGCGGGAGGGCCTCCCGACATTTTTCACGCCCTCCCGCTATTCTCCCCCCCACCCCCCACGCCCGACCCACGCCACGAATCACCGTTCGCCGTTTTTTACGGCGAGCAGCGATTCTCCGAGGCCGATGGGCCGAGCGGCCGGGCCTTCACGCCCATTTCAACACAGCAGCAAACACACATAGAACATAGAACATAGAACGATACAGCGCAGTACAGGCCCTTCGGCCCTCGATGTTGCACCGACATGAAAAAAAACTAAAGCCCATCTAACCTACACTATGCCCTTATCATCCATATGCTTATCCAATAAACTTTTAAATGCCCTCAATGTTGGCGAGTTCACTACTGTTGCAGGTAGGGCATTCCACGGCCTCACCACTCTTTGCGTAAAAAACCCACCTCTGACCTCTGTCCTATATCTATTACCCCTCAATTTAAGGCTATGTCCCCTCGTGCTAGCCACCCCCATCCGCGGGAGAAGGCTCTCGCTGTCCACCCTATCTAACCCTCTGATCATTTTGTATGCCTCTATTAAGTCACCTCTTAACCTTCTTCTCTCTAACGAAAACAACCTCAAGTCCATCAGCCTTTCCTCATAAGATTTTCCCTCCATACCAGGCAACATCCTGGTAAATCTCCTCTGCACCCGTTCCAAAGCTTCCACGTCCTTCCTATAATGAGGCGACCAGAACTGTACGCAATACTCCAAATGCGGCCGTACTAGAGTTTTGTACAACTGCAACATGACCTCATGGCTCCGGAACTCAATCCCTCTACCAATAAAGGCCAACACACCATAGGCCTTCTTCACAACCCTATCAACCTGGGTGGCAACTTTCAGGGATCTATGTACATGGACACCGAGATCCCTCTGCTCATCCACACTACCAAGAATTTTACCATTAGCCAAATATTCTGCATTCCTGTTATTCTTTCCAAAGTGAATCACCTCACACTTCTCCACATTAAACTCCATTTGCCACCTCTCAGCCCAGCTCTGCAGCTTATCTATGTCCCTCTGTAACCTGCAACATCCTTCCGCACTGTCTACAACTCCACCGACTTTAGTGTCGTCTGCAAATTTACTCACCCATCCTTCTGCGCCCTCCTCTAAGTCATTTATAAAAATGACAAACAGCAACGGCCCCAGAACAGATCCTTGTGGTACGCCACTCGTAACTGAACTCCATTCTGAACATTTCCCATCAACTACCACTCTCTGTCTTCTTTCAACTAGCCAATTTCTGATCCACATCTCTAAATCACCCTCAATCCCCAGTCTCCGTATTTTCTGCAATAGCCGACCGTGGGGAACCTTATCAAACGCTTTACTAAAATCCATATACACCACATCAACTGCTCTACCCTCGTCTACCTGTTCAGTCACCTTCTCAAGGAACTCGATAAGGTTTGTGAGGCATGACCTACCCTTCACAAAACCATGCTGACTATCCCTAATCATATTATTCCTATCTAGATGATTATAAATCGTATCTTTTATAATCCTCTCCAAGACCTTACCCACCACAGACGTTAGGCTCACCGGCCTATAGTTACCGGGGTTATCTCTACTCCCCTTCTTGAACAAAGGGACCACATTTGCTATCCTCCAGTCCTCTGGCACTATTCCTGTAGCCAATGATGACCTAAAAATCAAAGCCAAAGGCTCAGCAATCTCTTCACTGGCTTCCCAGAGAATCCTAGGATAAATCCCATCCGGCCCCGGGGACTTATCTATTTTCACCTTGTCCAGAATTGCCAACACTTCTTCCCTACGCACCTCAATGCCATCTATTCTAATAGCCTGGGTCTCAGCATTCTCCTCCACAATATTATCTTTTTCTTGAGTGAATACTGACGAAAAGTATTCATTTAGTATCTCGCTTATCTCCTCAGCCTCCACACACAACTTCCCACCACTGTCCTTGACTGGCCCTACTCTTACCCTAGTCATTCTTTTATTCCTGACATACCTATAGAAAGCTTTTGGGTTTTCCTTGATCCTACCTGCCAAAGACTTCTTATGTCCCCTCCTTGCTCGTCTCAGCTCCCTCTTTAGATCCTTCCTCGCTTCCTTGTAACTATCAAGCGCCCCAACTGAAACTTCATGCCTCATCTTCACATAGGCCTCCTTCTTCCTCTTAACAAGAGATTCCACTTCTTTGGTAAACCACGGTTCCCTCGCTCGACCCCTTCCTCCCTGCCTGACTGGTACGTACTTATCAAGAACATGCAATAGCTGTTCCTTGAACAAGCTCCACATATCCAGTGTGCCCAACCCTTGCAGCCTACTTCTCCAACCAACACATCCTAAGTCATGTCTAATGGCATCATAATTGCCCTTCCCCCAGCTATAACTCTTGCTCTGCGGGGTATACTTATCCCTTTCCATCACTAACGTAAAGGTCACCGAATTGTGGTCACTGTTTCCAAAGTGCTCACCTACCTCCAGATCTAACACCTGGCCTGGTTCATTACCCAAAACCAAATCCAATGTGGCCTCGCCTCTTGTTGGCCTGTCAACATATTGTGTCAGGAAACCCTCCTGCACACATTGTACAAAGAACGACCCATCTAATGTACTCGAACTATATCTTTTCCAGTCAATATTTGGAAAGTTAAAGTCTCCCATAACAACTACCCTGTTACTTTCGCTCTTTTCCAGAATCATCTTCGCCATCCTTTCCTCTACATCCCTAGAACTATTAGGTGGCCTATAGAAAACTCCCAACAGGGCGACCTCTCCTTTCCTGTTTCTAACCTCAGCCCATACTACCTCAGAAGAAGAGTCCCCATCTAGCATCCTTTCCGCCACCGTAATACTGTCCTTGACTAGCAGCGCCACACCTCCCCCTCTTTTGCCCCCTTCTCTGAGCTTACTAAAACACCTAAACCCCGGAACCTGCAACAACCATTCCTGTCCCTGCTCTATCCATGTCTCTGAAATGGCCACAACGTCGAAGTCCCAGGTACCCACCCATGCTGCCAGTTCCCCTACCTTATTTCGTATACTCCTGGCATTGAAGTAGACACACTTCAAACCACCTACCTGAACACTGGCACCCTCCTGCGAAGTCAAATCTGTGCTCCTGACCTCTATACTCTCAATCTCCCGTACCCCAAAACTACAATCCAGGTTCCCATGCCCCTGCTGAATTAGTTTAAACCCCCCCAAAGAGCACGAACAAATCTCCCCCCCAGGATATTGGTGCCCCTCAGGTTCAGATGTAGACCATCCTGTCTATAGAGGTCCCACCTTCCCCAGAAAGAGCCCCAGTTATCCAGAAATCTGAATCCCTCCCGCCTGCACCATCCCTGTAGCCACGTGTTTAATTGCTCTCTCTCCCTATTCCTCATCTCACTATCACGTGGCACGGGCAACAACCCAGAGATAACAACTCTGTTTGTTCTCGCTCTGAGCTTCCATCCTAGCTCCCTAAAGGCCTGCCTGACATCCTTGTCCCCTTTCCTACCTATGTCGTTAGTGCCAATGTGGACTACGACTTGGGGCTGCTCCCCCTCCCCCTTAAGGACCCGGAAAACACGATCCGAGACATCACTTACCCTTGCACCTGGGAGGCAACATACCAAACGTGAGTCTCTCTCGCTCCCACAAAATCTCCTATCTGTGCCCCTGACTATTGAGTCCCCAATTACTAATGTTCTACTCCTTTGCCCCCTTCCCTTCTGAGCAACAGGGACAGACTCCGTGCCAGAGGCCCGTACCCCATGGCTTACCCCTGGTAAGTCCCCCCCCCCACAAGTATCCAAAACGGTATACTTGTTACTCAGGGGAACGACCGCAGGGGGTCCCTGCACTGACTGCTTCTTCCCAGTCCCTCTTACAGTTACCCATCTATCTCCAGTCTTTGGTGTAACTACTTCCCTGTAGCTCCTATCTATGACCCCCTCTGCCTCCCGAATGATCCGAAGTTCATCCAGCTCAAGCTCCAGGTCCCTAACACGGTTTTTGAGGAGCTGGAGTTGGGTGCACTTCCCACAGATGAAATCAGCAGGGACACTGACGGCGTCCCTCACCTCAAACATTCTGCAGGAGGAGCATTGTACTGCCTTCCCTGACATCACCTCTAGATTTTTAAAAAAAACAAGAAAAAGAAAAAGAAAAAGAAAGGAAGAGCTTACCTGATATTACCTCAAACCCTGCTCCCGCTGAAAGTTAAGCAAATTTAAAGGCACTCACTCACCTTCACGACAGGCCCCTGCTCCCGCTTCCCAACCACCGTGGGGTGGGGGGGTTGGTTAGAGGAGGAGGTAGGGTGGGAAACACTCACGAAGTGTTTCAGGTTTAACTGTCACTTGCCAACAGCCCTTCCACAAACCACCTTCAACTTAGGCTGACCGCACTGCACGTATGCAAATTCCCCCAGAACAGCTGATCAGTAGCTTTGCTCTGCTGCCCTCTGCTGGATTCTTGCTTTCACTCAAACTCCTTGGGTCTCCTTCGCCGGTTCACCTTCAACTTAGGCTGACCGCACTGCACGTATGCAAATTCCCCCAGAACAGCTGATCAGTAGCTTTGCTCTGCTGCCCTCTGCTGGATTCTTGCTTTCACTCAAACTCCTTGGGTCTCCTTCGCCGGTTCACCTTCAACTTAGGCTGACCGCACTGCACGTATGCAAATTCCCCCAGAACAGCTGATCAGTAGCTTTGCTCTGCTGCCCTCTGCTGGATTCTTGCTTTCACTCAAACTCCTTGGGTCTCCTTCGCCAGTTCACCTTCAACTTAGGCTGACCGCACTGTACGTATGCAAATTCCCCCAGAACAGCTGATCAGTAGCTTTGCTCTGCTGCCCTCTGCTGGATTCTTGCTTTCACTCAAACTCCTTGGGTCTCCTTCGCCGGTTCACCTTCAACTTAGGCTGACCGCACTGCACGTATGCAAATTCCCCCAGAACAGCTGATCAGTAGCTTTGCTCTGCTGCCCTCTGCTGGATTCTTGCTTTCACTCAAACTCCTTGGGTCTCCTTCGCCAGTTCACCTTCAACTTAGGCTGACCGCACTGTACGTATGCAAATTCCCCCAGAACAGCTGATCAGTAGCTTTGCTCTGCTGCCCTCTGCTGGATTCTTGCTTTCACTCAAACTCCTTGGGTCTCCTTCGCCGGTTCACCTTCAACTTAGGCTGACCGCACTGCACGTATGCAAATTCCCCCAGAACAGCTATCAGTAGCTTTGCTCTGCTGCCCTCAGCACACCTGCTTGCTGCCGTCGTGAAACGGGCGCCAGATGCCCGTTTGGAGTATCTGAGGGCCCAATTGGCACGGCAGTACCACGGCCGCGATCGCGGCCCACCGATCGCGGGCCGTGCGTCCGTAACGGACGCAATCTTTTCCCTCCGCCGCCCCGCAAGATCAAGCCACCATGTCTTGTGGGGCGGCTGAGGGAAAAGGCGCCAACTGCGCATGCACAGGTTGGCTTTGTCCAACCTGCGCATGCGCGGCTGACGTCATCGGTCGCGTCAGCCGGCGTGACGCTTGACGTGCAGCCTTGACGCACGGGGCCGTGCTACTAGCCCCACCCGGGGGGGAGAATCGGCCCCGGAAGTGGGCGTGAAGGCTGCCGTGGGTCACGGCCTGTCCCATGGCAGCCTTTACGATTATCCGCATTTGAGGAGAATCTCGCCCCACATGTATTCTGAGTTGGCATCATTTGTGAAAGATGATGGTTCGGTTGTTAGTCTGTGGAATTCTCTTCCCCCGAGAGCAGTGGAGGCTGAGTCCTTGAATATATTCGAGGCCGCGTTAGGCAGGATTTTAATGGACAAGGGAGTTAGGGTTATGGGGGGACAGACAGGAAAGAGGAGTTGCGACCACAATCAGATTAGTCATGACCTTATTGAGTGGCGCAGCAGGTTCTAAGAGCTGAATGGCCTAAGTCCTATGTTATACAGTTTGAGGATGATTGCCCGCTTGGGGATGATTGTCGTCGCCCACTCTGTTGTAAGCCACTCTCGATCCCTTCGATTCTGCAGACAAGAAATCGGCCTGTCCTTGAATGCAGGGAGGTACGATCAGTAAGTTTGCAGATGACACAAAAATTGGTGGTGTGGTAAATTAGGAGAAGGAAAGCCTTAGATTGCAGGATGATTAGATGGGCAGAACTGCGGCAAATGGAATTTAAACCTGAAAAGCCTGAGGTAATGCATTTTCAGAGGATCAACAAGGCAAGGGAACATACAATGAATGGTAGGGCCCTAGGAAGTACAGGGGACCAGAGGCACCTTAATGTGCATGTCTATAGATCCCTGAAGACTTCAGGACAGGTAGATAGGTAGTTAAGAAGACATATGGGATACTTACCTTCATTGGCTAAGGCATCGAGGTTATAGGCAGGGAGGTTATGATGGAGCTGTATAAAATGCTGGTTATGCCACAGCTGGAGTACTACGTGAAGTTCTGGTCACCACACTATAGGAAGGATGTGATTGCACTACAGCGGATGCAGAGGAGATTGTCTAGGCTGGAGTTTCAGCTATATAGGAGAAGTGAGGAAAAAGTTTTTCACGCAGAGGGTGGTGGGAATCTGGAACCCCAACAACATTTAAGTATTCGGATGAAGACTTAAATGACATTGCATACAAGACTACAGGCCAATTGCTGGCAAATGGAACTAGAATAAGTAGGTGCTTGATGGCCGATGTGGAAGCGATGGGCCGAAGGGCCTCTTTCCCTGTTGTAAAATCTCTGGGCTGGATTCTCCAATTTGAAGACGAAGTGCTGACGCCCGCGTGGGAACAGTGGCGTTTTACGCCTGAAAAAATGGCGCAAAAGTTGCACCGATCCTCCGCCTGGTGGGGGGGCTGGCGGACATGCAGCGTAAAGCCCAATACGGCCGGAGAATTGCCCAGCTGCCGATATGGCCGGAGAATTGCCGGGTCTGTGGCTGCGCATGTGCACAGTGGCGGCCTGCAGCGGCCGCGCCGTGTAACATGGCTCCAGCCGCGCGCGGATCCAGGATGCCGGAAACTGGCCCCCCCCCAGTAATCAGCCTCTCCACCCCCAGAACACCCCCCCACCAGTGCCCCCAGCCCGCGGCAAAGCCCTGCCTGCCCAAGGAACGGCTCCACCCGCCCCCCCCCCCCCGACTGTGGTGGCGCTGGACTAAGTTCGTAGCCGCCATGCCGGGTTCATGAAAATAAAAAGGATAAGTATTGACGCCGTCGGTAACTTGGCCCATCGGGGGTGGAGCATCAGGGGAGGGCCTCAGGTGACGTCCTGAGGTCGTCCCAACGGCGTGCGACATCCTCTGTGGGCATGCCGTTTTCGAGGGGGCGGAGCATTGCAAAAGCCACCTTTGAAGAGGAGAAGTGAGCGATGGTGGTATAGTGGTGAGCATAGCTGCCTTCCAAGCAGCTGACCCGGGTTCAATTCCCGGCCATCGCAAAAACAAGTTGGAAATTTCTGGGCAGCATGGTGGCACAGTGGGTTAGCCCTGCTGCCTCACGGCGCCGAGGTCCCAGGTTCGATCCTGGCCCTGGGTCACTATCCGTGTGGAGTTTGCACATTCTCCAAACATTCAGGCAAAAGCTTCTGCAAAATCAACTTTGATGGCTTGGACACTGTGTCTGGTCAGCTGAATACCGTCACCTCCACTGCCTGATCCTGTTTTCCAAACTCTCAAATGGCCAATATTCCAGGGGACGGCAGGCCTAATACATCTGCATGAGATGATTATGCTGGTATTTTAGTGAATACATTAAGTGGGTTGACACTGTTAAATTTTCAGAGTTCTTCCCGGAACATTGATCTCAGATTTTCTTTTGCCCCTGTGGAAGTCTGCACACTATCCTGGGAAATCTGATACATGCTGGCTTGGTGGTAGGAGACAGGGGGTGGCAGTAGAAGGTAGTTGGTGTGACTGGAGGCCAGAGTCCAGTGGCGTACCGCAGGGATCAGTGCAAGGTCTCTTAATGTTCGTGATATACATAAACAATATTGACGAGAATGTGGTGGGGATGATAAGTTCGCGGATGACACAAAGATTGGCAGGGTGGTTAATAGTGATGAAGGAGGTCTGAAGGTGCAGGGAGATATATACAGGCTGGTCAGATGGGCAGATCAGTGGCAGATGGAACTTAACCCTGAAAATAGTGAGGTGATGCACTTTGGCAGGAGTACCAGGACCAGGGAGCACTCAATGAATGGCAGGACACTAGGAGGCTCAGAGAAACAGAAGGATCTTGGTGTGCTTGTCCACAGATCCCTGAATTAATAAGGTAGTTACGAAGGCTTCCAGG